>NW_020799095.1:142923215-142998059 GCF_003259725.1 Athene cunicularia | reverse complement strand
TTTTAGCTTGTGGTTATTTTTTTTTTTTTTTTTTTTTTTTTTTTTTTTTCTTTTTTTTTTTTGTGAAAGGACTCCCTTTAAACTGTTTTGTAATGTGAGAATTAGGAACCTGTAAATCAGAGTTTCTGATCTGTTTATGACTTAGTAAAACAGCCCTTTGTTTTTGACAGCAATTAAATTCATTGCACTAAGCAAAAAGCAAGTCGACACTCTTTCACTGAAGCAAAAATCATTATCTTCCATCTGTCTAAATCCTTCCATACTCAGGCTAGATGCAATTTCTATTGAACAGAGTGGATCCAGGTTGACTTACTGCCACTGTGGTCTGGCTTATGAAGCAAAACCAATCTCCAGGATGCTGTCCCCATAGTGTAGCTGTCCCTGAAGTGCCACAGTCCAGGACTGAACATTGCAACAAGGCTGTACATCCCAAAATGCTTCCTTTTGCAAAAGCCTCTCTTAATCATTGTGGTTTGTATGGTTAGTGTCAATAAAAAATAAATGCCCTTCTTGTGGAGAGGATGGCGCTTGGTACAGAGGCCAAGGAGCGTGCTCTTATGAAGATGCTGAGGGAAAGGAGAGAGGGTTTTCATTTCCAGCCTCCAATCTGATAAATCTCCCATATAAACTGCATTGAATGCAGCTTCTTTTGTCAAGGAATGAAAATCAAGAATGAATTTGAGCTGATAATCAGTGAGTTGATGTCCAATGAAGGAGAGTGCCTTTATTTAAGTTCTTGGCCTGGCATTTATTTTTAATGAGTAGTCTTAACTCAATAGTCAGCTCTTCTGTTTGGCCTTGGGCCTCAGTTTCATGCCAGAAAACCAAGATGGTGATTATTTCCTTTGCCTGTCTTGTAAAGGAGCAAGATCTGACTCTCCTGTTAACACAGTGCTTGACAGGAGAGATTGCTGATCTACACTGGGGCCTTTTGGCATTTCTATGGTTCAACTGGAAGTATGTAATGATGTACTTTTAAAGGTAGATACCTGAATTACATCCCCTAAATCCCTGGTTAGATATCTTTGATAGCTATAAGTTGATTGGTTTCCTGAGCAGGTGAGTGCTCATCTGCAGTTCCTGCCACAATGGGCCTCTTGACTTATCTGAGATGAGTGGAGAAAGAGATGCTGCCTATAGCAAGCTCTTCCCTTTGCAGAAGATTAGGCATACACCCATGACCTGTATCCATGTGTGGACGCATGTTTCGTGTGTGCTCCTTCTGGATTTGTTCCAATGCAAAGGTTTTCACAGAACAATTAAAATGCAAATGTAGATGCAAATTGTGACAGACTCAGATGGCAAACTTAGCTGCAGAAGGATCATAATATGTGTTATCTTTGGCATTTCTCTCTCTTTCTCCTCACTGTTTTTGTTTCACCAGCCTGTAATTTCCCCACAAAATGATGTCCTCAAAGCCTTGTCAAAACCCAGATGGCAGTCTAGTTTCAGGCTGTTTCACAGTATCGATTCCCCTCTCACACAAACATTTCCTCTCTGGAGCACAATCTAGCAAACAAGTGTTTGCATCTGAGAGTGTGGACCACTGTAAGGATGGAGGAATTTCTTGGGAGTATGTAATAGTACCTCTCATACCTGGCTCTCATCAGGGCAAGGAACCTGTCTGGTGCCAGACATTTCAATACATGATTGAAAGATGACTTACCCTGCCTGGTTTAACTTTGATAGTTTACTGTAAATTAACACTTGCTATACAGTTAAATTATACAATTTTTTCAGTATTGGAAGAGTTGCTGTGTGTACCAGCATACACACACATATGGAGAAGTGACTTCAAACAGACAGTCCAGAGCACATAAAGGGAAATGGGTGAACCTGCCTGATTCACTCACAAGTTCTGTGGAAGGGTTGAGACTTGGACCCACGCATGCCTTTAACTCTTAATTCAAATGTCCCACTCTTCTCCCTCTCTGCCCAGACTGTGTCACTGCAGTTTCTGTGGTGGCTGTGAACTGCAGCAGTGTTTGCTGTGACTCCTGACAAGCTTGGCTGTATCATGAAGGGATTGCTACAGCCTGGGTTAGTCATTCCAGCACGACAATTTTTCCAAGCCTTTCTCCATCTTAGCCTCCTCCCTTCCTTTTCAATTAGTGCTTTGGACATCCTCCCACGCTCATAGAAAGGGATAAAAATAAAATAAGCTTGGGATCTAACTGTGGAACTAATAGCAGCCGTTTGGTGTTATTATGTCATCTGCTCTGCTTGTGTGTATTACTCTTGCCCTGGCATCTGTGTTGTCTGTTTAGATCGCAAGCTCTTGGGGATTGCTTGACTGTGATGTTTGTACAATACTACAGTCTGGCTCCACTTATGGTTGGTTTTCAATCTCTATCTTCATAAATGTGGACAGAGTGTAAGGTCTGCTGCCCCGAGAGTGGAGATCCAGGAGGTCTATTGCTGCTGATCCTTCTGCACCTATCCTGTAAGCAAAAGATGGCAGTTTTCAGAGACCTCATTTCAGTTCTGCTTCATGATTGCTAGATTTACCGCAAGGGATGAGACCATACCCTAGTTCCTCACCTCTCCATGTCCTGCTTCTAAATAAAGGAGGACTCTTCAGTAGAAGCACGCAAAGATTTAATCCCCTATATAGCTTGGACACCTTTACACCAGCGTCCTCTCGACCAGTTCTCACTCTGACTTTGCTGAAGACCAGACAGGCCCATCTGTTGATGAGTTCTTAGGTCTCAGATGGTTATGTTTCCTGCTGTTTCTCTGTTCTAGGGATACAGTGGGAGCACATTTCAGGTTTCCAACTTCCTATGTTGCTTCCTTGACTGTTATTAAGGGGTCTTCTGCAATTACACCTCTAGCTCTGAAAAAAAGTTCCTGATGCTTCAGTGACCCTAGGAGACAACTGGGACACTCTTTGTATTTTGTGGATAGACCTCGCCAGATAACACTCAGTGGAAAAGCAAATCTGATTCTTCCTTCCCTGACAGGAATCATCTATATGTGCTTTTGTGATAAATCTTGGTCATCAGGCCTGTAGGTTCCTCCATGATAGGTAGGCAATGAAAGCTATTTGTGATCTAGGTACAGAAATACTATAAATCTCTATTTTTACAGCAATCCGAGATGCCACCTGGATCTGCAGCACCCAGGCAAAATCCCTGTGGAGAAAACATAGGCTTGTCCGACCTGCCTGTGTTTGAATATTTTCGGAGGCTAAATACTCGGAACATCTTTCTTCCTTGTATATCCCCTTGGTAGTAGTGCTATTAACTGTGATGTTTTTTTCTTTAATTTGGCCAGAGATTTTCTCAGGGGAGTTTGCATCACAGTGTTGGGATGTCGAAATCGGAGATGGCTGAGTATAAAGGATCTTTCTGCAGTTTAGGCATCTTTCAGATGTCTGAAAAATGTCTCCAGGATAGTCTTAGATGATTGCTTTTATAGAGCACTTTAGGAACAAGGTGGAATTTTTAAATCTAGACCTGTTTTTGCCACTGATTATTTGTTTGAGGATCACAGAATGTTTCTTTTGTCGAACCTGAGGCTTATAAAAGTGAATATAATTGCTTGTTCCTGATGCTACATCAGTCTCAAAGCTACCTCAGTATTTGGCAAAAGAACACTTGGATTTTCAGTTGTTAGAGCGGGATGAATCAAGATGAGACACTATTATCTTTAAAATCAAAAGGAGGCAGCCAACTCCTGAAGCCTCTGTGAGGATGGCAGCTTTCTGCCTGTTTTCTGAAAACAGGAAAGAAAGAAACATAACCTCTTATTAATAGTTTGGTTATACACAAAGGGACACAGACAAATATTTCAGCATCTACTGTACACAGATACATGAAACACACTGCACTAATTACACCGGTCAGAGGCTGGTTGAAGGACAGTTAATTGGTTTTCAGAATATCTCAATCAACACAGGCAGCAAGACACATGTCCAAGTATTTGAAGAGTCAGCAGTAATAGATGTCTGTGAATTCTCTGTTGCAAAGTAAACCTTTATTTTCACTACAGCATGTTTTATAGTGCAATAAAAAAGAAGGAAGTCAATAGCTATATCTAATATAACTGTAGCTGAAAAGATACTTTACTGATTCAATATTGCTTGAAGGGCAGTGTAATATAGGTATTTGACCTTAACCAAGGGCTCACATGCAGGTATTGGGTTCAGGCTCAAATGTTGATGAAAGAAACTGGGCCCAACTGGGCCCAAGAACATGTTAAAATGAGTTAGAGCTCATGTTATTTTTTACAATTTTTTTTTAAAAATTTTTAAACTCTTTTTTTTACTCTTTTTTTTTTTCTTTTAATCCTGCTTAAACACACCTCCTCCTAAATATTTAATACTGATGTATTTTTATTTTTAAAACAGAAAATTAATTGCTTTTTGGTGAAATTCAGCCTTACGTGTTTTCAGTCTTTAAGTTTTGTTCTTTTATTATTGTCTTAGTCAGTAAAATGGTTGATTTGATTTTCTGTTGTTCACTTACGATAAAAGTATTTTATCGTCTCCCATATAGATTATTGGAGACAGCAACAACAGAAAATCAAGGTAAGAAATGGCTGTACCTGGCATTATGACAAACCCTTTTCTCCTGAATTCTGAGGCATAGATGTTCTGCAGACACAGTGAAATTGCTATCACAGTTGCTGGGAACACTGGTAGTGCATAAATACGTGCATTTTGCAGGACTAATACCTGATTCATGAGGTTTTCTAGGATCCCTTGTAAGTTCATCAGTGCCTTTACTGTGACAAATCAGAATTGCATTTCTGTTTCTATAGCTATGTTTTGGGGAGAAGGAATAAAGTTATCCAAGGCTTGCAGGTGCAGCTGCATAGGTTTTCACGTGTAACTGCATCATATCTTGAAGCAGTCCCTGTAGTATTTCCAGACAAGTGCAAGCTTGCACTGACTATACTGTTAGTGAACTGGAAGCCCTGTAGCTCTAGTCATCATGTTTCTGAAACTGAGCGAAGTCATCTGAGAGTCTGCATATACTGACTGTGAACTGTGTTAACACAACCAAGAGTCAGCTTTTAGCGTTCTAAGAGTAAGCTTATATCTGCCTGTAGAAGTCTGTAGACTTATCCCTTGAATGTATTCCTAGTGTTGAAGCTCCTTGAAGGCTCCTAGTGTTGACAGCAACCAGGAACATTTTAAAGCTGCCCATGATACCCCCATTGATTTCAGAAATAATGAAGTTAAGCCAGTGTTAAAACCCAGACTAAATGGTCTCTCCATGTTCAAGAGTGAACCAGTTCTAGATCTGTGAATGCAGTCTTGGACTTCGTGTTCCCAGTCTGAGCTCACCTTGAAGACAGCTGATGACTGGATTTTACACACATACCAAAGACCTCATCATTTCATCAAATGTGTGTTTCAGCTAAATGGAAGTCTTAGCCTGATTCTGATCTTTGCAAAAGGCTTCTTGACTCCAAAGAGGTAGAAAGTAGTGAGATCTCAGCAAAAATGCTTGAATATTTGCTACAAAATGCAGTTTGCTCAGAATTTAGGCTTTTTGCTTTCTTTTGTTTTTCTGGCCATACCTTCCATTTGGTTTGATGCACTTCTTCAGGTTAACATATGTTGTCCTGGTGCTGTTCAGCTAGAACATTTTCTACGTTCTCTCCGAGTCAAAATTTTTTTAAAGAAAAGCGTTTTGGAAAATAAATCTTTTAAAGTTTAGAAAACTGATTGAAAAATTTTAATGATTCTGAGGATAAAACATTAGTTTGGAGAGTCCAGCTCTTGCCACTGTTTTGGAACAGGGACCGTGAAGACAATCAATGTGTTTAATTGACTTCAGTGATTTTCTGTTTCAAAGCTTTGGCCTCAGGGTCAACAACAAATTTAGCAAAGCATCAGGAAAAGGTACCTGGTATTTCTTGTTTCTGGTATGTCACAGCACTCTTTTAGCCCATTGCTCCTTGTCCGCTTCTATACCCTTCCAGAAATCTGCAGAAACAGTGATAAAGCGAGATGATTTTCCTTATGAGTTTTGTTACATGGAGAAGCTTGCTTTTGGGACAAAGCAGCAAAAATGTCTTATTTCCCCAAGAGATTGAGTATTTAGGAGCAAAATTAGTAAAATTAAGAGATAATTAGTCAAAGTACAAGTCTTCTGGAAAATTATGATAGCTGGACTTCCAGAGAAGAGAGTCCAGGATTTAAGATTGTTTGAGATAAACTGCGCTGTTTCACCCCTTCTGAGCAACTGTCTCCAGCTTTCTGTACATACATGTGGATGTTGGTGTATGAATTAGTGTCTTAATCTGACCTTGACTCTGAGTGTGGGCTCAGTGCTGGAAAGTGGTGTGGACCTTAGTCTGGTAAAATGAAGGCTGAGAAAGTAAATTATACCATGAATAAGAAACTGCAGTGTTGGGTTTTCAAAGAATGTGGATTAAAGCAAGAACAATGAGGGTGGAGTGTTGCTTTTTGCTGTGATATGAGGGTGTATTGTGAGGGTGTTTTCTTGTACTGAGGGGAGACTCATCACCTCCTGTAGAAAAGCGAAAGGTTCTTGGCCATGGAACAGCTTGTACTGAAGATCAAAAATCCTTCCTCATCTCTGTTGTGCCTGTGTGTGTGTGACTGTGGTATCCTTGCTTCCTGATAGTGTCTGCTCAGGCTCTGTCTCCATGGGTTTGCAGCCTGAAATACTGGTTCCTTGCTGGTTTTCCTCAGAAAGGTGTAAAGCCAGAAATGCAACTGGCAATTATATTGTAAGCTTGTGTGTTTAAAAATAATAAAGTACAACAAGATCTATTATTATTTATCCAGTTGGCCAAACTGTTCCTTGGTATAATTATTTGGTGATTGCATTTAATGTGATGGTTCCATACAGAAAAGATTACTAATTAGCCCTAAATGTTAGAGGGCTGTCACAAAGTAGGGCATTAGCAGAGATTTGCAGGCTGTAACTAGATGATCTTTAAAGTCCCTTTCAACCCAATCCATTCTACGAGTCTATGATTATTTCAGCAGAGGGCTAAACCAGCCTTTGAAAATGTGCTTGACTGATTTTTGTCTGCACCACAGTACTACCCCATAATAACGCAGTAAGAAGTAAGTGCCTGCTAAAAGAAGTAAGGTGCCTGCAAACTCTGTGATGTTGCGGGCTGTATGTGGCCCACAGGTGAGTTTCCCTGTCATTTGTGGGTCCGAGTCTAGAAAAACAGTTGTTGCCACCCGTGTCACCTGTTAGCTCTTAACAGTTCATTCCTCATTTGCTGCAGTGTTTACGCTTTGGAGGTTGTAGATGGGACATCTCTGTGAAATGCAATCTGATTCTTGGGGCAGGCTTCAAACTCATGGAAGTCTGTCAGGGAAAAGGCTTCAGGTGGACAGAGACCCTTCTGCCCAGAGGAAGCCACAGATTGACCACAGGGCTCCCTGTTAGCAGCGGGACCTACCTGCATATATCAGGTAGAGGATCAAATGCTGATGTCTGGAAGGGCTCTCGATGGGAAGATCTAGAGGGAGAACAATATGTGTTCATTTTATATACCTCAGTTTGCGGCTCCTGTTTTCATGGTAATTTTGGATATAAATATCTCAATGCTCATGCTGATAACAGTTTTAATGTTTGAGAATCTTCTTTGTTTCAAGGGTTTGTGTTGAGATTGGAGATTCAGCACCTATTTTAATCTACTCTTTTCAATTTATCATCTTCTGAAAACATCCGCATGGCAAAGGATGTTCAGAAGTATTTGTGGTAGTTAGAAACCGAATTCACTGAGGGAATTTTAATCTCCCTGGTAATTTTGCATAGGAAGATATAAAGAATAAAAACAATTCTGAAATTTTCAGAGAACAAAAAGAAATCCCAAACAGCAAAACATTGCACAAAAATATTTTCGGTGGCTTGTGGTCGAATTATCTGGAGACCAGATTTCAAATTGACCAGGAAAGTGTTCTTCTGGGCATAATTCTTTTCTTTATGTGACAACAATAATCCTCCTCTAGCCCTATGTGAAGACAAACAGTCCTGTAGAAGGCTACGGTTTGTGAAAGGTACAAAAATAACCAGTTTGTTCTAAGAACAAGTGAGCAAGGATCACACATTGCAGAATTACAGTACATGAGCAAAGTGTTTTCACAAGTCTGTGAAGCATCTGGCCCATGTCATTCCCCAGTACTCTCAAAATGAAAATGAAACATTATCAGAAGATTGTGCCCTGAGCCACAGGATAAATTTTTGTGGACCTTGGGAGACATAAGCCATCATGCTATTATTGCTGCTTCCTTTATACAGGAAAAAACACAAAGAGCAGAGTTGGGGTTTCTTTCATGTCTTGCATCTCAGGGGCATACAGGTAAAGCCATCTGGGAAGTAAGAGAATTTCCAAAGTCTGATAATTTTGTAAATGTGAATATATTTAATGAGTATGAGCAAAAAGATTGTGGGTTTTTTTGTTTGTTTGTTTTTTTGTTTTTTTTTTTTTTTCCCAAGTAACCATGTATAATATTGATCATTTTCTTATTTACCAGATTTTATTGGTAAAATCAAGGTTTGTTGGAGTTCTGAAGGAAATGCACATTTTATAAAAATTAGGAGATTTTTTCCTCTATAATTACATCTGGTCTATCCACAGTACATCAGTACCTCTGATCTACATTTTATATAACATATAAATTGTTCCCAGAACTACTGGGGATGTGTTAGGTGTTTACAATGCCGAAAAGAGCCTGAAGTGAATGGTGCTGGAGGTATCTGGAGAGGTTACACGTGTGAAGCTTTAACTTTTGTATAGCTTCTTTGATTATATCTTAAAGACAGAATGGGTTCTTAATGGGAATGGCTTTGTAATTAGGGTGGAAGCAAAGAGTGTAACTAGTTACCAGATATGATGTCATACAATGAAGAGCAGAGAATGTAGTTAATTTCTGCAGCATGAGACCTGTCCTCAGAAGGTGTAGGTCTTGGAAAGACTTGTGGGTCATATCAGATCATCAGCTGAACATAAAGTACAGACACTTTAGCTGAAATGCTAATACAGACTTGTAAATATGAATATTGCTGTCTCAGCATGAAGCTGAGAGCATCTGGTACCTCCATACTTGAATGGTGAAGCATCCACAGCAACACTGCATCCAGATCTGTATTTCAAGAACAACTGAGAAATCAACAAGCGCTCAGAGAAGAGAACTGAGAAGCTTCGGAGAGACATGAAATATGCCTTATTGTGAAAGATTCAAGGAGCGCAGCCTGATTAGTTTACTGAGGGTGATTTCACTAGTCTGTAAGTGCCTACTTGGAGAGCAGAAACATGATTATAGAGAGTTCTTCGGTTTGGCCGACAAAGTTATAGTGGACCGAACGGCTGGCAGTTGAAGCAAGGTATAATTGGACTAGAAATATGGCAATTAGAAACGAGGTAACATTGAGTGACTCCTTGATGTAGAATGCAAAATTTCAGGTCAATTTTATGAGATGTTCTAAAAGACTTGTGCTCTAGTAAGTAGTCTTGAGTTGTCTTCGATATGCAGACCCCTGAGGATTTCCCAAGGGAAATGATACACATTTGCAGAGTGTATTTAAACCCCTGTTCTAATGGCAAGTTTTGTACTCTCTATGGACATAATTCTCCAAGGTCCATGGGCTACAGATTGAAAAATTACCATTCAATCCTAAATAAGGAACTTGAAACAGGAATTAGCCAAGCAAGTCCTGTGGTCTGTGATGTACAAATGGTCTGGCTAAGTGATTGCTGTGGCTTTCCTCTAGCTTTGTGATCTAGGAATCTCAGCCCAAAATGTAGCTACATCTGAGGAACACTGATGTGTTAGCCCTTACTCAGCTATCGCTCCCTATCCTGTGAAAAACACTTATGTACAGAAGATGACTAATGGGTTTAACCATATTGCTTACAAGTTTTACAGCACTGGTGCCTGAAGCCAAATCCCTTCTGCTACTACTCTGGTTCAGTGGTTTTCATTGTCTCTGTTTTGTCTGTTGTGTTCACACATGAAAATGAGGCAGAAAGGTGCCAAGACAGGCTTTTTATTCATTTAAAATATCCTGGATACTGAGAGCTGAGTGGGCAATGGGTTGCAATACTAAGGGATCTGCTCTGTGCAGGCACTTGTTCTCAGCCCCATGCCATCCTCTTCTGGCAAAAGCATGAAGAGGATTGGGCAGCCAGCCCAGAGGAACGTAATTTGGGGGTTTTGTTTGTTTTTTTCTTTCTTCTTCTTTTTCTTTCTCTGCCTAATTTTCTAGCAGGATCAGTTCCTTGAGGATCTGTAGGGATACACAAATGTTTACCTCCTTGAGTTGATACAAGATAGAGGGCAATTTTAGGACAGGATGGGGCATTTGGGGATTTTAATGATGCTTAAATTAAAAAGGCAAACCAAAACAAATACAACTACGCTCTGCAGTTTAAATTTATTTATCCTTCTCCTTATACGGTTGTGTTCGCTTGACTTTGTTCCCTGGATATTAGGAAATTCCTTGCTGGTAGTTCTACTAATATTTTGTGTATGCAGAAGCTGATGCAATCAGATATAATTTTTAAGACGTAAAATATTTAAAGTAAGTAATTAATTATTTCCTTTCATCTTGGGTCTGCCAGCTTTCACATCCAGCTCCTAAGCTGTGACTCCCCAGTCAGTTTAAACTCATTTTGATGGATTGGATTGACACAGATACCCATTTACCTCCATTTTTATTCCAGCTTCCTTTTAGCAAACAATTATGGAACAGCAATAGCTTCCCGCTGGGCAGACAAATTCTTTCTGTCCTCCTTTAACACAGCCATGCATTTTTCCCAGTGATGAATGCAGTAGAACCAAATCATATGAATCTACGATCTGTTCCAGCTGCTATTGAAGAGAAATGATTAAAACAACAGCAACAAAGTGGAAAGAAAACTCCCTGCTTTTTTCTTTTTTTTTTTTTCTGTGTGCCTGCAAACATGCTATCATTGAGCGTAAACAGCAACACTCATTTTGAGACTCCAGAACCAAATGTGCATATAAGCAATAAGAGGCTAAATGAATAATAGAGCAGAATGGCATGACACCATATCACAGTCCTCAACTAGTAAGTAGCACAGTTCAACCTCAAAAGCTACTGAGTAAGACGAAAATGTCTCTTTAACAGTATTAGGGGACAATTTATTATGTGTATCCTTCGAGTGCGGCACAATGTCACTGCAGGCCCATTGCATTTGCATTATTTCCAGACAACGGCAGCAGCAGAAAAGGACACTGATTTATTTCAGAGCAGGCACAGGTGATTTTTATGTCTGTTGGGACTCAGCCAGATATGGCTTAACCCATTCAAGTCTTTTCTGCTTATACGAAGAGGTGTCTTTTTGTAACATCCTTATCTTTCAGCTCAGATTTCATTTACGTTACTCAAGGAAAAGATGGAGGATTTTGAAATCTTTTGCTCTTTTAGACAGTTACTAAAGCTTTGTTCAATTCAGAGAGAATGAGTGATCGGCAATAGCTTAATCTGTTTAAAACAATTCTGACAATCATTTTCACTGTGCAGTTTTTTAGCACAGTGTGTGATTTCCACACCTTACAGTAGCCAAAATGGAATACTCTCCTGATAATATTATTCTATATTGCATGTAAGCTAATTTGCCAGGATCAAAAGATAGCATACAAGAAAAAAACGTCACTGTCTGGCTGTCCTGGTCCAGTCACAGCATGCAAGCTTTGTTTCTGCTCAGTTGGAGAGCACCGAGGACTGCCTCCATCCTAGTTTTCCAGCATTATGGAAGAGGGAAATCTGGCAGCTTGCTGGAAGCTCCACCCTACACAGAGATGCAGGACTGGAGTTGGGACCAATTGCAATCACTAATGGTGATTAGAGAGAAAGCAGAGGTGTTAATCCAAAGCCATTATGACTGGCTTGTGATAGCCCATCAATTTTATTTCTTCTGTTAAACACCAGTATTTTTTTTCCCATTCTGAAGAGCTGCCTGGTGTTGTGTGGGCACGTGGCTGTAATTCTGCTGATGGCTGAAAAGATGCAGAAATCCAAAGTGTGAATTCATGTTCTGTGTGAAGTGACTCCTGCGTAACTGGAGTGATGTACACTGTGCTCAGTAGTACAGCTGACAAAGGGTATTTTTTCAGGAATGGTCTAAAGGGTTTGTTTCATTCCAAAGAGGAGTAAACACAGTATTTTGAGATTTTCTCAGGGGAATTTTGTAAAAGTTTCCTTTTAGGTCCATTAAAACACTTCTGTTTGGTTTTGTTCAGAAACGGGACATTATGAGTTTGATTAAAAACTTCAGAATAGAACAAAGAAAAACTACCTACCTGTTACAAATTCTTAGAAAAGGACTGGAGATGTATTATTCCAGAGCACTGAGACAGGACAGGCCAATATTTTTTTTGAATAGATGCTTTGGTACTTTACTAAAATAAAGTCTAGCAAAGAGTTTTCATTTTCACCGCACTCAAAGCATCTGCTGGAGCACTGCTCTGCTGAACTCGAGTCTAATCTGCCCTTCTCTGCTATATGGTCCCTTTGCACTCGTGCCTGCTGTAGGAAAAAGGGGGAAAATATGAGTGCAGTACATGTAAATGTAGGCTTTGGATTTTTTTTTTTTTTTTTAATGTTACTCAGCATGTTTTGATGCCTGTGATGAATCAGAGTTACTCGTAGGAGTAGAGAACATGACCTTGTCCAGTACCTCTAGCAAAAGCAGTCATGGGTGGCAGCTGCTGAAACAAATCACCTTAGTGCCTGCGGACTTGCTAGGGAGTAATTCTTACATTTTCAGTGTCTTCAGCATGAATTGCTGCCTTTATTTTTTTAGAGGAGGCAAAGAGGGCTCCATGACTATTGCACATTAGAGAAGCAGCGTATTGTAAGCCCAACTCTATCACTAGCCTACTGGACAGTCCGTGGCACGTTTCTGTGGCCCACTCCTCCCCTTACTAACATGATTTGTTCCTTTTTAAAGCATTTTGAAAGCTTGTAATAACACACACGACTGGAACGGTGGGGGGTGGTATTACAGCTCCGTCGTTTTGATAACACCGAATAAACTCAAGGGGAGGCTGGGTTTTGATGGGTCATGCACTGTGTTAACTACCAGGCAGACTTGATCTCTGCTTTAAGGAGTTTACAGTAAGAAAGAGGGCAAGTCACAGCAAAAAAGCAATAAAAAGGGCAAAATAGAGGAAAAAATGGTCCCTGGGACACATATGGTCCCATAAGTTAACAACCTCTGCTGAGTTTAGTTTGGCTTCTTCCTAGTCCAGCAGGCTGTCAGATCTCTTAGCTATAAATCACATATTCTGAATAGGAATCACCTGGTGTTACGGTGAATTATAACAGATATTTGTTCTCTGCAGAGATGTTTAAAATGGGCAGCTGAAGCCTGTGTAATAATAAAAAAAAAAGTCAGTAGGTTTTGGCAAAAAAATAATAATGCTGATTTCTAAAAAAATGGTCTCATTATTAAGCATAGTACACCAAGGTGATGAATCAGGTGGAGCGATGAAGAGACAGCTTTTTTTTTTTTTTTTCCCCCTTTCTTTCTTCATTAACAGATTAAATATCCTTTAAATATGAGAGGACCTGGATGCTGCCTTTGTTGATCACACAGTTCAGACACTAAGCACTGAATTTAGCTCTGTGAACAGGGAAATTTAGTAACAGAGTTTGTTACCTCACCTCAAGTCTGATGGAGAAAAGAAGTAAAAATCTAACACAAGTTCTTAGAGAAAATAGAATCAAATTAGAGCATGTCTTAAACTACTTAACACCCCCCAAAAAAACCCCTATGTACAATAAATATGCCTGATGCTGCCTAAATCTCTTATATAAGTTTTAAAAGAAAAATAAGCATTTTCAGGGTGATAGGTAAGGAATGACCATTCATGACTGTTGTGCCTGCCACTCGGTACAGGAATACTGTATTAACAGGCAGCAGCATCAGATGTCCGCTGCAGAAATGGCTGTTCCCGGTGAGAGTAGGGCAACCATCCAGCTGCTCATCACAGCCTTCCCGGACCATGTGCCAGATCAGCAAGAAGGGAATACAAGCCTCCTTCAGTTACCCTGTGCAGTCAGAGGGGTTGTTTTACCTTTCAGCTGCCACCAAAGATAACTCCAAGTCAGCCTGTACATCTAAGAATCAGGTTAAACAGACATGGCTGCGAGTCCTATGAAGCAGACACAGGTCTCTTTGGTTTGAGGGATCCAGATTTCACAAAGGGTCTTCACACGCTTGAAAAACATCATCTCTAATGGTTGTTTAGTTTGATTTTTCTCTTCCTCTCCTGTATCTACAAACCTTTCTATGCTGTCTTTCAGCTTAAGCCTTGCAGAAATAGCTGCCAATAAATGTATTATCTGGGAATCATGATGTGCAAATCTCCTGATAAAACATCTCCTTGAGTCAGGCTTCCTCTTGTACATTGTCCATAATACTGCATTGAGTTTTACTACTGGGAGTGATGTCCAGTCCATCTGGCAGTACATGGCCATCTCCAGATCTGTGAGGAAGACAGGTAGGGCTTTAGAAGCTGGCCCTCAAAGTGTCCAAGTACGTCTGATACCTGGTTAATAAAAGACAGACAATGACATGCTGATGCTTTAATTGACATCACTAAGAGCAGTTGTGGTCTTAATGACATGTATTTTATGTAACCAAAGCAAATAAACTAGTAGAAAGGGGTAAAGCGTGTGTACTGTATTTAAAATTAGATTATATTAGCAGCTGAATTTATACACTGGCATCTGTACAAGGCTGCAAAAGAAACAGCTTCCATTGTGCATCACACCTTTCCACCACATTAATTCCATCATAAACTTCTTCTGTATCACACTTTTATAGCCTTCACCATGCACAAATTAGCTGTAATCTGGTGACAGCAGCCAAATGCTTTTTCCAAATAACAAAGTAGAAGTTTGGTTGCACAACTGATTTTTTGTAAAAGAGCAAAACCATCATGCATCCATAATTAGCTGTAATGCATGCCTCAGGTACAGTTTTGAAATGAGGGAAACAATGTTATCGAGAAGCACCTTAATCCATTTTCTAGAAGCCATTCGGACGTCCTTTTCAGAAATGCGTGAGTGATGCAGGGCACAGTGCAATGTCCCTGTGGGCCAGTAACTAGTGTGGCTGGAGGTGACTGCTCTTTCTGCATCCATACCCTGTTCATAAGCACTTCTTGCTTTGGTAAGCACCTGGTCGGTTCAGTGGGAAGTGCTGCTGGGGTCTCAGGTCATTCTGCTGGCTGAGGGTGACGTTCCCCCCACATCTTCTGGTGGTTCTGCTGCGGAGTGAAAGCTCTGGATACATGGGGTCATGAACAGTTGGGGCTTTCATATCTTGAAGAGCTCCAGCTTTTTCCAAACCTGTGGTCCCTGCCATGAGACCAGCCCATTTCCAAAAATCTCTTTGGCACTTAAAAGCCAAAACCTCGTGTGATTCCAGAGAGATAATGATAGCTGCCTTTTTCTTTCTTGCTCAAAGGAAGCTGCTTCTATGTTTTTAAGGTGTCCAAAGCTAATAGTTAAATCTCTAAATCCATTAGCATTAATTACTGTAAAGACTACATTAAATCTTCAACCTTGTTGTTTATTTTTAAAAGTATATTCTGGTGACACATGTTGAATTTAATTTTATTACTGGGTTGAGCCAAGGCATTTAATGTTCAGAGAATTATAATGATTACCTAGGAGCAAATATCAGAGGCATATTCTCTTGAATAATATAGAGAGACTAGATGTAGGACTAATCTTACATACCTGCTTTTTAAGAAAGAAAGCAAATCTGAGGAAAAAATAACCAGAAGTTACAAGTTTTCTGAAATTAATAAGTTATTATTATTCACCAGATGCATTAAACGTTCCTGATTTCATGCAAAACCATTCCTGCCTATGTCAAAGGATATATGACCAAAAAGGGTAGTTAAATGTCAAGGGAGGGTCCTGTTAACATTGGTCTTTGTTAGCCCAGCACATACCATGTCTGTTGAGTTCCCTTCTGCTCACGACTTGGCTCCCCTGTTGTTGCTGCAGTGCTGCTGAGGGGCCTCAGCCAGGTCAGGGATGCGGTTTGCTACTGTATGAAGGAGTCAAAGAGATTGCTGGCTAAATAAAACAGAGGAAATAAATTCTTTTCCACTGCTGGTGGCAACACGCTTACCTGCTGCATACACTCTGTTGGGGGAGCAACCCTGGGGAAATGCAAAAAGACTCATTTATAACCTGAGAACTGATCATGTGCACAGTTTTAATTGGGGAACGGCAGCGGGAACCAGCCCTTGCATGTCTGACAGGTAGTGGCTAACCAGATTGACCTCCTTTTTGTTTATCATCTAAAAGGAAATGGTTAATTTTTTTTGCGAAGTAAGATTGTTATACAAATGTGTGTGAGCCTGTGTTTATACATACGCACAAATACAGATGTATATATAGTAACATCTCATTAAAGGCAATAATACCTTTTTGTTTATTTTGTATAGTGCAATTCATAGCTGCTATTTTTTGTGGATACTGTTAGAAGGTATTCAACTGGATGCCAAAACTTAGTACCAACCTAGGGTAAGAAATGAAGCAGAAAAAGCTACAGTGCAATTCTATGAATTTTTATTCAGTTTAGGCAATAAGGATCAAAAACCTGATACAATTCAACCAGCACTAACAAGCATGTTAGTTTTGTTGTACATCTTTGATACTAAGGGAACTGGTTAAAGACATTCTTGTAAATAAGCACTGGACCTCAAAACGAAAGAATTGTGAAAGCAGTTTTGGTGCACGGGCTCAAGGTTACAGGGTACTGCTTAACGTTTTAGGCGTGGAGAAACTATTTTTTCTTCTGCATTAATAAAATTTGAAACAGTGAGGAAGAAAGTTGTAACACTAGAGGTATTCTTCTGTTTTCTTCCTTATGATTTCAATGAACTAAGTTTAACAGTGTATGGTCAATATCGCTGGGCACAGAAGATGCTAGTTCTAAAAGTCTGCCCTAACTTTTCACGGTTCAAATTCCATGGTTTACACAGTTGTTTTCCTAGACATGTGCAATGATCTCAGTTATAAAACAATCAACCGAGCAAGCAACTGGCTGTCTCTGTCTGAAATTACAGGATCCCAATAAACTAAACTTTGACATCCCAGATACCATCTCCAAGTCAGTCTGGAGAGGTTGTACATGGCACAGGGAAGTTAGTTCTTCAGCAGATAAGTGCTGGTAGGAGACTGGATGATGAATTACCCAGTTTGCTGGTCAGCAGATGACCCACAAGTAATCTGTTTTGCCCCTAGTGCAGGCACAGGACAGATAACTGTGCTATTTTAAATTTGTGCATTTTTAAAAAATATTTTTAAGTTCATGTAGCTCTTCTAAGGTTCCTTACAGATGGACTGAGATGCAGGTGTTTACATCTGGGACCACATGTAAAGTTTTGCTAGATCATTTCTCCAGCCTGCAAGAAGCCCAATAGTTGGGAAGTGACAAACTGTTCTCCAGTTTCCCTCCATTTCTCTGACTTGCAGAAGATAATGAACTAAGAAAATGTGACTTTTTAATAACATTTTTGAGTGGTATTTCAAACTGATTTTATTTCTCTTGATTTGCAGTGATTTCTCATTGTGAAATATTCTTAAATTTTATTAACAAAAATTGCTTGGTATCAGAATAAATTTGGATTGGAAGACGGTTTGAAAAAAATAAGACTTCTCTTATGGCTTCAGAAGTGCTGAACCAAAAAATAGTTGCACAGAGGTAGTGGTGAGTCCAAAATACTTTATACTCAAGGAAGCTATGAAAACCCTTGCAGTAGGCCTATGTGACATAATAATGTGCACTCTCGACCCGTGCCACAAAAATGAAGGCGCAGAGAACTTCTCTGCTCATAAAGAAGATACTAGCTTCATCCCCAAAATAGGGCATTTAATAGCCTTTCCAAAATTTGCTACTCTTCAATATTACGTAATGCCAATTATTACTGTTACTCATATAAATGTCCAATCAAATTGGGCCTTTGAGTTTTAGGTCTCAAGGAAAACCTGCAAGCTTGGATCCCACGGTTTGAGTGCACATGGTATGAAAAGAGGTAGTTCCCTGAGTGGTTTTGCATATCCTACCTTTTAATTTAGTTGAGTGCCCTTTGTTCTTTTCCTTTCTCACGCACGTGTTCATTTCAATCTCTTTTCACATGAAAGGTTTTCCATGCCCTTCTTTTGTCACCTCCCTTTCCTGAAAATAGATTTCTCTAACAGCATTTGCAAATTAGCACAGTCAAAGGCAATTTTATTTTCATGGCTATCTTTATTTTGTCTGTTTGTTTCCAAGAGAAATGTTTTCTTCAAAGATAATCTTCCTACGCCTAAAATCTTTAGGCAAAACCACCTTGGTAGTAACAACTGCTGTATGTCTCCTCTATTCCTGTGACAGTTGTAGCTGCTCTGGCAGGACTTATTTTGGCATCTTTATCCTTTGAGTGTGAGACTCATTCAAGGAAACCTTCCCTTTTCTGAGTGGGGTAAACCTGCCTATCATGAAACTTAGCAAAAACATCTTATAGAGCGACAGTCTCCTCTAATTCCTACAAAACAAAATAGTGTAGCTGTTTCTATACAGGTTTAATTTCTTTAGTTGAAAAATATAGTTTTGTCACTGTTTGTGATACTGTCAGTATTGTTCTTGAATCAAGCGTCTTTAATTTATACAAGGAAGTGCTTAAATGCTGTGGTGAAAGAGTCCATGGAAAACCTGTGGACAGACACATAGCTTCCGTGGGCAGCTGGTTTCTGAAGAAAGAGGTGGTCACTTTCTGAGCTGTTTGCTTGCATGAAAGATAACATTATCGTGATATTTTCTCAGCTGTGCTTAAGCAAAAGGAAACCACTGGCTTTTGCCATATGGACATGAATTTCCTCCATTAGCCCATCTCCTGATTCTTCCTGATGATGAATAGTGTCACCAGTTGTTTTAAATATAGCTCTACTCAAAGTAACAAGGCAGAAACTTTATACGCGTGTTTCCTCTCATTCTTTAGCCTGCAACTGCTTTCTTGTGTGTTTGTATATTTCTGTTAACTGTAAATACTGCTCTACAACTTGCTTATTTTACACACTGTTCACACTGGATGACTGTTTTTTGGGTTAAATTCAGTGTTAGACAGAAAGAGCGATGGTCCAGCACATCACCTGAAGTGTTCTCTCTCAGGTCATGCAGTTGGCACCCTTCTGGGCTGGATTTGCAATTGATGTTAATTTATATAAACCCTTGACTTGTCTACCTTGATGACCTACAAGTCCACTTTTAGCCTTCACCTGCACAGTACTGTCATGATATTTAACATACAGTTGACAACTTTTGACAAGTACAGATATTAAAGCCATAAGGGACCTTTACATCATTTAATCTGATTGTACAATCTGCTCTTTGCTGGGGTCTTTGACGTGGACTCTGCAGGATTTTTGAACTCCATGGAAGACAATCACATTGAAAGCTCCCTCCAATGATTTTATATTCAACAAAAAAGCAGGTGAAAAAGACTAAGCAGAAGGTTCTCAGAAGATGGGAGTGAGAACACCTCTGTTTTGAAGGATATCATAGTAAGTGGTTTAAGGTGCAAGTGCCTTGCACTTCCATCTTGGATAGATTGACAACCACTCAAAGCAAAAATATAATATCGGTGTGTGATAAGTTTTAAGACTGTTTCAATATCGGGGCCAGATCGATGGAAGTATTTCAGGTCCTGAAAAAGGAATGGAATACATAAGAAATCCCTGCTAGGCTAAGCGTGATCCCTGATGTCTTATCATATAATGATTTGCCAGCAGAAGAGTAACACAACTACTAGAAATTTCAGCCACAGAACTGCTTTGATTCTGTTATGAATTCAAGGAGAAATTGACACTATTTCAGGCTTCTCTTGTTACATGAGAAAGAGGAGGAGGCAGGGGACTTGCTTGGCTAATGCTATGATTTTGTGTAAACATGTTCCAGTCGTCACTTAGGTGTTAGAGAGCTTAACACAGCTGTCCTCAAGCAGGCAATGCACTGGAGATCACCCCAGGAGCTGTCTGTGTATATAGTACTAACTTCAGTTCCTCTTTGAGAGAGGAACACTACATATACCATCCCATCTGCTTTTTCTAGATGAATTCCTTTGGTTTTGCTGTAGGTCTCAAAAGCGGGCAGTGGAAGTGGTTTATGTGTTTGATAAGAAGAGAGGCCTCCCTGGATTTACAGCTTTTAGAACAATAAAGAAGTCTGACAACCTGAGTGGGTACAAGGCCGACACTTGACAGTTTTATGAATAACTATTTGTAACTATGCAAGTTGTGTCGTATCCCAGGACCAGCTAGGAAGAAAAAGGACTTTCCTCTACATCTTTTCAAAGACAAATAACTTGTCCAAAACAGAAGTCTCTGACCTGTTGAGGCAAGATATCTTCCCTTCTTCTGTGTCCAAGGATGCAGGGACTGAGTTCCCATGGTCAGCATAGGAAGCTTGGTTCATAAGGAATGATGCAGAAGCCATGACACCTTTTGCTGCTTTCTATAGTCCTGTAGTAACCTTCAGTAATTATACTCCAATCTTTTTTACAAGTGTTGTTTAAATAATAGGGCTTTTGTTGATAATCAGAAGGGAAATGTCACTGCAAATACATTCCAGAGGAAAAGAGTGAGTTGAGTGAAACCACAATGTGCTCAGTCTTGGCTCTATTCAGACTCATAAAACTTTTGCCTCCAGATGTTAGATTAGATAATAGCACATAGATAGACAAACCATATTGCCTAGAATAAATCCATTGGTAGCAGGTACATTAAAAACACAATAGACAGATTGGGCGGATTTATCCATCTATTTCAGGTAGTAAAAACCAGATAGGAGTATCTGAAGAACCGTTGAGGCAAGAGGCCATGTGACACTGAATTGTCTTGAACACTGGGCCTGCATCTGTGTGTTATGGCACTGAGAAAGACTTGTGAGACTGAGCCAGACCTGGATGTGCCCTGAGTTTCTGTGAGACAAGTCACTGAATGATTTGAGCATGTCAAACTTTCTGTCTTCCAATCTGAACATCACTAAAACTTCCCTTTTGGTTGCAAACTCTATGGAAAGGAGTGTTTGCTCAGGGACCAGTTCTTCCAGGTTTTGGACCCAGGGATTGCTCCTAGTTGCTGCTCTAATTCATTGCTCATCAGAGAAGGAGAGGAGGCATGCTAAAAAATTATGAAATAAACATGATTAATTAAATCCTTTTATTTCTAAATGATTTCCCAAACTCAAATGGCAGCAGTCCCAGGCACCCCTTCATCTTTCTTCTCTGCATCCCACAGGACACAATAGCCTCCAGTGTAAAGCAGAAGTTTTGAGTAACCAAGGTGTGGTAATACAGACTCCCTACCTTCACCTTCTCATCAGCTTGCACCAAAATGTCCCCCTCCAAACCTTCCAGAGAGCCATCTCTGTGCTGTGCTTGTTTGCAGCTGGTCTGGCTTGATCAGGAGGGTCTCAAACACAGACAGGAGAGTGGTGCTGGATTTCGACAGATTTGTTAATGCTTTCTGTTTTCCCCTTCCTTTTTCTGTTACAGCTTTCTGCAGTGCTTGCCAGGAAAGGTGCAGATTGGGGCTGGTTGATGTTCTTCGTTTTAAACTACTCTAAGTAGTTCAGAGGAAGGACTGTGGGGTTTTTTTGTTTGTTTGTTTGTTTGTTTATGTACAGCATATACAGTAGTGTCTATAGATGTAGGTGACTATGAGGTAATATTAATGCTGTTAAAATCCTGTGTATCTCCACTGACTAATCACTTGGGGATTTGAGCTGATACTCTTGTCTCACACTGTTGTTTGCCTCTGAAGGTTTACTGTGGGCTCAGACTATGTAGTTCAAGTTCTTCTGTTTTAATAAGTTGCTGCACCTTTGCCCAAGGCTGTGATTGAATATGTGGGCAGTTACTGTGGTTTAGTTGACACTTGGAAACTTATTATGTCATGTTAACTTGATTTTGAATTTGCACCTTGAGGGGTTTATTTAACTCAAATACTCATTTTTATGTTACCAAACTAAATCAAAAGCTCCAAATTTCACTCAAGTGAAGAAAACCCCAAACCTATGGAAATTCCAGCACAGAATTGACAGTGCTAGGTAGTAGGTAGAAATGATTTCAAAATCTGAGAGGATTTTATTGTAACTGTTGGCAAACCATGTCTGAATTTTAAGCTTGTATAGAGTTAGGAGATAAGAAGCGTTAGTGGAGTTTTGTGTTCTGTGGCATACATTTCACAGCAGTCCAGTGCCATGCTGTCTCTACCAAAGACGGCTTGGATGATTTCCCTGGTGCACGAAAATGCTTTCAGGGAAACCATTGTGTGTAAGGAGAATAAGTTGTCAGGATGTGGAAGAATTTGTGGACCATCTTTGGTGTGGTCATTGCTGCCAATATGTGTCTAGTTTGATATGGTCTGACTGTTTTAATGTTTTCTGTGAGCATTTCCCTGGCTGTAGGGTAAGGCATGAGCCTCCTGATGACTATTTGTGAGGGGAGTCCCAGGTGTGATGGCACAGCTCTGCTGATGAAAGATTCAGACCCAAATGCCCATGCTGCATCTTGAAGAATCCCAGCTACTGAAAATAAATGAGAGATCTGTCAGAGATTTTAAATGTGTTTTTCTTCCAGCAGTGACACCTATGAAATGACCACTGTTTTACCAAAAAGCATTATCATGACTGCTGTAGTCATTGTATCCCCTTGCTATTGTAAGGGATGACCCTCAACGGTACGTAACAAAAAAACCCACAAACCCAGGATGATGCCTGCTTTGTCAAGGGCCATAATACTCTCACAAGTCTTTGGCTTAGTTAAAGAGTGTCATAAAAAAATCCACTGTAGCTGTGTAGACTATAGCTAGAACTATAAATATTTTCAGAACCATCACTGTAATTATTTCTGGCTATGTAATACTCTTATTTAAAAAAAGGGGAAAAAAAAAAAGTGTTAACATCTGTTGCCACATCTCCATCATTAGAAAGGCCATACAGACATTTAAGACAGAAGGGTTAGACTGGGAGGGTGGGAGTAGTTTTCAGCCACAAGGCTGGGTCCCTCCCCCAAGCAGTCTGGGGTGGGGCTGCAGCATCCTTTGGCTCATTCCCCCATCAATCTGCCCCTGGGAGATAAATCTTTTCCCTTCCCCCAGAGAACTTTCAATCTGAAAAGCGAGTGGGTGAAGCAGGAGTGGAACATGGGAAGGCAGATGAATTAATAGTGGGAAGGGCATGTTTTCACATATGCTAGCACGTGTGTACAATTGATAGGAGCAATAAGTCAGTCTCTCTGCCTAGTGGGACAGAGGGTTTTAAAGGCATCATGGCTGAGCTAGTAGAAAGCTTGAAGAGAGGGCACAAAGGTAGAGGTTGTACAGGGACTTCACATTCCAGCACTTCTTTTAGCATCTCTTATTAGAGTATTGGCTTGTCTAAAAATAAAAATAAAATGTTGCTGCCATGGTACATCATGGGGTGCAGTGAAAAATTAATTATGCTCTTCTGGATTTAATTTTGGTGTCCTTACACACTGTAACCTTGTGTAAGAGTAGCCTCTTACCCTATACAAGAGAAGTGTGGACTTTTTTAAATCTTAACATGCTTTTGATCTTTCATACAACCCAGTGCTTAAAGGGTGGATGTGGAAGATTCATTTCCATTCTATAAAGCCACTTGCTGTGCATGAGGAAAATAACATCATGCCACATCGTGATGTGAAGGTAGCTAGGCCAGGCAACTGTTTGGAAGGGGCTTCCACATTTTCTTGATGATCTGAAGTATGTGAGAACTCATTGTCTCTGATTATCAGCTGATGCAAATCAGCAGAGCTCCTCTGACTTTATTAAAACTTACCTGATTTCAGTGAGGGTTTGTCCATTTGTGCTCCCAGTACTCATTAGATGCCAATATCTGATGAATAATGACAAAAAAATCTCTGATAACAATAGCCAAGAGGACTCTAACACTGGCAGAATATACCTCAGCATTTAGAAAATATTCTGCTAAATTAGAAAAGAAAACACAAGGCAGGGAGGCTGGAAAAATCTCAGAATGTGTTTACAGGCTCCTTTAATTCAGTGCCATTTCATTACATTGCCAAAATTAATCACTGCCTTCAGCTCCTGTCTTGGATTCTTATTTACTGCTAACTTGATCTCCTTGGTGAGATTTTATTGCTCCCAACCATCATGCTCTTTTAACATAAGATCTGATACAGATTGCAGAGAAATGAATAATGTAGGGACCATGCAAATAGGAACATAAGGGTCACATGTGACTGCTAAATGTAACATCTATTCCATTAAATACGTAGTATATGTACAGCTTCAGATTTTATGTATAAAATAATTGGGTTATGCATTGTTAGCTACCAAGAAGAAGCACAGATGTAATGGCTAAGTAATGATCTTTATTAAAATAGCAATCTGAAAAAGAGAGGGGTCTGCCCAGAGGCCCTCCTGTAAACACAGTGTCCCCAGCCCTGCCACGCTGGCACTTTGTTGGAACACAACTTTTCCCTCGTCTGCCATGCCATGAAGTTGGTTTTGGTATGAGAAAAGCCATCCCATTGTGGGACATGGGGAGAACTGATCTCTGTTTTGTTCAAAACCGGATTTGGTTTGGATGGGGCCTCTGAGGTACTGCATAACTGCAGTATACTCTTTACTGTGCTGAGTCTCTTCCTTTTTTTTTTTTTTTTTTTATTATTCATTGCAATTTTTAAAGGATGGGAGTTGTATTTTACTCTGGGTATATGGTGTCTAGCACAACAGAGCCCTGACCCTAGCTGGATCCTTGGAACTGCAGTGCATGTTTCTTAAAAGACCTCTCTAATAAAATACTATGAAGTAATAATGGCAAATTCCCCAAATGTCACTCCTTCCTTGACCTTTGGAAGATCAGATTAAACCCAGCTCATTAAAACCCCCCGCCAAACCTCCCAAAACCCCAACAAATTAATAAGATTTCAAAGTACTTTCAAGTATTTTGAAATAGATTATACATAGGGAATTTGTGCCAGTTGCTTCTGCATGTCTTGGCTAGACATATCAGAGTGGTAAGAGAAGCGCTCACACAAGGAGGAAGAGTTGTAATGAATGAAATCTGTATGCCTGAATCCTTCAGAAAATACCCTCCAGTGCATCAGTGAGAAAGTGGGAGTTACCTGGCTCAGACAGGGAACCTGTTCTGATATCATAAAAGATGGCTAATGATATTTAATCATTTTCTTTCCCCATGTCAGCACTTCTCCCTCAACAACTTCATTGACTCTGATTAGCAGCAACCCGTTTTAATCGGCTAGTGATGATGAGCCCCTTTGACATAAGTAGGTGCAGCTCCAAATGGCAGTGATGTTGTTACTATTCCTTATCCATAGCACAATAAGGACTATGTATGGTCGAGTTTAGGACACTATTGTGCTAGGTACTAGAAACGCAGCGTAATAAAGAGAGCTTTCTCTGTCCTGAAGGACAGACCTAGCTAAGAGACCTCAAATAGAAGTATTATTTCAATGGTAGAGAAGAAAGAGGAGGTACAGAAGTATCTCTCTGAAGCCTCAGCTGTGTCCATCTTTACATCCTGTTCATAGTCAGCTTGCAGGCGCCAGGGTCTCATGCAGGTGCTTTGAGATTCTTCAGAGAGAGTCCATGGAGAAGGACCAGTGAAAATCATCACATTGCAGGTTTTAAAAGGAGGGCACAAGTTGAGAGACTATTCCATTGTGAGCCATCTGATAGCAATCTTGGAAGATATATTTTGGAATGATAGGTACCAGCAATCAGGTCTTGCAAGGGCATATAATTATTGTGTAATAATTTCCCATTTGTCATACAGGGTTACATGCCTTCATAAGGTGTGGAGTTGCTTTTTTACACAGCAACCACATAGCCTGGAGCACCTGATCCTGAGTGAAATTGCTGCACTGTAGAATACAGTGATCTCCAAAGAGACAAATACTCCACCTCATGTGATGGTCTTCTTTATTGTCTATGTATCTTAGGTCTCAGAAAGCTCATGGAGATGCTCATTTTTCTCCTTCACACTGCAAGTGAACTCAAATAGTTCCGGGAAACGTTGCATGTCTCACAGTTGGACACTTCAGCATTCTACTGACTGTAACACATGGAAGACAGTGGCTCAAAGGCAGAAGTTACAAGGAAGAAGTATAATGCATAGTTGGGAAAGAACATGCTCTACCACTAAAATGAAATGTGAAGCCTAACACCAGGGATATTTGGAAACAGTGATTTAAGTAAATAGTTCCATGAAGAGCAGGCCAATGAAGTATCCTTTTGATTGAGCAATGATATTTCCTTCTCTTTGTCATTTGACCTGTAAGAGACAACAGATGTTGCAGATGTTCCAGACCTGCATGGGTGACTGAGCAGTTGACACTTCTTTAAGAAACAAGCTGAAATAAATGACAGATCCCTCTGATGTTGGTGGGCTGAAAAAGTGGCTTTCCAGGCTACATGCAACATCAATAAATGTTTTATACAGGCCTCTTGTAAAAAGTTGTTTCCATTAAGAACTCTATCTTGCTATCAGATTTGGGTGAAGGTGGAAAAAATGCCTTCAAAAAGTTAATCTAAGCCTTTTTCCAAAAAAAAAAAAAAAAAAAAAAAAAAAAGAATATCTGTAAATTGTATGTGATGTTGTTTCCAGTTTCTTGGAAAACATGAACCAATTCAAACATATCAACAAAGAAAGAGAATCAGGGAAGGCGTTTGGGCAGAAGGCCTTGGTTTCTCACATGGGCAGGAGATTCAGCCTTAGGACATCATTCTTTATGGTGAGAACTTCTGAATAGTTCTTGGTGCCGAAAACAAACCCATGATCTTCCTGCACTATTTCTACTCATTGCAGAAGCTTCCAGTGCTGTTATTGCTTTCCTATACTTCCTATCCTGACTTGATTGAACTCCATGGTAAAACTCTTTAACTTCAATGGATTTTGTTCTTAGAGTCTTACTGTCTCTGTTCCTGACTTGTTCAATATAGCCCTGTAGGTAACATCTTTGCAAATGCTCTCCTCCCACGATTATGTTTGCCTTGTCTGTTTACATTGTCACTGATTTTCAAAAGGCTACAACTCTGCTGTGTTTGTATGTAGGCTCTCAGCTGGACCTTAAACTGCATTATTATGCTGAAGATCTTTTCTAACAGAATAGGTATATGCAAAAAGGCTATTTGCTCATTTTTAATACAAAAGGTAAATGCAAAACTCTTATGACATTGAATAACTGTCACGGGAACTTAATTTGGATAAACACCCTAAGGGGAAGCTTTCATCTGAACTAGAGGTGAGTCTGAATTTATTAGGAGCAGCATCACATTTTTGAGAGGTTCATATTTGCATCCATGAGCCTATCTGTGATCTTTAATCTTTTGAGTCTGCAAATTTTGGCTGGAGACTTTCCAGGAAAGAGGTATTGCACCTCTCACTGTAAGTTTTACAGAAAAGTCTTGCTCTTGAGACTTTGGAGGGAAGGTCTATCCAAATCTCACAGAACTTGCGCTGGATCTTATTCTGAAGGCAGATAAAAGTGTTGAAAGCTCAGCTGGGTATGTCTGCATGCACTTCCATCATACTTTTGGTTAGAATGAGATATAAACTGAGAGTTTGGCCTGTCATAGCCTGTGGTTTCTAGTCTAGCAAGTCACACCTTTGTGCAATGTAGACATATATCCCTACATGGATAACACCACTGCAGCTCAACAATGCTGAGTTCCCTCTGGGCACAAGCTAATGAAGGTGAATCAGAGCTTCATGCCGACTTGAAATGTGCTAACAAACCTTTCCAGGCAATGGGCTACCTTCTTTGCAAATGGCTTCTTCTACTTCTGGCTGTGTGCCAAGTGTAGCATACAAGCCAAAGTTTTTGGCGTATTTTCATCTGGGCCCCACTCTGGGAATTCATCCTCAGGCTGAAGCTTACCTGAGATGCAAAAAAAAAAAAAAAAAAAAAAAAAAAAAGACTTTGCAATAACAACAATAAATGCTCTTTGGTTTACATGCTAATCAGCTAAATGTATTGTCAATACCCAAGACCCATAGTAGTAAGAATTAACTCCATAATGAGAGAAACAGTGAGTGAAGCAGCATGTCACCTCATCACATCATGAAGTAAGAGACTACATTACCAGTAGCAAATGTAGTGGAGCAAACAACTGTTGCTTCATTTATTTGCTATGTCTTTGTGTATATATTTCTCTGTATTTTCTAGTATATTTAACTATTCCCATGCAGCTGTCAAGGGAAGGAACTGGCATTCAGTCCTAGATGTCTTAGACATATAATAAAGATTACAAGTGAAAGTAAATAAAATCCTCCAACACTGCCAAGCTAAAGTCTGAAAAGGTGCAGTTCACTCTGTAATGAATGTTCTACTTTGCATCAAATTAATCTTTCAGAGCCCCCTATCCCTGAAGAAATCAAGATAATCTATCAAGATGCAGTCCTCTTTCATTATATTTAAACATAGCATCTAAATATATAAAGGCCTAATGTCAACTTAAACAAAAAGATGCTTATTGCCACAATCACTGTTCTGTGCAAATTGAATGAGTTTAAACATAAGAATAATGTAAGTAGCTCAGTCTTCATCAGACGGGAAGACTTTGCAGACTCATCCAGAAGTTTGACAACACTGAAAAGCTGGGGGAGAACAAAAACCAGAGAGTAATGGTATAGAGGTGACAGAATTAAACTGCAAAGTAAGGGGATCTTGGTAGTCCTTGTGAAGGCAATCTGAAAAAATCTGCCTGTCTGTAATGTGTAGAGTGTTGGAAAAATGCTTTACAGTCTGTCTGTCCTAGAAAACAAGAAAAAGAGAGGCAATTTCTGGTGAACAGAAATGTGACGTTTCCAAGACGAGTGCAATACACCAATGATGATTACATTTGGCTTTTTTCTCCTCGAAACTCAGCTATTATAAAGTCAGCCATAATATTTTCATATAATGGTTCAAAGCTGTTTTTCTCTCCTCATTAGCTGATGACACTCTGTGAATTGCTTAAACCCATTTGTACAGGGGAAAGGGAGATGAGGTCTCTCCTCAATCATTTTGGCATGCGGAAGCTGTGGCTGCCTCACAGCCAGTGGCAGTAAGGGAGGAGCCCACAGATAATGAAGACAGCTGCTGCCCTGGATTAAATCATTGAGCTCCAGCCCCCCACCTAACACCTCATCCTTCAGAGGGCTGAGGTCTCCCTCCTACATCATGCATGTCACTAACTGTGGGATGGTTTGTGTGTACATGTTTCCTCTCTCTCCATAGTCCCATATTGACAAACTCTTGCTGCAACGTTGCTGCACTTCCAAGAGTAGGACGAGTTTTTTTGCTTTCTCTACCAGTCACTGAGTTTACCTACTATAGAGATATCTTAATACCTATAATTTGAGGGTGAAAAATGTCATTCGCAATAGCCACTTATTCTCAAAAGTAGAGGAATCCATAAAGTGTCTATCATCTATTGCATTACAGCAAATTCACTTGTGTCTGGGATGAAATATCATAAAGAAAGGATCAGGAGAAAACTCCCAACAAACCCAAATAAAATTCTGTCAAATTGAAGAAGACTTGAGAAATCACAAAATGTCCTGATGGAAATAAAACGTGGCTGTCTGGAAAGCATGAGAGAAACCAGTATGGATGAAATTTAGGGAGCAGAACGAGTTCAGGAGTGATTCTACATCAGAGCTCTTAAATGGAGTAAGAAATCAAAAAACACAGATTCAAGGGTAATATTGGTTTTCTTATTCTAATTGAGATCCTTGTACAGTACAGCAGAAAGTTACTATTTATTTATATTTTTAAATTCTTGTATGACCCAAGGACTTGAGCAGAGGCAGAACTGAAATCAGTAGTGATAGGCATTTACAGAGGAGCCACCTCAGTGGCAGAATATTTTACTATAGCTTTATTAAATGGCTATAATCATGCTTTAAAAAAATAATATAGTCGCATATAAATAGAGAATTGGCTTTTCTTTTCACACTAAAAAGCTGAAAAATCTTCAAGAAACCAAATAAAAGTTTGAAATCTGTGAGAGCATTTTATACAAATGTAGGCATTGCCAGCTCCAGTTTTTCAATCTATTTCCTTTTGTTCAAGGGTTGTCCCACTTTATGTTTATTTTCCAGGAATATTTTAAGCAGTTGATTTTTACTGGCAGAGATGTTTTTGAAAGCCAATGTCAACGTTGCATATGGGCATATCTGAGGAAACCAAATTAAAAATTTGTACTTGTGCCAAGAGGTTATTTCACACATGTTCCATCAGGGAAAAAGCAGAGTCCCATCTGATTTAGCTGACTGACCCCATTCTTAGCCATGCAGCTCCAGTGTATGTTGGGATCATCTCAGCAAACTGCTGCAGATTTCCTGGGATTGCATTTTCTGCCAGGTCAGACTCTTTGGAAATCCCTTGGTGTGTGTATTTTCCAAGGCATAATTACAGACTATTAGATGTACTTGCTATACACCCATACACACAGACATGTGTAACTGTGTTATGCAAATGTTGACCGTAACACAAATCATGTTGCTTTGTTTTATGACTATTTGCATTTCCTGGTATCTTCAAAAAATGAGATCCAACTTAGAAATGGGTTTCCAGTCAACACCCTTGCTGTTGTCCTACCCCCTGCCTCCAGTCCCATCAGAAATTTAGGGGGAATTCAGATGCTTCTCCAAATTTTGGTGGTTGGCCTCAGCACTGATTGGAACTCCTCATCTGCTTTCATTATCTGATGGGTGACAAGTCTGAACGCCTCACTGTGTGTGACTAAATCCACCACAGGAGCTCACGAGTCCCAGCCTTTTGGAAGTGAAAGCTTCCTTTGGCCACAGTTCAAGCTTTCCTGTCAGGACATTTCAAACACTCCCATCACAGGAGTTATTGCTCATATGGGAGCAGGTATGTTAACACATTCTTGGCAAATGACCAAGAAATGGAGCACAGGACTCAGTAAAGGTATTGATGGATTTGTGTTCAGGTTTTTTGAAAACCTCTTTTAAAAATGGGAGATCAGTGGATGCTGAGCACATTTTATGTCTTACACACTTTATCTGCTCATACATGGAATGTTACAGTATGATTTGATCACAGATATACTATGGTGACCAACATGGGGAACGGTTATTTGAACACAGAGAGCTTTTCAACCCAGTATGCAAATATTTAATGGGATTTGAAGCTTAAATGTTGAAGCTAGCCAAATTTGGACTGAAAATAATGGACACGTTTTTAACAGTGATGGCAATTCAACGAGAGAACAACTTCCTAAGATTATTGTGGATTGGCCATCATTAGGAAGCTTTTAATTAAAATAGGAGATATGATCCAGCTTATTGGTTTTCAGCCTGTGTTTGGAGGAGTGCTGGAGGTACATGGGCTGCTTCAAAAACATTGCAGAAAAGCTGATCTAGCAGTAGGTCTGAATGTCTTCTACCTAGGGAAAGACTCCTTGGAACTTTTAAGGGATTTGCAAATAATAGAAAAGCAGATTTAAAACAACTGAGAGCAGCTCTGCTTCCATGACTGGACCTCAAGCAGGAATTAGTCCAGAGAAGACCTATGACATGAATAGAATAAAATAGAATTTTGTTGTATTATTTTATTCCTTTTTCTTCATGATTTTGCATGTAACATATCAGTCCTGGTGAGGAACAGAAATATATGTAACTTGTGAATGTAAGTAGCTGTAGGTGTTTGTTAGCTTGCAGAACTGGGAACCTACTCAAGGATTATTTACTATATTTAGGTACATATTTGTTTCTACATGAGTGACTGCATAACATGAAAGTGTGAGTGTCTCTACCTACTAATATTATGATGTTCTTCACTTCTGGCACTCCTAAAATTATCTATAATGATCTTTTGGTGCTTTAAACCTTGTTTCTTCCCTCATGTGGTTAATTCCCTATTTCTGCATTAAAATGTTGGCACCCTTTGGTTGAGAAAGTCCTATTTAAATGAGATTATATACTCTTATTGCATGGGTGGAGTAGTAAACGATAATAGAACAGTGTAGTCTGTATCAAGATATGTTAAATTCACTGAAAGATGATGACTTTAACAAGCTCAAAAAGTGAATAAAGCCATTAGTAAGTGGAGCCATCTCATGTGTGTAGCACCATTGAAACAGGTGCTGCATAAACAGAGAACAAAGGGGTCTGTCCCTGCCCTTGAAAAAAATTATTGTTTCAAGGAAATAGGTTAAAAGGAAATGCCAAAACATCTTTTTCCTTATTCATTTAATTCTTTTGAATGTACCAGAAGTCAGACAGAATCACAGACCAATGCATGAAATACTCGAGGGACCAGTTTGTCTCAGGAACCATCACTGTCTGTCAGGACTATCTACTTCTAACTAGTTGACATAAAAAATTAATGCAGAACAGGTGACTGAAATGTCTGTGAAATACCAAAATTACTACCTAGGGTTTTTTGAATGTTTTCTTTCAAAGGATGCTGATTCTATGTGGAGACTACTGAAGTCCTCTTCGCTTTTGGCTTGTGATAACTGGGCTAAAAATATTGTAGCTGAGCACTGACATATTTTTGAGATTTTTAGCAATAATTCCCCACTGGTTCAGGAAGAGTGACAGGAGGAAGAAACACAGGAATGTCTGGGCTCGCCTCCTCACTCCCCAGGGAGTTTCAGACAGTAGGTGGGCTGAATGACGGACTGCAAAGAAAGCCTTCTGAGATTTGGATCCTCCTTGGATTGCCCCAGGTGATCAGGTCCTGGTGAAGCTTGGGGAGATGCATCCAAGGCTGCAGGAGACGGATCAGCAGCTGTTTTGTCTGGCTGCCACCTGCAGAACTCGCACTGCTGCGGGTTTGACATTAAAAGTGAAATAAGCTGATTTTCCCCTTGTAGAAGTTCAGAGTGTTCTTCAGGTTCCCGTGGTAAACATATGTCACTCTGACATCAGTGCCAGATGAGAGATGCCATGTATAATTTTAGAAGATAATTCAGAACTCATTGCGAAATGTAGGCATTTATAACAAGGACTGCCAGGAGAGGGAACAAACATGTATCATCATGCTCTTTCCTCAGAAAGGGGAATTTGCCCAAACACTGCAGTGGGGATGAGTCTGGCCAGCTGCCCTAGGTGTGTGGAGAGCGAGCCTGATGGCTGCAGCATGCCATGATGACACATGGGGGTTGTTTCTTCATGGTCTAGGCAGCAACAGGGAGCTACCAGCTGCTCTAAATCCTTCCCACCTTCCAGCTATCTCATGCGCTGTGAGACTGTGCCATCTCCAGAGCCCTCAGGGCCATGGATAGGGCTGCATAGGATGTCTTGAAAAAATAGTTTGCTGTAGAGTTACAGAAATTATTTTCAAATTAAAATTAAATATATGGATTAGTTTCAAATAAGAAAACAAAGATTCAGAGAAAATTGAAACCTTTGAATTTTTTTCAATTAAAAAAATTAAAATTAGAAGATTGGATAAAACCAGAAAACTAAGAACATGAAATAAAATGTAAGTAAAATATTAGTAAAATGAAGTAAAAAGTTTTGTTTCAGGTAGAACAAGACATTTTAGTTGTACAACACCCCCTCCTCCCAGTGATGCTTAGTTATTTGATTTTATTAAGCAATTACACAGGCAAATATGATTTGGGCTAATGAGACAACTGTGCAAAACTTTTAAGTTCAGCTTTTGAATTAAAAAGTCTACAGTCTCCACAATTCTGAGTGCAACTAACTGTTCTGTAACACAGTTATCTGGAAGGACATACAGCCAGACAAGGATCCTGACCCTAAATTATTGTACACATTTTTGGTAACCACCCAGCTTTTAACAACATGACTATGTTCCCTGTGTGCTATGTCAAACCCTGTTGTATAATGTTACTTATCCTGATATTTATCAGTCACAATTACTGTCTGCATTCAGGTAGATGTTACTATGTCACTTGGAACAATAACAAAGAAAACAAAATCCTCTTCCTCTTTAAGTGAAGATTGCATCTTCCCGGCATGGGAAGTGAGTCTATTATATGCTTCAGGACATTCATCTTTTTTCATTTAGGGAGGTATCCTGGGCACAGTCTGCCACATTCAGAACGGCAGTTTCAAATCCATTAACTTTTTCTAGCCTTGCTGCTGATATTAAATAGGGCAGACCAATGTCTGCTGCTGGAAGCTGTTGCTTTTCAGACAAAAATACTATATTGGAGCTATTAATGGATGTTGAAAGTGAGAGGTTGACCTGTTTGTTAGTTAATAGACTGAGACTAAAATTACAAGCTAATGTGAAAACCACCTGTGTTGTTGTGTGCTTTCTGCTTTACATTTTATGCAGTTTGGAGGAATACAACAGTTACATACTGTGCTCTCTGTTGAAACGTAACATGTAGCAGGCTACATTCTAGGAACTGGATTTAAGACAACTCAGATGTCTGGGTCAAGTAATCTAACCGTGGCTCTTAGAGTTTTGCAGTCCCCTTACAGCTCGTGCAGTCTTCCTTGCCAGCTACCATGCCTTGTGCTCCTTCTTCTCCTCTCTGCTTCCACTTGTATATCCAATTATTTATGTCTAATGCCTCAGTGAGCCTCTTTAGGGAGGAATTGTACTGTGCTTTATCACTTGCAAGCTGAGTGTTTCTGCCTGCAGTCTCTGAACACTGGGATTCCTTGAGATCCCCAGATCTCCTCTAGGAAGCCATGGTGGACTAAAGACATCCGCTCTCTAAATCAGTTTGCCCCTGCAGGCCAGTGGAACCCCTCTTGAAAATCAGGATGTGTATTTAGTTGCCAAAGTAGGTGTGTAGGTACCGAGCTGATTTTTGAAACTACTGGCTGCTGTTCCATACGGAGACTCCACTCCCAGTCTTTGAGTATGTGTCAATGTTTTCCTTCCTATATACAAGTTAAAAATAAGTATTTTTTGTTGTTGTTACCCCTGAGAACTTTGTTCACCTCAAATGTACACAAAGGCTTAGGGAAAAGTCTTCTCTCTGCCAAACAGGTCTTGGATAAGGATCTATGAAAGAGTTAACAAGGTCACTTTCCCTGTGTTGTTCATTAGCTCTGTATCTGTCACAGTCATAAATTGTGAAAACCACTGCTTAAAATACTTCCAGGATACCTCCGTGTTGCCCACAAGCTCTGTTGCATATGCAATAATCACACTGCTCAGTACAGAAGCGTAGTTCAGACTGTGGTTTTAAGCTGTCCATCCTTACTGGCAGCATGGCATGTGGGGCAGCCTCTGGGATTGTGCTCTTCTGAGGCAAACTCTGTTTATCTGGAATTTCCACCCCTTTCCTTTTGAACTGACATGTTGCATTGGTCTCTTTTTCATCGGCTCTTGCCACTGTACTACTGCTCCACAGGCACAAAGATTTGCTGAAATTCAGCATGTATAATTTATTTTGTAGAGCCATCTGTAAGTTAAGAAGTACCAGCACACAGCTGAACTGGAGACTGTTTAGGACAGAGTCTTTTTCTCCTCAGAGACAATCTCTTAATGGTTCGTACAGCACCCTGCACACTGAAACTCCTACTGGAAAGACCTCTAGCACTAAAATCAAGCCTACAGCCCTTTTCTGGCATGGATTCACTGCTATTAAACCCTTTTGCTCTCTAAAGGAGAGAGTGTCTGGATCCAGGCTGGCAGTGGGCAGTGCTAACTCCAGGAGAATTGTTTAGGAATGTGTTACTTATCACAGGTGAGAAATGTGCCATGAGCCATTCCACAATTAAGCAGTAGAGATGATGGACTTCTGGTGTCCTGCAATGCTCCTTGGGACTGTTTAATTTACTGGCATAGACATAGGCTTTTTTCTGTTACCACTAGGAGTTAATATAAATACTAAATGCTAACAGACAAGCCACTGGTACCCTTACTTGCCTTGCAATATATCTTATACCATAGGCAGTAAACTGGGTTTGTCAATCAACAAGACTAGCTGACTCACAGCCCAGATTACTCACGGGTTTTATTGACAGACTATCCAGTAGAAAATGTATAGGTGAGCTAGAACATAGTCACCCCAAATCGTGTTTTTCTTCTTTCAGTTGCATGCTTTACCTACATGGCTGCAGGGTCACACTCTTTCTTGCTTACTCGTTTCATGTTTTGGATGTGCCAACTGGGTCAATGTGGACAGGAGATGTGCAAGAAGTCATCATGTGGCTAGGTTTGAAGGCTGGTGGTTAGACCATGCATTGGAGAGGTGGGAGACGAAGGCTTGAAAATCCTCAGGCAGAGGAGGGCCTGGGACACTTCATTCCCAGAAGTGCACTTTAACCATTAGGCTGCCATGTAAAAAGTGGATGTAGTCCCCTCTTCAAGCTATTTTGTTATTGTTTTGATTTCAAAGGGCACTACTCTCAGAAGAGGCCTTGATGCTCAAGAGCTTTTGCTGCATGGCTTAGGTTAAGGCCACAGAGGATGAAGCTTTTTTCTGCCTCCTCCTGTCCTCATTGGAACCATTTCCTACCCAAGAGATCAAGAAAACTCCTGGCTTAGCACTTAGGAGACCTGAATTGCCCTCGGGAGGTGTCTGATCTCGTTCTTGCTTGTATTAGGAAGTCTAGGAGTCTGAGCTATTCTACTAGGGCCAACTAACTACTTCTTAGACATCAGAGGAGATAAGTCAGGCACCTAAAAATGGATGGTGTAACTCAGATCCCACTCCAGACTTTAACTTCTACCTATACAGGTTTTTGTTATGCCTGCATTAGAGCACTAGTGTTTTAAACTGGCAGACTTGGCTCTGAAGGATTTATTCTGCCCTGGATTTGGATGCATATGAGTGAACGAGGCTGTGTGTGAACCACGATCACACGTCTAAAGCATGCTGGTTTCCACGACTTCACACACGACATCGGTAAACATTCCCTCAGTCAAGTAGGTAGCAAACTAACTGATCCATCAGGCAGTCAGTGGGGCCTGCTAATTAAATGCAAAGACAGTCCTAAAAATCAGGATCATAAATGTTTCAGGTTAATTTATTCTGTAAAGCTGCATTAATAAAGAAGCGGCTCCTCTGTTAAAACATCATCTGCCAGGGAGCAACCCACAAAGAATTACAGCAGATGATTTTTATCTCTTTCCCACTCCTTCTCATTCCACCAAAAAGAAGGATTCATGCGGGAAAGTGCTGACACATTCTTGATCAAAGGTGTGTGAATTGCTCACATCAGTGTAATTTTATTATTCTGTTGCTGGGATACTTTAATAATAATAATAATAATGGTGATGATGATGCAAAATCTTATTAAGTCATTGAAGGATAATGCTTTGTTTTTCTACATTTATTTTTTAATTTATTAAGGAAGCCTGTTAACACTACAAGAACAGACAGTATACATATTTTCTATAAATGGGCAGGGAAATTCATAACAGAATGTATTCCCGTGGTTGGTACAGTAAACACCCTGTGGTTCCAGAAAGGATCCAAGTGCTATGAGCACCTTGGAAAACATCAAACAGAGACTAGAAGAAAGGGAGTGTGTTACATGAACATCACTGACTGTTGGGTATATGGTGATAGATTGAAATCTAGCCTGCCCTTTGGAGCTGGGTTTGGGAGGGTTCTTTCGCATGCTGTTCTCTGGCAGGGCTCAAATTTAGCAATTATTTGTTTAAACAAACAAACACACAAGAATACCACCGTTCAGGAATGGGACATCATGTAACTTTGGCTCCAAATGCATTGCCCAAAGCAGTTTTGGATCAGTTGACTCCTAAGGCCTCTTCTTCCCTGTTTCTGTTGTAATAAAGCAGCAGTGCTCCTGCTCATGGCCTGTGCAAGGCTATGATGTTTAATCTGTTCACTTAAATTGACTTCTGTCTGGATATACAAAAGTTGTCTGACACTACTCTTATCTCATAGACAGCCAGCCTCGTGATTACTTCCTAAGGCTGCCACACAAAGGCTGCCTCTTTTGCCCTGTAACAATTCAGGTGTTAAAAATCCCATTTAAGTCCTAAATGTAACAGTCATGATGTGATATTGCAGATGCTAACCCTTGTTCTTTAGATACTGTTTTGACATGAGCTAGTGAGGGATTAGTGAACATTAATGAGCAAATTTCAAACCATGGTTTAAGTGATTGTTACTGGGTTGGGAATGGTACCTTTAAAGTGCTTTGTGGTCCCATACACCAGGAGTCAGAGGGAGGAGCTCTGTAGAAATATATCACGTCTTATGAGGAAGAAATTTGAATTGGGTCAGAGGAAGAAGCAAAGATGCCTGGACATCAAATGCTACAATGAGGACAAGTGTATTGGGAGAAAAAATCCTAATGGCAAAACTGAGCATCTTGTCACTGAAATGGATATTATTTGGAAATATGGAGAGGTGTAGATGATACTTAACTCTCTACCTGCAAGCAGAGGGTCAAAGAAAAGGGAGTCAATCAAAACAAGTTTTTTTTCCTCAAGATCAGGCCTGGGTATCCTTGTTTTATTTAACTGTTTTCAGTTAATTCCAGTGGAGGAGGTTAGATGTGAAATTGTAGTACAAAAATTTAAAGTGTATAGAGTTCAAAAATCAAAACTGGAACTAAGTGGAAAAGAGGTTTTAGTATTCAACTGACGAAGGAAAGTTTAGGAAAGTTTAACTGTAGAACAGACTATGACTTTGATCTAATGCTGAAGAGCAGTTTGGGGGGAAACTTCAGTGGATGTCTTCGTGAGAGACCAGGACACACTGAACTCAGAATAAAACTTCGACAGAGACTAATGAAAACCAGAATTAACCCAACAAGGTTGTTTTGAGTTTGCCAGTCAAATGAAATCTGAGCCCACAATGAGTTTTATAGTGAGCAGATGGTGATTTGGTAGCCTGGACCTGATAGAGAAGGCAAAATATTTCTAAAGAGTTCAGGGGCAGGAAAGCATGTAAACTTTGGCTCAGAGGTTACCAATGTCAGGCATTCCTTATGGACTTCACTGTAGCAGAAGACACCAGGGCTGTCTACCTAAGGCAGTCCATTTATTAACTTTACACTAGAGAGTAGTACATGAGCTATAATGTTGCTGAAAAGATGGGCATTAAAGCAGGAGGCGTTGTGGTGAAAAGTAAATGTTCATCTTTATTGCAGGATATATTTGCTTTTCATGTGTAGGAAAAGTTATAACCTGTAAATTGCAACACTATTTTAACAGTGGTGTGAAAACAAGTACCAGTTAGAAGTATGTCAAGTTCTTAGTTTCCAGAAGAAGGTGTTTTGTTGGAAGAAGGGAGGACCAACTTTCCTTGGGACATGCCAAAGACATATTTCAGGGAACGGAGAAGCTCTCCAACAGGGTACAAGTGTCAGGGAGTTTACCCTAAGGCTGTTTTCTTCTACCTTAAAGCTGGAAGAGTAAATAGGTAGGTAAATAGATCGTCCAGTCTGTAAAGCAGTAGAGAGTACAAGAAAATAAATGGTAGAAATTGAATCTAAAATCTTCTCCCTGTGTATATGCATGTAAGATGGGAACATTTTCTATTGCCAACAAAGAGAAATGTAATGATTTATGTATATATAGGTATTTTTATAGGTGGATATTCCAGCAGACAGAGTTGGAAGAAAAGAACACATATTTATGCTTCTGGAAGATACCACGTCTTTGGGACAGTGTCTGCATACTGAAACATACTACCACAAACCAAAACATAATTTTCTCTGTATATGGAGTGTAAACATTATCGAGATGACAGTTTGATTGGGGATAGGGGAGTGGAAGTCCACAGACAAAGGCTCTAGGCAAGAGAGAAATTCTGGGCTTGAGTAAGCTAACAAAACCAGGCATACTACACCTTAGAAATAACATACTTACTTGGGAGAAACCAAGAGGTAAGTCATAGTCAGTCGGTCTGCTGCCAACATGACTGTCCCAGTAAAGAAGGGGTAGAAAGGCTGTATAGAGCTTTACACATGTCTATAGATATATCTAATCTCAGACCATCAGTCTGAGAGTATTTAGTACAACAGTGCCCGCATAAGAAATTGAAGAATGATGGTATTTCCACATGGAGAACGTTGGGCTATCTGTAAGAGCTAAATAAAAACAAAAAGCCCTTCTTTAGGTCAGCAGCAGCATACATAATAGGTGTGTAAGTAATAAAATAAGTTTATCCAGAACTGGGTCTGTACCCGACAGTCTCGCTCTTTCTGACCCCGTGATGGGTAGTAGTCCTGTTCTTGCTCCTCTCAGTCACCCTAGTGCTGCTCCACATCTGATATTGTGAGGGATATCTCTGGGTGAAAATCCTCCAGGATTTATTTTTGAGGTACAAAATCTCTGAGGTATATGGATAAACTGCACAAGAGTCTGAGGATTAAAAGGATGCAGTCCTGAGTATCTGTGATAATAAGCCTGAAAGTGCGGTATTTTGGGGAACCTCCAAAAGAGCATTTCACTCCCTTTGCAGAGCAGTATAGACAAAACTGGAGGCTACTGGCTGACAGAAATAGCAATAAATTTCCAAGATGTTTATATATTTGAGATTGATTATGAAATTATTAATGCAGGAGCCAGAAAGGGACGAGAATACTTCTTTTTTCCCCACCTGAAGGAATTTTTTTTTTTTCTTGTCCTCTTTCCTGGTTGCTTGTTTGCTTTCTTCCTTTGTTTCCTTTGTTTTCTTTGCCTTCTTTCCAAAACATAGGCTGAACTTTGAATACTAACCCAAAGGGAATTTTTTATTTTCTGAATGCAGTCTCAAGAATATTTGCTGACTAGTCTCTAGAACATTTTGCTGACTACAGTCAGAGCTAGGCATCATGCATGTCAATATTATTATAAAAGAATCTTGTCTGCTTTCAAGAGAAGTGTAGGCTGGAGTTACCATATCTATAGTTTGGTCTGAGGGCCTATAGTAAATACGTAGGTGATTAGCATGGAGTGGCCAGGATAAATACACTCAGGCATCTGAGAAATGTGCTGGAATCACATTATGCCATCTAAACACACCCTAAGAGATCCTGGTAAAACCACTCCCTAAGCCACTCTGTCTCGTGGTTACACTGTGCAGCTCACAATTTGACATGCATTGCAAGGTATGTCCAGAACTTAGTACTTTTTCTCATAATTTGAGTTTCCTATTTCTATTTCTTTCCTCCTGGAAGAAGTGGCTTTTTTTATTTTCTCATGGTTCTTCTTGTGAAGATTTGCTGTCAAAATCTTACCAACTGTTTTCCCACAAACTCTGTTATATGGAGCAAGCCACATATTTAGGTAGAAGAACAAAAGCAGTAAAGTCTTCAGGGAATCTTTTAAAATTAAGCAAGTTTCATGTTTACTTAAAAATGGATGTCCTCTGTCCCAAGATCTTTTCTATGCACTGCACCATGCTTATCAGCATCTGTTTGTCTACATCACTCTTATGTCTCTGGGACTCTTGCTTGCCATTGCCCTGGGTTTCCCCAGTATTTTATTTGCAGTATTTATATAAGCCCATTATTATATATAATTATATCTTATTAATGATCAGTCTGCTAGGTGTTAACACTTACCATTACAGGAGGCAGGAGCTCTTAAAAATCTACCTTTCATCTAGCTCAAATTAATCTGACATAAACGTATTACACCTCAGAAAAAGCTGACTCCATGAAAGTTTTCTTAAGCAACTCCTGCATGCAATCTGCATGACACCTCATGACTTTTCAAATATTACCTCGAGCTGACAATGCTAGGGAGACATTTTGTTCCAGAATAAATCTAGGTTATACTGGGATTAGGGAAAAATATATCCGTCCTCTTCAATCTGCCATGGTATCATAACTTTGCGCACTCTGTTGACTAAACAGTCCTCTTATTTACACAATCAAAATCCTGTGAGTTCATTGTGATTCATTATACATCTCGTACTTTCCCTCCCATTTCTTCTTTGCTCAAACAGGTAGTGCCTGTCGAAGGTCTGATCCGAAGGGCATTAAGTCATTACTAAGATGCTGAGAATTCAGGGCCTTGAGCACAAGGGGGAAACAAAGCATCCAAGAGAAGTAGTGTCAAGGAGGAGATGTTGTAGAGGAGCCAGGGATGTTAAAAAGGCCACAGAGCTTAGTGGGAAAGGAAAGAAAGGGTCTGCTTAGTATCCCCATGCTGCAGGGAGGTGCTGCAGGGTTGGTATAGTCAGCAAGCAAAGGCTATGCCAAAATGTTGCAACCTAGCCCTAGGTGGGAGCTCTCTGCTCTTCTCAAGCTGTCTCTTTTTCCCTCTTCATTACATGCTTCTGAACTTCTCCTCAAATTTCCCTTTTCCTGCTCCGCCTTTTATTGATCCTGTGGCCAAATTCCCTGATAGCAGTTAAAAGTCTCCTCTGAGGCTTTTCTAAACCACATGCTTTACCATGAGGGCCTCCCTGGTGGGCTGACACAGAGTTTGAAATGGCAGTTTGTGAAGAAGCACTGTTCAGTGTGGAGCTGGCTTTTCCATGTGTTGGGAGGAAAGCACTGGTGTGAGCAGGATAAATAGCCTGGAAATATGAGAAATCAGTACTCCGAGGGACTGTCGGTGTGTGCCGCTAGGCAAAAGGAGGTCACTTACATAAGATATATAATTCTGAACCTCAGTGTGCAAGGAAAACCATTCAGCATGATCTTCCTCATTGTCTTACTTAGTGTAGGATCTCTTATCTAGGACTTTGTACGGGGTGGAAATTTGGTGGATGATTTGTTGCCTGTCAGTTTATAAAAAAGGTGAAGATATAGAGGTGTGTAGGGGCAACTAAGTTGCGCAGTACAACTCAAGTGAAGGTAAGGAGTAGGAAAAATAAACAGTCTGATATCTAGCAGATGAATTTGTGCTCTGCAGCTGTGTGCAGTATTTTTCGGACTGAAAACCTATAGCCAGACAATAAGACATTCACAAGAATTCAGCATTTCATCATTGACTCTACCAGGCAGGATCAAATTCCATTAATGCATTAACACATTAATGGAATGAATTGTTGATTATCACTGATACACCTGCAGACTGAAGTGTTTTGCTTTGAAAGTTATAGATGAGAGTTTAAGGATATGGCTCAAAGTAAACACTCTTAGGAGACAAACTCCTGTGAGGAATGTTGGTTGGATGAAGAGCAAGTTTCTGGAGATGTAAGGTCACCTTTGCAGTACCCTTGGGAAACAGAAAGGTTTTTATTCAAGATAGGCATGTGTAGCCTACTACTTGTTCTGAAACCCTTTTGTTTCTAACCACTTTGGTTCTAGTACTAAATAAACAATAGTTTGCTCAAACGGTTTTCTGATCACTGCGTACGTCACTGATCATAACTCGCTTCAGGGAGGAGCTGAGGATGCTGGCACTGAGCCAGATCCTGGAGCTAAGCACACCTGATATCCAGGCACTTGTGGCCTGGGGTTGTGGCTCAGTTTTCGAGCAGCAGGAGAAGCAATGGCTCAAAGCCTGATGGCTGAAGGCGTGCAGAGTGGGGAGAGATGTGGGGAGAGGGAAAGTTATCCCCCAGACTGCGACATGTTCAAAGAGGGCTTTGGTAGTGGTCCATCAGTGTTGCTGATTATATTACTTAAATACAACTTTAAAAAGCCACATGTGCTGTTGTTCTTGAGGTTGTTCTTGTAAATGTTTAAAGTACTGGCGCTAAGTATTGTAGTTATTAATCAATAATATGCATTTCTATAGCACCATAAATGTCCATGGCACTTTACAGATAACAATATCCCTAACTGTTGGGCATATTATTTCTAAACACTTGGAAGACAGCCAAATGATATAAGCAGATAAGGTCTACTGTTTATATTTGTAATTTGGTTAGGTCCCTTTGATTTGCCTTCTAGACAGAAATCACTAAGGGCAGTGTCTGCATACCTCCTATGACTAGGACCTTTGAGCAACCGAAGTAAATGCATACAAATACCCTTGAGACATTGCTTTTAAAGGAATCATGGATGATTGTCTGCTCCCCTGATTCTGAGTATTGCTACAATCTTTGTGCACAGCAGGGTAAGTAACAGTTCTGCAGGTACCACTCATCTCCAGCGATGGCTGTGAGTTTCAAAGAACAGTCGAGTAAAAATATCTACCTGTCTCTTGTGCTTTGGGCAAATATGTTCATCTGTGTAACAGATCTATCCAGAGGAAAATAAGGTCTGGTGAGAGGAAAGCTAACTCTCTAAACACCACTGAGCCAGAACAACAGTCCATACTGATTAAAACACTGGATTAGCCAGGAGGTGTAACTTTCTGCTACTGTCTGTGTCCCCTGGCGTGAAGGAATCTAAAGAAAGAGCAGGAAGAAGATGGATGTATGCATTTTTGGCAAGAACAGCAGCTAGCTCTGGCTTAATGACCCTAGACAACCTGGGGCATAGGAGTGAAGAAGGTTTAATTAGGCAGCAGGTCTAGGGAAGTTGGGAGATATGGCACTGCACATCGACGCTGCTTTTCTGAGTTCTCAGAGACTTGTTATGAGAGAAATACATATCCCTTGCCAAGCCCAAAGGGGAAAGGGCTTAGCACAGGGGTGGAGACTTGCCCTCCCCACAGGTGGCAAAGATTCAGGAGTTACATGGCATCTGCGCAAGTCCCATAGCACATACACACACTCAAAACACAGTGAAAAAGGTGAGCTGGTTATCCTGTCCACCCTTTCTGCATTTCTGAGGGCACAGAACTTGTTGAATACAGCATACAGCTTAGCCTGAATTGTCCTCTTCCTCCCTCCTACAGAAAAACTGCCAAGGCTGTGCTGACTTGGTAAGCTCCTGGAGAAGACTTTTATGGTGAGCAGGACTTGTCCCTAAAGCAAAAGGAAAGTGGGAGAGCTTGGCTCTCCAATTGCTGCTATAAAGAAGAGAGCTTTGCTCCTTCTCCTTGGCTGGAGGGCAGACCAGCATTGCACCATCATTTCTGGTGGCTCACAAGCTGTGTGGTGGGGTGTCTCTCTCTTGCTCCCATCTATTTTAACATGTGTTGGTTTTTTTTTCTTTTTTCTCCAGCCTGCTCCTCTTTTCTCACTGCCTCTCCTTAGAATGTTTATTTTAGAGAGCTATTTCAATATCAGAATGAGGAGTGAATTATTCTGTGCTCTTTGGTGCTTGTGATTTTCAGGGTGGATGGTCCTATATATATGGAAAACTGAACAGGAAATTTAATGAGCTTCAGTGAAGGTAAAGCTAACTGAATGTTAACAGAGAAAATCCATAAGGGTGTTCCGCCAAGCTCTGCCAGGGTTAGAGGCCACTGTATCATAAGAGAGCATTTTCTCCCTTAGAAAGACCATGTATCATCCTGGTTAGCAGATTGGATGGATTTTTACAGAAGATGTGGGGGGCTCTGGCCTCTGAATTGGGAACTGGGTTCCCATTTAAAATATGAGCAAAAGCATAGCCAAACAATAGATTTCTCACATTTTTTTTTTTTTTAAACTTAAATCTCTGGCTTGTACAGGTCTAAAATATTTGACTGGGTTTTCTTACCTTCTGGTTTTGAGTTGACCGTGAACCTCATGAAACAACTTGCTCCTGTGCATTCCAGTGGTTTAAGTAAGTAACCATTTTTTTAAAGTCTTCTGAGGTCAGAGCAAGAATTCCAAGTCTTTTGAGGTTCTACCTTTAAAAGGCAATTTTTAAAGAGGAGAAAATTCACATTTGAATTCTGTCTTCAGATTCTGCTTCAGTAAGTATTCAGGTTCAAGGCCCAAGCCCACATGAAGGGCTTTAAATACCTTTCTTGTCTAAAAAGGGATTATGCAAAGATATTACTTCCTTACTTTTCAGATCTGGGCTCTGTACATGTTCACACTGATGACTGTTTACTTTATTAGATACAAATAAAGTGGTTTTTGTTTACTGTGTTCCTCTCTTTGTATTCCTGATGATCTTGACGTACCTCTAGAGGAACATGATGGATTTCACTCTGGTTGCCATCTCATTGACAGGAACAATAATTGAGTTTGTTGCCTTGCAGAGTAAACCCTTGCTCTTCTCATCCTGGCTGTGGTACCTCTGTGCTGTGATGCACTTTGCAAAGTGCATTTCTGCCTCTTGAAGGATGTACACTGTACTAGAGAGGCATATGGTGAAAACAGAAGACCCAAGGAATCATGCAGATGGATATTTAACCTCAGGGGTTAATGCAGTTATTTGGTACAGGTCTCTCTTTAATTCTTTCATTCATACTGCATTAAGGGTGTAATGCAATCTGAAATAGCACCTCTGTACCTCTGACAGGTACAACGAACCATGGGTCACTTCTGAAAACCTAATATGCCTGGGAAAATAAATGGCATAAACTATAAACAAAATACCTTTCAATGATGTATTGATAAGAAAAAACTGGTATTACGGCTCTCTGGGAAATGGTATCATTCCCAGTAGTGATATTTTGCATATTTTACTCAGGACTGGGAACCACAGAAGATACAACGCTTTCCTGTCAGGACTTGATTATAGAATTTGTACATAGTGAAAGCATGCCAAACCCTACCCTTATTAACTGTTTGACTATTCCTACAGGCCCATACATATAATCTATGTGGTTGCAAAACAGGAACAGTTGCAGGACAAAGAACATATTGTTAAAGAGTTTCATAGTTATTGCCTGCAGTATGCAGGGGAAAAAAAAAAGAAATGTAGCAGGAGATTGTGAAGGCATGTATATAAAGCTGAAAGAAAAGAGAATGCGAGTTCAAGGAACTCACTGAGTTCCTCCTCCTGATGCAGAGAAAGTAAATGAACAGCTTCTTTAACCTACTTCTTTCCTAACTGAACTATACTGTGTTTACCTTATTAGTTGGAGGCATGCTTTGATTTAGAAAAAAATATCCATTCAAGAAATGTCTGACATAGTTTGATGTTGCACCTGTTTGCTTACCCCGAGCCCCATTATTCAAATAATCTTTTACTCCTGCCTGATGGCTAAATGGATTCATAGATCCCATTTTGTGCCCGCTTGTGCATAGGTGTCTCTAGCTGTGTACTAGCTGTACCTGCAGAAAACAGTAAGTTAATTCTATTTCCAGTGTGCTTGCTATTTAGGCAAAAATACTGTCTGATGAAACAGTCCATCGCTTTCACATCTGTGATTGCATCACATCTGCATTAGGTTTTATCATATTTGTAGTAATTCTTCCGTATTAGTTGCTATCATTGTTCTAGAGCTTTGCTTGCTTCCTTTTCTTTGGCATTAAGCAAGCAGACAATTTAGCGAGTAGGGACGAGCTCACTTCCTACCGCTATGCTGGGAGATATTTCTGCTCTACCCCAGCCCTATGACAGTCAAAATTCCTGTTTCTCTCAGTTCTCAGCTCCTCCTAAATTTGTACTGCAGTGGGATTTGGGCATCAACAACCTCTGCTGGATCTGGTGGTGCCAAGGGATTGTGATTCACTGTGCAGCTGTTAGAAAAATGGAAATGTAAAAGTCTGGCATCAGAACCCCAAAAGCAGAACACTAGCATTGATAGGAATAATACTGGCAAGTATGTTTCATGAATGATCTGTAAAATCTACATTTGGTGTCAAGTTCAAGCCCACATTTCTTAAAAATATGGGATATACATCTAAGAGGAGAAAGCTATGTTCTCATATCATTTAATATACATGATTATTACTACTTTGCATGTAGTTTATGATCTTTATCTTAAAAAACCCTACTCCTGATGTCACCAAGGAGGATTAAGTCTGACCAGGTTCTGCCACCATAACTTTGCCCTTGTAACTTTGAGCAAAGCAGTGCAGCTTGCACCACCGGTTTGTTATTAGGCACTTTCAGAAGACTTTGATCGTCACTGATCTATTCTACATTTAGTTGCATCAATAACACAGAGATGAAAGTCTTCTGGTCTCACTGATGTTCTTTCAAGCTGTCTGAACCCTCACTAGCTGTGCACAGCATTTGCAGTTTGGCCCACATTTAGTGGCACCTTTTGCTGGCTGCTGATAGGCATAAACTTAATCTAGCTGTGCTGGTTTATGCTAGTGAAAGAGCTGGCAAATGTGTCAGTGGTCAGCAGGAAACACAGTCCAGGCTAGAAACCTCATCATCCACTGACTCTGTTTGATAATGGCGCTCTTTTTTTTTTTTTTTTTTTTTTTTGAGCATGGATATTTTGTTCCAAATGATCCTGGCACATGATATTCTGCCAAAATATCAAACTTCAGGGAAGTCTGAGAAATGGTGTATTTGGATAAGGCTGTTGTATGTGGGTGTTAAGTTCCTAGTAGGTTCCAGCTGACTTACAAGGAATCTCAAGAATGGAAAAGTTGGTCTCCAGTGTGGCAATAGGAAGTTTCATTTGAGGACAAACAGATTGCATGACTGCAGGATTTGTAGCAAGGAGATAATAACAGAATAAGAATAATAATTAACATAGGTATATGAATTAAAATTTTATGTCATGTGATTTGATTGAGGGAATAATTTATAATCGTCTGAGATCTCAAAGGCCCATTCTTTCCATTTCATGAATTCTCATAATCTCTAGAGAAAATGGGAATATGAATGAAACCTTCATACCACTGGACAGGCCAAAGCTCCATTTTAGGTATTCAGAATTAGTAGCAAAAAGGAAAGTAAATAAAAATATTTCACTTCCAGAGAAATGAAGCAGTACAGAGCTATGATTGTTGGAATGAGTAAACATCTAAATATAGTGCCAAGTGAGAACTATTTTTAATATAGAAAAGATGACAAAAAGGAATTTTAAAAATTTCAGGATTCATAAGAAATTAGGCAAAGATGAAACAACTGTGGACGTGTTGAAAAAGAGATTTAATGGGCTGAGAAACCTGATCCAACTTTGATATTAATGCTGCTTTGAACAAGGGACTAATGGACCTCTAGAGGTCTCCTCCAACCTGAATTCTATGAATTTATCAGTGGACTCTATGAGAAGAGGATACTAATACAAAACATCAGGGATTGCTCGACACACATTTCCAAGTTTTTCATTTGTGACTTTTATATAAACAGGAAGAGTGTGCAAATTAAATTAGCTGTTGACACAAAGCTGAGAGGCATCATCAATACAGCAGAGGATCAGAATATGGGAGGCAATGAAGAATTTTGATGAGTGAGCTAATAGAAATGGATGTGTGTGTAACTATATGAGGTGCAAGGTCATGTGCTTAGTGAATAACCACAAGAATTTACACAATAAACTGTGGTCGCATCTATTGAAAAGGACAGAAAACTGAAAGAGTAGTGTGTACTAGTCAATCACAGGCTAATTAGGATCACTGCTGTGATGTGGCTGTAAAAGAACAAATGTCATATAGCAGATAAGGTATTTTAAGTAGTCATAAGAAAGAACTGATACAGTTGTTTCCAATTAAAACAAACAAACAAAAACCCCACAAAACAAACCAGGAGTGAGAACAACAGAATTTTTTAAAAAAAGGACATTTCAACTAAATGCAATTTTTGGTGTAAGAATGAACAGCCATCAGCTGACAACAGGTAGAAATTCAGCTTGACAAAGAAGGTTCCTATCTTCGGGACTTTAGGACAGTTTCTCATTATAAGCAGCAAGAGCAAAACCTTTTAACATTTCAAGCTGAAGTTTGCAGAGAGAATTTCTGAGCGTGGCTCATTGTGATAACAGGGATCATTTCTGATGATCCATGTTAGGGACTTAATTACACTGAAAGGCCTTAATTGGCCCAGCTTCATCTGGGACTTTAGCCATCGCCTCTGCCCACTGAGCTCAGAGCTCTGTTTAAGTTTGGGTCTGGCCTCTAGTACTTACTAAATCATAGGTGTACTCAGATGGACATTAGGCATACCCTGCACCTCTATTACCTTTTGTTTCTGACTTGACTTCTGGTTAGACTGTGAATCTGGTTTGTTCTTTGCCTTGTGCAGGACTGATAACAGACCCTGTTGCCAGCACTCAGGTCTGCCTGCTATGTTTAGATGTGGGTGAGAACAAAACCTGTGACAAGGTCACCCTCAGATTCTAGCTCATCCTTCCTGGTGGAGCAATCCTACTCTTGATGCTCACTGACATCCCTACTGTTGTTATATTTGTGTATTACTTAAATGGCTTGTTATGTTCCCAAAACTTACAGGCAATATTGATACTAACGAGTGAAGCCTGCTAATGGTCCCTGAAAGAATGGCTTAGTAATTCTCTGTCACTACCTCACAGTTATCAGAGTGAATGCAAAAGTGTTGCACAAGGTCACTGTAAGTAGCAAACTCTAACCCAAACTTAGTACACTCCTCCAGACACTAGACTGAAGTGTCTTTCCTCAAAAAAACCCTAATTGTCTGAGCAGTGGATAACATGCAGGGTATGCATGCTTATGGTTAATGAAAGTATATGAGATTTTGCCTGCAGCAGTTCTCTATCTGAAATAATTACGTCATCATAGCGTGAGCTCTCCTTTCCCCAGCTTCATGGTTTGCTGTAGTACATTTGATAGTGTCACTATGAATTATATCATGCTATGGCACATCAAGATCATGTCCTGGAATAACAGGATATAGACAACCTGGCAGAATACAAAGAAGCTATGGAAAAGTGAAATAATTTATTTGCAGTTGAGGAATAAGTTAATCTTTGTTGGAAACAGCCATTAAACGAACATCAAAACAGCAAGTTGCAGTAATTTAACATCTATTAACTGTCATGGATATGGTTTTATACTAACTGCAGTTTTTTTCAAGTTTGAACACATTCACAGTGCAGTGTTGTCAAGAGCCAGACCCATATGACTATTGGCCAAAAATGTCTCTGACCCAAAGGCAATCATTCATGAGCATGATCAATTTGCTCATTCACAGAAGTTATCTTACCTCAATTTAATTGCAAACAAATGCAGATGTTGTATAAAAATATGAATCAGTAACACCCCTATCCCCAAACCTACTATTCATGAACATGTGACTTCAAAATCTGGATTTTAATTTTTGTCAAGGTTGCCTTATTTGATCAGAGTGTTCACATTTGGTCTACTATGCAGTCTGTGCCATAAACTCAGATCTATTTCAAATAACTACAGATCTATTATTAGTATTATTATGCATATTGAAACACATTGATGAATTGAGCATTATTATGGTATGAATGAGATTAATTAAAATCAAATTGAACTATGCTCACAGATCAGAATTAAAAACTGATCACTGGGAGCACAGAGTAATACAGTCAGAGAAATGTTGTACACCAAAATGGTACAGTCATTTGAAATCCTGACATTGCTGGATGGCTGAAGGGATTTAACATTCAATTTACTTTCTTCTGGAAATACGCCTGAATTATTCAGCACTTCACACTCAGCCTATGTACCACAGTTTACATACAGTATAGTGATCTGGGCATTTACTAAATGAGAGATCTTCAGACTAGCCTCTCCTGTTTCAAGAACTCAAAATGTTGCTTGTGTGACAACCTTAAGACATCTACCAGGATGACCTGTTTTAAGGAATGTCGAGAAACACAATTGCTTCAGACACTTGCCTATCCTCCTGATTAGTGAACAGAGGGGTTCTCTCAATTTACAGAACAGAACAGACAGTTTAGATTTGTAACTATTTCCTGCATTTAGTTTACCTCCCAGCCTCCCCTACAACCTTCTGTAGTAGCACAATTCAAACTCTAAGTAGGATTCCCTGCAGCTTGGATGCAAAAGTGTAAGAAACGTACTGTGACTTCCTTTGTATTAAAATCTTGTCTAAAATCTATCTTTAGGAAATATTACATAGTCTGTTGTAGACAGATGAAAGCAAGTTCTAGCTATGCTTCTAGCTAGCAGGGCATGAATCAGCTGTGATCCAGAAGTTGCCTGACAGTGTTAGTACGGTGCTGAGTCCAAGCTTACTTTGGGCTTGGCCAGACACAACTGCAGCTAGTTGGCTTCTGGTGGTATTGTACAGTGGGTATATAATTATACCGAACTACCCTATTGCGTCAGATTCTTCCCTCATTTACACCAGTCCAGCTTCATGGAGGTCCATAGCTTTGAAGTGGTAAGAGAAGTATTTGGCTTAGTTCCTGAATTTTATGCAAATATCCTATGTAACATCAAAAAAGGAAATGTAGAGAGGAGGTGGAATAGCATTTAGAAATCAACAAGCAAATGTCTTCTTGCTGTTGAAGTAGGTAGTACTGCTGAACAGTAGCTACAGTTGAGCTGTCCAGGAAAGTTTTCCCTAAAAGGTAATTCAGAGACTGAGGTTCAAGAAACCATACCAACTTTCATGCATTTACATACCAAGGACTGCATACAGAACTTCCAGTGCTTGAACAAACTGCTACAATTTGAATAGGGGATAAATTCCATGTTAAAACTACTTTACATAAGTATCAAATTTAAGTATGATAAAGTTAGCAGGTACTTGATCCATCAGAGTGATTCATGCCACCTAAGCTGAGCACCTAGGATTCCCCACACAGGCAGTGGAAAATTTAGGTGCTCAGCAGAGGAGCATATTGCACTTCATTGCCAATATAGCAAGTTTACTGAATGTTTATAGGTGTGATTCATTTCTGAAAGACACTGAGTGGACATCTGGCTAACTTCTGGGAAACAGTAGGCAAAGGTATATGTCTGGACAGGCACCAGAGTCAGGTCTTTAAATGTCCTGATGTATGCAGGAGTCAGAAGAGTGAGTGTTGTTTTGATGCTGTCAGTATTAAGCACAGTCTGAACACATATAATAAATTCGGCCTCTCTGAGGTAGCATGTCAGAGCCTCATTGTCTACCTCTGAGCTGCAATAATTTAGATGCCTATTAGAACAAACCTGGCTGCTCCTGAGTACTCACAGCAGAAAAGGTTGAAGCACCTCAGGAACTCTGAGCACAAGAAGCTGAACAGATTTTTCACTACATCCAATATCACACAGTTCTGAATACTGGACCAGGTCATCACTTTGAACCTAGAGGCTGTTTTCACAGATGGCCTAAATTCATTGCAATCCCTGCACCTACTCAGTGAGAAGTGAAGAAGGGTGATTCAGCGCATATAAGCAAGGCACAGAGCAGGGAGTTGTTGACAGATGCCAATGGGAAAGGAGAGTACAGGGACTTCGGGCGCAAAGGAGGTGACTGAACATGGCCCTAGGCATCCAAATTCCACCAAAGACAGGTATGGTCCAAATTCTCTGATTAGCAGTGGTGGCACATTTCTATACTCCGTGACTTCAGCCCATGGGCACTGCAACACTTGTTAATAGAGGTGAAGGAACCAGTGTTGGACTTGCAGTGACCCTGGCCAGAGGTTAAGCACTGGTGTCTTCTGCCTGCCTGGCTACATACAGGGTGGTTTTACTTGACACCAAACGTAACCAGAAAGGAACCCCCGCAGTCCAGGGTGTGAGACAATTAGCTGAATTGTTTCTCCTAAAATTGGATTTGATTGTACAGGCCTTTTTCATTCCTTCAGAGCTCATGCTTGAGAATTAATATGGCAATTATTGATCCCTTTTGTGTAGTGTGGAAAAGGAGCTTCTAATCCTCAGATGTGGATTTGCTCTGATGACACATAAACAAAACCCTGGAGGGAGGAAGGTAAGGCATAAAGAGGTGTTGACAAGCTGTACACCACTTGGTTATGCAAACACAGATGCGGTAAAGGGCAAAGAGCAACCATTTTGCAAAAGTTGAAAGTGTGGGAACACTGGCGGTTGCTCTTTAATGATTATAACACAAAGGAATGCTGGCAACTTCTCTCATTGACTTTACATTATCAAGCTGAGTCAGTGATGAGTAATAAGATATACTATTGGAAATCTCCTTTAATGTACCAGCTTTTTATTTGATGCTTTAATCCTCTCACTGACGCATGTAAAGCTTTCTATGAAATAGTGTGGTGGTCCTAACGCCACCAGAGAACTTCCGTATGCAGATATATTGCATCCTTGTTTGCAGATCAGGCTCATCATGTGCTGCCTCGCTTGCTTACAAGCAAGCTCAGATTAGGAAAGTAAAATGGGAATGAGGTAAAGACCTGATGTATAATCTTGTCAAAAGTGTGATTTATGTAACTTTCCTTCCATGGGTGTCCAGTTTGACATATCTGTCTTGCTCTTGTCTTCTAAAAATTAAGTCCTTTGAAAGAGTATTTCCAAGCTGATATCCACAGTTGTGTCTGGGTACTGTAGCTGTTCAGTCCCTGCATTATCACAGCTTGTCAGCCTAGCTCTGATATCAGCAGTTTGTGGAGCTGGGTCCATAGTACAATGTTTGTGTTTCAGGGGGAAAAAAAAGAAAGTTTTTCTGTGTGTGTGTTTGTGTGTAGGGTCTTCAGTACTTGTGTCGTGGTACAGGGCCTCCTCTCACAAGCCAAAGAGGTTGTTTGTCAGGCAAAAGATAAAAGATTCCTGCAGCCACTCAAACACATTCCTCATCTATTGATTTCTACCTCAGCAGTCAGGTCACAGGCTGGCATTAGTTGCAGACCCCATCAGATTTGCACAACCTTTTATGGCTCTTGACCTTACATGCCCCAAAGTGCCGATGAACTAAATAGAAATCCTGAACATAAGAATATTGTTAGAAAATAGCAGAGTATGTGATTACACATGGCAGAAGTAGCACAGGGAAAGAATCTGAGGGAACACTTGTTGTCCTTTTATGACCTATCCAACGGAAAGAGTAGATAAGAGCCTTTGCTCTAGAATTTCCTTCCACTCTGGGACAGGCTGCTGGGATGATGAAGCTGGTTAGTTTAGAAAAGATCCTTTTGGAGACACTGGAATGCAGATCTGCCTCTTCAGAGACTTAAGAGGAAAGGATTTTTCTTCCAACTTTTTCTGTGGATATTCCCAAATTCCAGCTGAATAATTCAAGTCAGGACATATAAGGAGCACGTTCTTAGATGTATGCTCACAACTACACAGCTTGTCACCAAGTGAAAATCATTCCGTTGCTATATCACCCAGGCAGAGATCTGACACACAAATAAGGAGGCTTCCATTCTGCTCTCTCTTCGGCTTTTTCTTTGAATTTGATCTGAAGCTCATCTTCTCTGCTTTGCCCTGTAGTACGCAGAGACATCTAGTGGCTGAGCAATCCTGAACACAGGAGTCTTGGATCATGAATTACAAAAGCGAGTAGCGATGCCCCATCTGGTGAGAAAATAACAGGGCCTGAGATTTGGTTTGCCCTCCCTGGGCATCTTCTGGGAAGCAAATGGTCACTTCTGTGAATCAGGCCCTACATTGCTAATGCTGAAGAAAGTGTGATGCCATTTTCTTAAATGCAGATCAGCAAATTCAAGTGTTTCCACCTTAGTCAGCCAGGCCTTTGAGCAAGGTCCGTTAAAAGTACTTGTTTGGACACCAAGCATACCACTTCACAAAAGTCTGAGATAGTTTTTGATAGCACTTTCAGTGCCTTGGTTTTCATTCTTCCATCTCTCACCAGCCGTGTCTTACACAGAGGATTAACCCAAGAGTGGATTTAAATATACTCGATCCCATGGGCTGCTCCTTCCCCTGCTGCTCTGCTGGATGTTAGCCCTGCTGCAGCTCAGGCTCAGAGCCTTCACTGTGGCCCTTGAGAAGATCTGAGGAGAAGGTGTGTCCTGATGCACTGCTGCCCCCTCTGCCCAGTCCTGCTGGGCTCTTCCTCTTGGCTCTTGCTCTACTGCACACTAGACCTTGGTTTAAGTCCATACCTGAGAGTATACCAGAGGAGCCAGAATTTGAGATTAGACTCAAATCCACATTATGTTGCCTGCATAGGTGCACCCACAGAGGGCAAATGGAGTTGACATTTCTCACAAGACCTTTCCTAAAATTTTACAGTTAGGGTAGAGCAGAAATCAGGGAATAGTGGATGTTCTGAGACCTTCAGTTTTGTATTGGAGTGGTTTCTGTAAAAGCAGTAGGGAAAGCATCGTGGTACAGTGACCTTCCTCCTTATTTCTTTCACACATTGCAGGAGTGTTTCTCAGTTCCTAATAAAACTTTTAACATGATTGATCTTAAAGAGCTGTGAGTCTCTGTGACTAACCACAGGGCAGAGTTGAGCCAACAAAGCTTTAACGGCAAGTCTCTGTAGGCTTTTCTCACGAAGATCCAGGTAAAGTGATTTTCATCAGGCTATGAGTCTGTATAAAGCATACTTTTGAAATGCAACAGCTCAGCTAAAAAATACGAACTTCCAGAATTTCTTTGTGATACCCTCACAAAAGCTTCACCAGCATCTGTTTGCCCTTTTTAGGGCTGGTTCTTAAGGTTTTACCCATAACATTCTTCAATAACAGATGTCAAGACATCTTCTGAGACATTTTTTGAACAGGAACTTCCATCTGGTGCTGCATCCTTAGAAGCTGTGACTTGGCTTCTTTGTCTGCAGGGTGGTTAATCCTAATGAGGCAAGCACAGCAATTTGCTGAGCAGAGATATATGCTTATCAGATCCTATTACTGAGCTGATTCTCTTTTATAATTATTTATTCTGACTTCAGTAGATGAAGCAATGTGAAAACACTTAAACCCAGAGCTTTCATCAGGAAGACACAATCTCATACTCCTGTGAACAACTGAAAGCTGCCTGTATGGAAATGGCTAACTATAGTGGTATAGTTGTCCCAGTATATCCTGCCAGTTAAACTACCCATACCCTTCTTATCTCAAGATAAATGTCCTGATTTAAATTATGTTGATATGAGCTCCACAGAAAAGAAGTATTTTTATATTGGGACAGCAGTGTCCATAGAGGGAGAAATTTATTGGCGTAGCTAAGCTAGTATAATTACACTGGCATAATTATGCTGGTAATTTTCCCTGTGTATACAAGCTATGAGTCTCAAATTGTGCTTCACTGGCAGAAGAGCCTCCTTTGTTGGAGAGATTCTTTAGATCTGAATCAGGTCGTTAATAAGTGCTTCAGCACTCAAGTCAGTGCCTCAAACTTTATAATGAGTTTTACTCTTTGCCTCCCAGAGAATCCCAGACTCTTCTGATGCTTGTAACAGTTTCTACACAAAACCTCATGCTCTTCTGATGGAAAGCCATCTCAGGGGAGAAGTATAGCAGTTACTTCACATCATCATCATCATCAGTGCTTAAACGGTCTTATGATGAGGGAGCTCTCTGTTGGAAATTAGCAAACATCAGGAAATATCAGATGATGGTCATACGTATGAGTTTGTTTCTTTGCCTTACTATTTCTTTTCCCGCTTTATACTTCCATAGCCTGTTTCACTACTTGCTAATGAGAATTCTTTTCAAATGGGAGCTACTATGTGTGACTTGTAATACATATGAAAACAACAGCTGTATGTGACAGTTTATGAGAGAGAGATGAATGCTCATACAGTAAACGTGAAATATCATAAAAAATTTGAACAGAAATATATTCAATGACAATGAGTCATCAGGACCACGATGTGCTGCCTCATGTGAAAGATAACCACGTCAAGTGGATGAAGCTGTTAATGCAGTCACAGCCTTTGCTAAATATAGTTATATACACTTACAATTTGAACTAGAAATATGCAGAACAGCAAAATAAATGGCTTAAATGATCATTAGACAAAAGAAAGCTAAAAAATATGTTAATTACATTTTCTATAAATAGCAATATAAGGTCACCAATAAGTAGATTTTTCTTTATTAGTAATTATTACAGAATGAAATGAATTAGACTTTATGATAGGCCTTACAGAATCACAGAGAAGCTGACTGGAGTTAGTTGGGATCAGCCTCCCTCTCATACAGGACTATCGCCAACACCTGCTGTCATCTGTGGCTTTGTCTAGTCAAGTTGTGAAAATATTTGAAGATGGTGATCTTGCAGCATCTCTGGGTACCTGCTCCGGTGCTACTCTCCTAGTAAAGTTTTTCCTTATGTCTGATCTGCAATTCTCCAGCCACATCTTGTGATCTTTCCCTGTTGTTATACTATCTGCTACTACTGAGAAGAGTTTGGCTACATTGTCTTGTCTACTTGTTAGTTACATTTCAAATTGTTTTATAGTATGATGATTCACTCCATGGCCTCCTTTTCATCAGATAAAACAAGGCCAGTTAGCTTCTTGTATGTTATGTCTTCTATCCTCTAGACCATTTTGGTAGCTCTCTGCTGGCTCAGCTCCATGTTCTGCACATTTCTCTTGAACTTGGGGTGGGAGGCATCCACACTGGGACACCATTCCAGGTGTGCAGAGGACTATAATTTGATCTGCTGGACACACTCCTTATGTTGCCCAGTATGTAGTTTGCCTTATTTGCAGGGAAAGCTCTCTATTGTGAGACTCATATTCAGTCTGCTGTCTACTTGTCCTTTTCACCAGGCTCCTCCCAGGTAGCCAGTGTACTGATGCTTGGAGTTGTCCTAGCCCAGTGCAGAACATGACACTTTTCTTTGTTGATATTCATAATATTTTTTGTTAGCCCTGTTTTCAGGTTTATCAAGGACCATCTTAAGTGAGTATCTGCTTTCCCGTGTGTCAAGCCCTCCTAATTTCCTAGCATCTTCAAAACTGCTGAGGATTCATTCTGACTTATTATCCAGATCATTGATACTGATTGTTACTGGCCAACAGGTGGTTGTCAAGACATTGATGGGTAGCCTTTGAGATCGACAGTCCAGCTTTCATGATATCTAGTGGACCATAAATTCTCAGCTTCCAGATTAGAGGTCTGTGAAGATGTGTCAGAAGTCTTAGTGAAATCAAGTATACTTTATACAGTACTCTGTACTCATCAAAATAAGAAGACATTTCATCACTGGAGACAATCAGGTCAGTCAAGCATGATCTGCTCTTGACAAATCCACACTAAATGTTTGTGATTACTTCTTTGTCCTTGTGATTTGTATCAACAAGACCACACATGCAGTATCAAACAATGCACCCACTACAAAGGTGAAATTCACTCTTGGCCAGTCTTCTCAGCTACTGCTTCTGACCCTACAGCTCAGGCTCAGAGCCTTCACGGTGGCACCTGAGAAGAGCTGAGAAGAAGGTGTCTCCTGGTATACAGCTGCCCACTCTGCTCAGCCCTGCTGGGCTCTTCCTCCTGGATCTTGCTCTACTGTACTCTAGATGTCGGCTTTCATCCCCATGGAGTGTGTGTTTACATACAAACAGAGAAGGAAGAGTCAGAATTTGAGATTAGATTCAAATCCATAACTATGGTGCCTGCATAGGTGCACCTGCAGAGGGCAAATGGAGTTGCAATTTCTCACAAGTCCTTGACAGATGTGCTCCCAGTTGGGGCTGTGCAGCCTAAACACACTGAGCAAAAAACTTTGAAGTTTGTTTAATTCATAATTCCTCCCTACTCTAAGTGGTTAGAGGCTTAGCAGTGTTCAGGGTTAGATCCCCAGCTGGGCAGTCCATGAACCACAGGCAGGGTCTTTGCCGTTAGGATCTTCCAGACATTAACTTTGCATTGCATGGACTGCACATTTCTTTCAAACTCAAAATCAAAGCATATTGTAGGCAGTTCTTTCTTTCTTTCTTTCTTTCTTTCTTTCTTTCTTTCTTTCTTTCTTTCTTTCTTTCTTTCTTTCTTTCTTTCTTTCTTTCTTTCTTTCTTTTTCTTTCTCCATTCATTTCTTTTGCTACTAAAGTTTTAAGAAAAATATTTAACTGCAGTAAAAAATCATATTGGGTTCAAATATTTCCATTGGATTTCCACTTCTAACATTTTTTTAATCGTATCATTAGGTTAAATATCAACACTTAAAAAGCTATTTGAGATATAAAACAATAATAAATTTCTCCATTCTAACTGGAATTTAATAAAAATGAAAAGGTTTTTCAAACTTTTTCACTTACTAATGAAAGAATTAAATATTATCTGAATTAAATATCTTCTGAAACCTCCAATTTTATTCATCGACATTTTAAGAAAACAACCTGATAACAACTTAATTTCACTGGATGTTTCCTTCTCTCTCATTCATATATATTGTCCTATTAGAAAGATCTTTTGTTTCTTATAAACCAAAATATTATTCCATTTTCTACCTTATTCTGCCTGTTCTTATGGGGGTTAAGGGCTACAGTTCCATTTCCATCAGATTTTTATGTAAGAGTACTTACTCTTGAAAATTTAAATCATGCTTCACAGGTAATCAAAATGAACATTTTGTGGTTTAGCAGTCTCAAGAGCTTTTCTTTTTCAGAAGTATTTTCCATATACCTAGATTAATTAATAATATAACTACTGTTATCACAGACACCTTACAGTCTTAGACAAATAATATTTATGAGTAGTGAGTGAAAGGTTCTCTTGAACTGATTTCCTTCTGGACTGAATGGGATAATCTTAGTGGAGAATGAGGATACAGTAGAAAGTTAAAGATGGGATATATAATCCTGGATTTTATAACTGTTTTTTCCATGACCTGTTTAAGCTGTTTGCTGTTATGTGGATCAAACAGCCAACCTCTGTCAATGTTTGCTATGTTGTGAGCTGGCTCCTGTACAGGGATTCATCCTGCACTCCTAAAAACCATTGAGTGCCCTCAGCTGCTATTGATTTCAGTGGGCACTGAGTGAATTGAGTGCCTGGCTGCATTGCTCACTGACTGGCAGCATTGTGCCTGACTGCAGAATGAATAACGGGACACAAGCCCATGTAGAGACAGGTGGTTTCACTCTGCTCTGGCCAGTGGAGTGTATGGCTTGCTCAGGACAAATGTGATCTGCAGCAAGGAACTTTAGTGTTGGGCTTACTGCTTTTGCATACCAGGATGGTTGAAGTGACACCCTGGGGACTCCCATGATTGCAGCTATCATGTTCTATCAGCTGGGTGTGTTGTATCTGCCCTATAGGGCTTGCTCAAGTGTGCAGCCCTAGCAGTATTTCAACAGATGGGAAGAAGATGGTTTGAGTGTTCAGCAAGTGTAACCAAGTCTTGTCCACTTTCCTAGTACTACATAACTCACACCTCCAGAGCATAACTTTTCAGTGCTGGGGGCCAATTCAGGAGTGGAACATAATGCTTTCCATAAATTGCTCTCTACCCGCAGCTGTGCCCTGCTCTTGGTATACTTAAAGAGATGATGGAGTAATTCAATGTTACCGATTACCATGTCTGTTAACATCATCTTTTGTGCCCAGAGTTAATTTTATTAAGACTGAGCATTTGTTTCTTTTTTTTTCCATGAAAATCAAGTGTTTGCTTCATGCAATTTATCAGTGCATGGGGTTGTTCTTCCCCAGGTGTAGGACATTGTACTTCCCCTTATTAAACTTCACGAGGTTCCTGTTGGCCCGTTGCTCCAGTCTGTCAAGGTCTCTCTGAATGGCACCACAACCCTTGGGTATATCAGCCACTCCTCAGAATCCCTGCTTGCAGCCTACAGTGACTGTGCATACCTGTAAAAACTGATTGTGATAGATCTACATATTTGGAAGAAAACTAGGAGATGATGTAATGATGCCCCAGTGGTGCACAGAATGTGGACATGAGCCTGTGTGTACCTATATGTAATTGCAGACTTGGCTTGGGACTTATGATTTGGGGTTTAACTTCAGCTTTGATGTTGATGGGTTAAAGGTTTTGGTTAACTAAGTCCCTTTATTGTCTGGTCCTTTTCTAACAACTGTGTTCTCTAGTTAGAAAGGTAACTCATTGCAGCAGGGACTGTCATACAGGATTGCTTTTTAGACATTGGTCTTGATTCCATAGATACTCCTGTGTTACACATAATAATACACATCTCCGTGTCCTGAAAAATTGTCCTTTTGCTTTTCCAAGAATGCCTTTTAAGGAGCACAGAAAGTTGTTAACAGATGCGGCTAAACAGACTCCCTAATACTTTAAGTCTTAGAGCCAGACTTCCCCTACAATTGCTCATTCATAACTTCCAGCATTGTTTTCTAAAGGAATTCACATCTAAAGGGCATCAAACCCCTCTGACTCTTCATGCTACCACTTTTCCTTTTATGCCAGACTCCATACATGGAGCTGTTACAAAAACGATCATCAAATCAAACTGTACTGTGTAAGTGACAACTTTGCTTCATTTTCCCATTCTGCATTGAATGAGGAGAATGAATTACATCCTTTAAGCATTACCTAGCAGGGAGGCATAGAGAGTTTTAATTTAGGCAATAAATTGTATTCCAAAGTTTACTTTTTTAATGCTGTGATCAGGTAAGTCATTGCACATAGCAAAATGACTTTTTTTTTTTTTTCCTTTTCCATTCGCCCTGTTAAATCTGTCTTTCTTTAATGCTTCTTGTAATACAGAAGGCCAAATAGTCTCCTCAGCTCAACTCCCACATACAAATCCCACTTGGTCTAAAAGCTGCTAGGCATGGGAATACTTTAGTTAATCTATCTGCCATTATCTGGGCCAAGATTTTAGCATCTGTGCTTATTACTGAAATAAGACTATGTGAAGGGCATAGCAATTGATCTTTTCTGGCTTTAGGAAGAGTGTTAGAACGTTATGAGTTTCCATAATGATGAGAGCACAGTTCTATTACCAGACCTGACTCTAAACCTTCCCAATAAAGGACCTGTCAGTTCTTCTCTAATATTTAACAGTAGTTTATGCTTTATGTGTTGGATCTCGTCTAAGGCTACTTGGGGCTTAATTGTGTTCTCATAAAAGCCGTTGTTGTGCCTTTCTTCCTCATAAGGGTTTTTCACGTCATTTTACATGACTTGCAAAATTGCATCTGTTCATTTCAGGGCTGTCCAGCTTTTTCACTTTGCAGACACATTATGTTGGTCATGGAAGCAGTCAGCAGCAATGAACTGAGCTAGTCTGTGGGCTAGCACTGGGTAGCCCCAGCCAGGACAAGAAGCCAAGTATCCCACAGACAATCACTTGGACCAACCCAACCTTATTTTAAAACCATCCTGCCTAATTTTTCTGTGGAAACCTTTTTAAGGGAAGCATTTTTAATTCAGATGAAGTCAGCTGAGGCTATAAAGAAAGTGAACTTGTTCTGGGAAATAAAAAATTATTATCTAACTTTGTCCTTTTATTAATAATTTGTCCCCATCTACTCCTGCTGTAACCATGATCAACAAGAGAAGGAAAGAAAAAAAGAAAAGAAAAGAAAAGAAAAGAAAAGAAAGAAAGAAAGAAAGAAAGAAAGAAAGAAAGAAAGAAAGAAAGAAAGAAAGAAAGAAAGAAAGAAAGAAGAAAGAAAGAAAGAAAGAAAGAAAGAAAGAAAGAAAGAAAGAAAGAAAGAAAGAAAGAAAGAAAGAAAGAAAGAAAGAAAGAAAGAAAGAAAGGAAGGAAGGAAGGAGTTAGGAAGAAATCTCTGTGTGGCCTGTTAGCCATACACTCACATGCTTTCAAAATGCATGTGATAGAGCATGTGCACATACATATGTGAGTGTCTAACATTCTTACAGAGTATTAAATGAGAGGAAACAAAAATATACCTCTGGTGAAGCTGCTGTGTGATTATCAGTGTAAGTCTTGTAATCCAGAGGTTTAAATATTTTTTTTCAAGTAACCAAAGAACAACCTCTTTCAACAGCCACAGATTGCATTCGAGCTCTTTTTCTCCCTGTACATACAAACTGACCTCTCTTCTGTCGATGTTTGCAGGCAACTATCGAAAAAGATTAAACGAGCTAATACTGTCAGATCAGTGCAGCTGCACAGAATTTCTCTAGTTAGTTTAGCAGAAAGTGTTGCATGTGAATTTACTTTGTGGTGGTACAAGTTGGCTTGATACTCCTGACCAGGATAACGATGTCCCGCCACATCCACTGTGCTGAAGGAAAAAGTGTGCTTTGCTTTTCTGACACTTGTGATGGAACAAAAGTTAGGCAAAAAGAATTAGTTAATGTTTGTCCAGTGGCTTATCTGCACAGAAGTCAGGCAAAAGGGATTTGGTGTTTCTATTAAAAAATTGCTAGCCAAGAAAAGAAGGGTTCAAGTCCAGAGATGAACAAAATGTTCTTAATGTTAACAGTTGACTCTTAAAAAAAAAAAAGAAAAAAAAAAAAAAGGTCATTGATTTTGATAAAAGAAAAATGAGAAACAAGTGAAAAGAGTAATTTATATATTTTCATTTTACTTTAGTACCTCCAAAGCAGTTTCCTTCAATGTGACTGTTAAACCTAGAGGTTATAACAGTTATTTAATTATGTTTACATGTTTCTCTTAAAATAAGCATATAACTGCATAGAACTATATATTGTATTTAACACATATATTAACATTGCAGGTGTTATAAATGAAAACTTTTTATTTCTTTTATGTTTTAGTGGTGTTTTTAAGAGAGTATTTCAGACTGAAAAGAAAAAAAAAATGATTTTGAAGGAATTGAAAGGGTGTGTCCTTTATTATTAAGAACATAGTATTATTTTTATATGCTGATATTTCCTGTGAAGGGAAATTCCATTTTCCTTATTAATTCTACTGAAGATATGTTGGACTACTGGATTCTTAGCTAAATTAGCCCTTTGTGTTTAGCCTAAATAACCTGTTTGACATTGACTTTTAGAGAGGCAAGTTCTGAATTTTTGCATCTGTCTTCAAGAATATCCCTTTCCAATATACTCCTTCATCACAGATGTTTTCCCGTGTAAGTATCGATACCTGGAAATCAGTATGATTTACATGACTGAATACAGAAGTCAGCTTAGGCACTACACACACATGTAATTGGAGGTACCGGTATGTCTGGGCCATGTATATCACAGGAATCAGTTCAAGCTTCCTGAGGCTGGAGTAGAACGTTTCCTACAGGGTGGGTCCAGCATTTGTCAGATCTTTTGTTCATAGTTTACCACCTGTTTGTACCACAGGAGTCCAGAGAAGAGACACAAAATAAGACAGAGCACAAGCCAGGTGGGCCACCTGGCTTCTAGTGTTTTTCATGGCCATGCCCCATAGCCTGTACCCCTCCCAGGCCCAGAGGTGTCCCTGTCACAGGTCAGGTAGCGGCTGCAACATCCCAGAATGACCAAAGAGAAGACTGCTGCTACCATAACAATTTGTTCATCTGATAGACTACTTCTTGCCCATTCCCAAGGAAAGTACACAGCCATCAGCAACCCAAAACATGGGTGAATTCTCCCAGCAGGTTCCTTAGCCCCTTCCTGCCATAGCTTGGTTCCTTAGCCCCTTCCTGCCATAGCTTTCACAGTCTGAAGAAAAAAAGAGTAGGAAGATAAGAGGGCTGACTGACTCAGTCAGGATGGCAGATTAGTGGGACAGCCTAGGCTAAAACTCAGATCTCTAGCAGACTGTACTGCCTCTTAGTGATGCAGTTCTGGCTTTATTTATACCTGTTAACTATAAAGCCTGCCATACAGGTATGCTACTGGTGAGGAACTGCATCGTTATTTCCTTTGGAAGTGGTGTTAATGACCATCGCCCATTGAGGCGATGATTTTGGAGGGGAAATTTTGCAACATCAAGCCCATAGCTGCTTAAATAAACTTGATTCTCATTTGGTTTGTTCTTCAAGAGACATTTGCATGTCTCATCCTGAAAAAGTGGGGGTTCCAGGTGACATTTTTGTCTAGATTTTCCCTAGATAGAAACACAATCATCCTTCAGACTGTGCCATCCAATATTATGGCCCCTAGTTTTTAACTCATGTCTTAAACAATGCTGAGAGCAATGCAAATTTTTATTTTTTAGAATAATTTAAATGTGGCATTTTTCAAAATGAAAACTTCAGGCTTGATGTATTTTCAGAGCCATAGATCAGAGTGCTTTCATTTACAAAACACTAAAGAGACTGAGAGCTCCAAATATTTAATTTACCCAGATTACCCTGAGTAGTTTATCTTCACCTGTGATGTATTTTTAATTTTATTCTAAACTTACTAGTGAATTCTCAGCAAACCCTGCCAGGGTTTGGTTTCTGCAGTCAACTTTAATCTCTTCAGAATGGCCAACCTAATGAAATCAGTCAATAACTATTGCACACAGTAAGGGAATCTAAGACTTGTCTCTGATTTTGTGAGTGTTCCTAGAACTCAGAAATAACATAACTGAAATCTACAGTCCCAGCAGTAACAGACAACCCAACATGTTCTGAATCCAACGTGGATTAAGAATTTAATTTTTACTACTTATGGCTTAACATTTTCTTGTTAAAGTAGGAAAACCTTGTTGTACTGAGCAGTTCCATGTTGTCTCACTGCAAATATTTCCAATACAGAGTCTGTCTGAACTAGCCTCATTAATTCCCTTCACAACCAGTGAGGAAAACCAGGCATTAGTAGGTGATTTAGATGGATGTCTGAAAAAGATGAGTCTCACACTTGGTAGTTGCCAGTATCTTTCTAATATCTATGACAGGAACTTAGGTAACTCATTCAGATATAGACATTCACATTACAGATGGCTTACTTTAAGTGAGAGAAGTTACATTCCTTTTCAAAAGAAACCTGAGTTGCTATTTTTTTTGCCTACTGGCCAGGAGAATAAGATGCCTATTTCTTCTATAGATGATGGCTTTTGAAGATAAAAAAATAGAGAGCTGCTGTTGTCCTTTACAAAGGTACCATGTAGCTGCAGAGAACCAATGTCATCTGCAACTTGCAAGTTGAGGTCCAAGGAAGCTTCACACCACAGTGAATTAATTCCAGGACTGTTGCTACCTTGATACTTATGAAACATTTAAATGAAATTAATATAAATGTTAAATAAAACCTCCTCTTCCTTAAAAAGAAATACCTTGGTAAAGGAAGTTGGCAGAGCAGATAAGCTATGTAACATTGATATACTATCCTGGCATTTGAGGAGACTAAATTGCTTTAGACCCTTCACTATTTTGCTCCAGGAAAGAAAGGTTGTAGGAATTGTTTTCAACAGAAGGATTTCCATAGTTCATTCAGTTATGCAAGGCATTATTTCATTTATAATGAAATATCATGATGAAATCAACTTTGCTCTAATTTTTTGAACAGCATACAAGTTAGTTATAAAACAGACTGTGCCTTGAAGAATGCTAAGTTTTGGGTTGAACACACAGAAAACGGAAGAAGGAAACAAAGAAGTAGAACAGGAGAAGATAAGTATTTCATGATATGTCTTCTGTCTGCCTGACATTTTGCTGACTAATGTGAGATCCTATAGCTGTGGGAAGCAGAGGTGAAATCCGGCCAGATCACAGAGGAGGACAAAGTTGCACTATGCTATAAGTGTGCAAGCAGAGGTGGCGAGACAGATCCAAAAAGAAATATCATGACATTTCAGCATTAGTACTTTAAATATCAGTTTTGTTCTGCAACATATATTGACAATTTTAAAGTTTTTAATCTTTATTTTGGATATCAAGTATCAGAACTCCGAGGTTTCACATAGAATAGAAAACCTTTCATTCAGCTCTACTTGTCCTTTGCAAGGTGACTTCATTATGATTTCAGATATGTGACAGCTGAGGAATAACTTCTTACTAGTTTAGGTGAACATGTGTAGGAAGAGAATGTTATCGGTGTACTCCTACAGCAAGCAAAATAATTTGAACATATTAGCTTCAGCTGTAGTTGCTTTTTAAATTGCTTTTGACATCTAGAAGGTCAATGTGGAAGGATATTTTACAGAGGAGAGTAAAAAAGGGAGGATAAAAAGGATACTGAAAGAAAAGAGGGAGGAAAAAAGACATCAAGGCAGGTTTTTATTGGAGGTGAAGCATCGTGAACAATTCTAATTGAGCAAAATAGACAAAGAGATTAGGAAATATAAGACAACCGATTGTTAGCTTTAACCATGAAGGGATGCAATGTGAGGACCATTCAATAAGATGATAGTGAGTGATCAGCCTTATCTAGTGGAAGGTGACCCTGCTCATGGCAGGCAGGTTGGAACTACATGATCTTTAAGGTCCCTTCCGATCCAAACCATTCTGTGATTCTATGGTAAGAATGAAAGACTGAAACTCTTCACTGCAATATTATTTATTGCATACTTTAATGAAGTAGATAATATTGGAGCTCTACAAAGATCAACTGCCTCCTAACTCCCACTTTTAATGCCCAGGTCCAAAATTCAGATCCTCAGGACAGCTGCTCTTTTGTCAACTAAACCTAGAAGTGTCTACAGCTTCTAGATACCAAATCTGAGTTTTTGCTGTGAAAACCCAAGGAGCTATCTGAATAGAGGTTTGAAGAAGGGCATCCTCAGAACCTCATAAGCTATGGATTTCCTTGCCTGATCCCCAGAAAATTCAGAAAGTGTTCCCTGCAGATCTCTCTTGAAGGTAACAATCTGATGGTCATTTTCAGCACATGATTAAGCCTCAGTTAACATGACCTTATAGTGGCTTCTGTTGCTCATATACTTCTTTGTACTAAATGAATGCATTTGATTTGGAGCTGGAAAGTGAATTCATATTTCTCTTTCCTTAATTCAGTGACCAAAACCAAACAGTTACCTGGACAACCATCCCTTCTCTCCTCTATTTTCTCTCCTTTGTCTTCTCTTCTTTCCTCCTTCTGGTGGATAAATGACTTTTAACTACTTTCCTTTGCAACATGTGACTGTTTCCACAGGTGTGTTATCTAAGATCCCTGTCAGGCTAGTCCTGAGAGCATCTTACATGAGGGGGCAAAGGCAAGTCCTCACAGACATGTAGAAGTGCTCTCTGAGCAATGGATAGGTAAGAAGAATGAAAGCTACTAAGGAACTCGATGATTTTCCTGGGTAGTTCTGAGGAGGACTGTACAGCCTGGTTTGACTTTGTTTTTGTTTTTACAGGACAGTGTTTATTTGGGCAACCCATATGTTTGGCCTTCCAAGGACAAAAAGATCATTGGAGACGTGAATGGTCTGTGTGCTCATGGCCTTTTCTAATGGGACTGTGGTGGAGTGATCTGGAAGTTTTGCCACTTTTGGGGTTCTTTGCTCTCTAGGTCACTGGCACAAAGAGTATTTCTGATGTCAACACAGAACAAAGTTCCCTGTGATCAGCTGCCTGTTTACTGCAAATTCACCTGTGGCTGAAACATGTTTAGAAGTAGAAGAAACTCCAGTACAGCAGGGCAGTGAACTCTCGTGAGTGGAAGTCTGTAACAAACCCTATCCCATGCAAAACCAGTGGGCTTGTCCACATGAAATCCTCTTTCTGACAGGCTTCTAGGCACACTGACTGCTGGATACCGAAATTTCTTGATCAGCAAGGAGAAGCCTGTTTAGACTTGATTTTTATTGAGCTAACAAACATTATCTTCCTCACAAATATCTGCAACATCTGGCTTGGCTTCCCATATTGCACAACTCTGCACTGAGTTAACTAATTTGTGTTTCTCTAATGCATACTTTGACTAGAAAAAATCAAGAAAGAGATAATCTGTCTTTTCCCTTCGGAGTGTCTCCCAGTGGTTAAACTTTCCACTGTCAGGTCTTTCACTGCTCAATTTCTATTTGAGGAAGCAGCTAAGCAAGCAGAGCTCTTTCAGTGCCTCACAGCAGTGCATTTTCTGTAATTTTCACATAATTTTGCTGGCTCTTCTCTTTATCTTTCATACATTTATATATGTTTTTTAAAGTGTGGGCACCAAAGCTAGGTAGGGTGCTCCAGCAAAATCCTTTCCGTACTCCACTGCTCATGCAACAAATTTTCATTTTTTTGCTAAGTTGTGAACTTCTTCCTATTATGATACAATTTCAAACACTTACTGTCAAATGCTGAATTGGATTCTGTTGAACAAATATAGTTCAGAAAGTTTCTTTCTCCCTTTAAGCAGAAATTACATCCAGAAGAACCAGCCAAAGTATTTATAGCACATATCTTGTTTTGTTAGTTTCATTCTAACTCTGTTGTGTATTTGTTTACAACTTTGGAACTGTTTACTGCATATTTTATACATGAATATTTCAATCCATTTGCTATGCACAGCTATTTGTGCCAACTGTGTCTCTGGCTGTTCAGTTCTCTTGTTCAATCCAGTTGGTATTTTTTAATGAAAAATAGATACTCTCAGGGACTGCATAGTGAACCAGATGGACCTTTGCTCTGATCTGCTGTTTGTGTGTATCTATCCCTTGGAAAAAGAAAAAAATTCAGAAGTAAAACTTCATGATATTGAGTTGTTCTAAGGAATCTAGAACAGTTAGAGAAAAAATGTTAATATATCCCGAATTGTCACTGAATGAAACATTTCTGTTCTTTGTACCATGAAAAATTTTCACTTCAAAATTTCAGTAAAGGAAAATGAAATTATTTTAAAAAGAAATAAATAATTATGGAAATGTTGAAAAGTTTTACTTTTTGTCATGTTTTAGGCCAGGAATATGCCATACAACTACAGTTCCGTTCCAGAGACATGACTGGTTTCTGGAGTCTTGCGTCTTTGTGTGTATGGCTAAAACTATTATATACAGTAGGTGAGAAACAGATTCATCATAGCTACATAAGCTTTTGTGTGACATTTGATATCCTATGGAAGGGAAAAAATATTTCTGAAAACTTTCACAGGAGAAGTGACTATAATAATTTTCAATATTTGTATGAAAGAGGAAATAAATAATTTGAATTAATACTTATGTTTTTGAAGTATTTTCAAGTTCTTGTGTCTTTATTTATATTAGGGAAAATCTTGAGGTCACTGACAGAAGAATAAGCTTTTTTTATAATTAAGATGCTGCTTTCAAAGTATTGTGATCATTACCTGGAACTGTCTCCTGCTCTCCAGTCTTGGGCAGATCACCTAAACTCTGTACCTCATTCTCTTTGTGTAGGGAAGGAATTTAACAATATCTGTCTTCTGCTATTTTTCTCCCTTGTTTTTATACAGTACCCCCTTCTATAAGAAGAAAGGTCTAGATTTATCTTGCCTATATTTCAGCACTTCAGGTGTCTAAGCTATTTATATATAGGTAAGGCAGAGAACAGCTTCTAGAGGGCAACTGGCTCACAAATGTCTGAAGCATCCTACATAGTGATTATATATACTGATTGTAGGAGAAGCCCCAAGTGACTTTGGTCCTAAATTAGACTTCTCTATTAAATGTCTCAACTTAGGTCAGATGAATCACAGAGGGTCCTGATCTCCGCAGGGGCTGCAAGTGAAATATGAATACTGACAAAATAGTAATGATGCTTGTATTTAGCAAATGACAAAGCTGGTTTCAAAAGCGTACAGATGTTTTTTTCCCTTTTCTTTTAGTATCTGAACAAAGACAAGACTTCTGAAGTTGTATGGGTTCTTTTGTTATCAGGACCTAATCTTTAAAAGTACATCAAAGTTACTTAAGTAAAGCCTAAAATGTCAACTTGACTGGAATCAAAGTCAAATAGACTGAGCAAAAAGGTTATTGTCCACTTGTGTTTCTAAAATGCTCTGTTCTTGGAACTGGGAAGGAAAATTATCAGGAAAACTTCCCCAGGTGACAACAGTTTGTCAGGTCTTTCCTGCCTTTTTTTAGGGCAGTAAATCTTATCTTTTACAAATGAGGCTTTCAAAGTTCAAAGGACTCCTCTTCAAAATTCTGTGAAGCCAGGTCACCTTATCAGCACTCTCCCATTTGAGCCACTCTTACATGGGTTTGCTGTAAAAGCTGAACATGCAGGTTCAGAGCACTTGATTTATTTCTCTGTCCCTGTCTGCCCTGGGCTTGCAGGACTGAACAATAAAAAAGAATGGTGGCAGAGCTCTTTTCCAGCAAATGTACTTTTGAGAGTGTCCCTGTTAGGAAAATATTCTCTTGTAAATATTTACTCCACTTTTGACCGAACCCTAAAAACAAAGGTTCCAACTGTGCAGGCTGAACTGGCTGGAGGCCACCCTGCGTTATCAGCATGTGTGTGTTTATGGGAGAAGGACATTGCAATGATTTACCTCTGATTTCTGGCAAAGTGCACACAATTTTACCCCTCAAAATGGGCTTGAAAACTCAGTTTCTCTCCTCATCTTAAGAAATACATGATTTTCCTTTCTGCCTTAACCTGAAGTCAGAGCAGTTCCTTCTTTCATTATGGAAAACAAGCACAGTTCCATTCTCATGCCAGCCTGTCTCTCAGCGGTGGATGACAAACCTTGATGGATCATCAGAGACCTCCCCATCCTGCAGTATTTGCATCTCTAAGATAGTAAGTCACATAGCTATATGTGAACACATGTACATACATAAGAAAACTTAGCAAGGCAAAGGATGTTTGAGTTCTTGTTTAAGTGTGGCCAAATATCAAAGAGTTTAAGAAAGTGTAAATGAAGGAAATCTGTAACCAAACCTAAGCCTGAGGCTCCTGAAGTCTTTGAGCTCAACCTTCACATAAGGACTTGGATGTTTTCTAAAATCAAATTTCTCCCATGAAATCCCTCCCATCCCATGTGTATAGACAAGGCCTGCAGAGCACAAATACATTGTCCTGCACAAATTTACTGTCCTGCTCCTTCCCAATATGCACACCAACTTGCAAATAAGTTCTCCGCCATAATGACCAGGTCACTTTCTCTTGAGATTTTCAATGGCTGTGTCAACACATTGAGTCACTCACAATGCAGGTAGGTAGAAGAAAGAAAATAGTATGACTGAAATGGAGGAGTTGTCCTGAGCAGTGTTCAGTCCCCACCTTTATCATAAATTGATTTGTCATAAGTACATACATATCATTGGGCCTCAGAGTCCAATACATATGAAATTTTTTACTCTTTGTCTAACTTTTTTATTCATGTTTTAAGTTTCAAGTACTGAAGATTGTCTTGTGTCTCAGCGATGAGCTCCAGTTTTATACTGGGCATTAGACATTACTGCTTAACTTATGGCGATGTGGATGAAATGGCATTTGGATAGGAGAAACCAAAATCTGAAGATTTCATTCAGAGAGGTGATCTGCCAGAGCTGTTTGGATGTTTATTCAGTCTTTCTTAATTATTTTCATGTGAGGTAGTATAAGAGTAAGATGATGCAGTTTTATGGCATCTGACTAAGGGCCATTAAAAAATAATGGCTTTATGTGCAAGTTGACATAATTTCAATCCCTACTTATCTCTCCAATTTTCTCTGAAGCTACACATTGAAATAGTGTTTCTCTGTATTCAAAGAATTCTGTTTCTGTTTACTGGAAACCTAAGCTACTGCTTTCCAGAAAGAAATCACTTTTAAACAAAAATGATATATGAGAAAGAACTTGACCTCTGCACAAATATCCTTGTCTCCATCTAGCTTCTATAAAGACAGTGGCAAGCTTCTGTGGAGAGCTGGGTTGGATGCTCTTGTGTGTAAACCAAGATATATAGCCTCATAACTTTTTCTCAGCATGTCTTATTTATTCAGTGTATTCCATCGTCTTTTTCCACAGGGACTGTTGCAGTCTCCTCTGTCAATAATGCCAGTCATCAAATCCCAATGGCCAAATTGTCACAACCATAATTGTCACCTCCTTTTTGCTTTGCTGTGCTTCCTCACCTGCCAGCATCAATATATTTAAGACATAGCCTATAAAAATAACCAGGTAGCATGCAGAGAATAACCAAATACTTTTTCTGCTTGTCTTGTTTTCACTTCTGTTCTCTTTTTTTTATCTGACTGCTTTGCCTACATTAAACCCCAATGATGAAGCCATGTGTTATTCCACTGGGGCAGAATCCAGCACAGACTGTGAGCCCTTCAGGCAAGGAATTGCTTTTCTGTTGAAGTGCCCAGCATATTTTGAAAGAAGAGTTTAGAATAATGACTATTGATGTTGCTACCACACAAGGGAAGACAAATTATTATCTGTGTCTTGCAATTATTTTTTTCCCACATCGCAAAGATATAAACAAGTGCAGGGGATATGTATGTATGTTGTGTGGTACGATAACTGCATAATCAATTACTTGTGCCTTGCCTTTCAAATGATAGGCAATTGCAGCACACCCACTCCTTTGTGTCTGATTGCTTAATTCATTTACTTAATTCATTTAGGCAGAAGAGTCCTTGATGGTTCCAGCTGTCTGGCTTTCTAGGCTAGAGCTGTGGGCAATCAATTAGCTCCACCAGTCTGAAAAGCAGAAATGCATGCATGCAGTCTTCAAATCCTACTTAAAGGGTTAGTGCAGGCCATTTGTTACAGAATACATAGCCCAATCGGAGTGTTTTGATCCCTTTGCAAGCCATCACTTCCTTCCAGGAATCTGAGAGTTGTTTTTCAATAATCTGTAGTCAGAGCGGGGAGTGGACGGACACCAAGGTGAAATGGCTTAAATGTGCCATGCCAAATAAACAGTTCATGTGTGCGGCAACTTAGATGAGGTGGCCATTTATGGGACATCTCACCCGATTTTTAGGGTGTAGCCAAATTCTGAGATGGAGAATGGCCTTAAGAACAGGCTTTAACAGGGTGATCCCTGATGGGCTTTCCAGCCTTTGGTGTTGCATTATCTGGCCAAGTCTGACCACGCAGACTATGCCATGCTTAGGGGTACCTGGGATCAAGTAAAAATGTGTCGCTCCTGAGTTATAGAACATGAGAAACTTTTTAGAGCATTATGATGAAGTGCTCTAGAGATGTTCAGAAAATTGCTGGTCCCATCCTAAAGGACTACTGTTCACAGGTTCTCCATTTCTAAACTAACTCCAGAGCTCTGGATGAGGAACACTGTGAAAGGTGGCTTGTGTGTCAGCAATGCAGGGAGTGAGTGTGCTGGGTGTCCCTGGGCATGGGCAGGGGCCGGGGGCGGCCTCTGCAGGGACAGCGGCCCCAGCCAGGACACAGCTGAGCCCCTCAGCCGAGCTGGGGGCGCCCGGGGGAAACCAGGTTGGAGCAAGGGCCAAAGGCGGCCCAGGCAGAGGAGGGGGAAGCCGAGGAGGGAGCAGCAGCAGAGGGACCCCGAGGCCGGAGGAGGAGGAGGGCAGGAGGTGCTGCAGGCCCGGCGCAGGGATCCCCTGCAGCCCTGGAGAGACCCCGCGGGAGCAGAGACCCCCCCTGCAGCCCGGGGAGGGCCCCACGCCGCAGCGGGGGGATATTTCCTGCAGGAGCTGCGGCCGTGGAGAGCCCCGGCGGGAGCAGGTTGTCCCTGCAGGACTGCAGCCCGGGGAAGGGCCCGCGCTGGAGCAGGGACACGGGGCAGGAGGGAGGAGCGGCCCAGAGGGCTGCCAGGGACC
>NW_020799095.1:142896437-142923165 GCF_003259725.1 Athene cunicularia | reverse complement strand
AGTGTCAGGGGGAGATGGGGGGAAAGTTGTTTTAATATTTGCTTTTTTTCTCAACATTCAAATTATTTTACTTGACAATAAATTTAATTCTCCCCAAGATGATTGTCCTGGTTCAGCTAGGATAGGGTTAAGTTTCTCCCCAGCAGGGGGAAGGGATCTCCAGCCGGGTTATTCACACCATGCTGAAGTCATGCAGTCACATCCCACACGGCAAGGCGGGAAACTTTCCTTTGTGGCTTTGGTCGTAGAAAGCACGCGTGGTGGGCTGGCTGTGTTCACTGTGGTATTTATCTGTATATCTGTCTTGTTTACTGTTATTACTGTTTATTGTTGTTATTATTGCTATTGTTGTTGTTCAGATTGTTTATTACACTGTTGTATTAAATCTCTTCTTATTTCAATCCCGGGGTTTGTGCCCTACTTGTGTCGGAGGGTGGGGGAGGGACAATGGCAACATGGTCTTCAGTCCCAGCAGGGCTTAAACCTGCACAATGAGTCTGTTTTGATCATGCCAGTAGTTGGTAAGTATTTTCCTGTCTTTATCTTGACCCATGAGCTTTTCCATCCTTTTTCCCCTCCCCTGTCCTACTGAGGAGGAAGACTGAATTTGTGGCTGGGAGGGAGTTTAGCCTAGCCAAAGTTAACCCACCACAGTAGGAAAGTGTGGAAAGTCTTGAGAGCATATACCTGATACAGGTTGTAGTCATTATGTCACAGCAGGCTTGTGTCAGCTGCAAAGATCATAATGGATCTTGATGCTGCCTGGTGGTATCTCCTGCAAGATTTCTTCGCCACAGTCTGGATGTACATATTAGAGCTTGGGGAGTGGCTGTTAGACTTACTTTACTCAGCTGTGAACACTTAACTGATATGCTTTCTTTAAGCACCTAGACTTACATGGTTTGGGGCTAGGTGCTTGAGGTTCCCAGCATATAGTATGTGAAGACAGCCCAGGGAATTTAAGTACCTACAGAGGTCAAGTCATCATAGATGTGAGATAACTTTCCCTGTGGAAACGTTTGTCTACAGTCCACTGACTCTAGAGGACCTACAATCTAACTGAGGTTGAATCTAGGCTGCCTCTTGGTATCACTGAAAACAAGGCTGAAAGGCCACTTGGGACATACCTAACTCGGCTCCCCAAGAGTGTTCCCACAAAGGGGACACTACATACGTCTATTTAAAGTTTAGATTAAAGTTTAGACTGATTCATAGGAACTTGCCTCCAGCAGATGTAGACTTAGGACTGTACCAAGGCTGAAATATTCAAGAAAAAATTAATTTGAAACTGTCAGCATTTCCACAGGGTTTCTGTCTCTCTGACGAGAAGGAGTCATACAGTAGCCAGATAGTAACTGCAACTCTGCTTTGCAGACATCCATTGCATGAAATTATTCAATTTCAGCAAGTGATTTGGCGTAAGTGTCACAGCCCTCAAACACTGTGACAAGGTGAATGCCTCCCTCTTTGAAGAGAAAAGCCTCAGATCCTTTGTGATAATTATTGGAGATTAATGCTTCAGAATTTTTGTAGCAGTGAGAGACCATTATCCCATGGCAATGCTTTACTTGATCAGCCCAATCTCTTTAAGTGTGTGTATTTGATAATCTTTTTTGATTTGACTTGGTTGCTAACAGCCCATGGCTGTTTGGAGAACACCTTGCAATTATCCAGTACCTTTCATCTGGAAGCCTTACGGCTTTGCACACATTAATAGTTATATTAATAATTAATAGTGTTAATAGTAATGCCTCCTCCTTTACCAGTGTGGAATTGAGATACGGAAAGGTTACTGAGTGCTTAAACTAGGATATCTGAAGTTAGGGCCTGTTTAGATGAGAGGAGTTGGTGTTGCTCTAATTACTGCATAATTGCATTGCAGGAGACACACAATGAAGACAGGCTGCTTCAGTACTAAACAAGAGAGTTGTTTTACTGGACTACTCTAACTAATGTAAAAACCCCACAGGTTTCTGCCTACTTTTCCCAGCAGAGCATGGGCTAAAGTAATCCAACTTGCAAAGACTGAGATCATTCACATGCTCCACTGAAGCTGATAAAACAGAACAAATTTTATAATTATAAACCTAACTTAGAGCTAAGTGAGGCTGGTAATGAAAACAGGGTAGCAATTACTGATGCACAGATATCCTTGTATCAGCGAGGATCCACTGCATTGGTGACTGCTGGCTGCCTCCCTGCAAATCTAGAAGATGGAGGTCTAGAACAGGGATCTGAGGAAGAGGAGGATGGTGGACTCTTTAAGTTTACTGTTCCAATGATGAAAGCCCTTAGGCACCTCTGAGGAAAGCTCATCAATTAAACATGCATCTAAGCACCTTTTGAATAGGTTGTCATGAATGGGAGTGTAATTTGAGGGTGAAGCGGAGAGGGAGAGGTTCCAAGTACAAACCACTGCCAAGGGTAGTACAGAAAAACCAGCAAATGAGCAAGCCAGACTGGTCTCTTCAGTAGAGTTAACAGGGTGTTGGTGAGAGAGAAGGTCCTGGTCATATAATTAATTGCTTGATGCTGGCACAGCACTTAAAGAATGTGAAGCGTTCCTGAACTGCTATGTATTTTCTATTATTCCTACCCACTCACTATTGTAACTGACACCAGTTCAAACAGAATTCGTAGCATGTCTTTATGCTGTCTCTCCCTTTAAGAATTTCTCTGTGCATCCCCCATAATCTTCCCCTTCCCAAACAGTCCTGTGGTGTGTAGGGCTAAGCAGCACATGATTGCAATAAGTTAAAGAGAGTAATTAACTGAGACCACATCAGAGATTTTGCAAAACATACAGTGTGTTTATTCAGCATCAGGTTGGCTAATTCCTAATGAAAGGGCACTGCACAGCAGAGTGCAGGACCCCAGTGGTCAGAAATTGTTCCACTTAAATGTTATTTACCTACAAAGAGCTCAGCTCTAATTAGGGGCATGGGAGCCAGCAAGGGTGAAATCAAAACCTTGCCCCAACCATATCCTCCATGCTGGTGCCCAAAAAAGTCTTTTAATAGACACACAAATGCTCAGTTACATTTGGTTTGTATGCTTTTCTGCTCCACTAAACTTCATCCTTTTGGCTGGGACTGGAAGTAGGAGTGAATGAAAGATCATGAAAAGTTTTGGCTTTGTGGTATTTCCAGAAACCTCATGCACACACACAAAAAATTATAAAAATTTCCTGATCTTACAAGATGCTGTAGAGCACTGAAGGCTAAACAAACTTTGATTCCCTGTGCTAGGCTGGAGGCAAGCAGAAGCTAAAACCTCCTTTGTTTTGCACAGTATATTTGCAGTCTATTTATGGTACTTACATGGACCCTGCATCCTGTGGAATCTCACCATTACAACATTTTTCATAAATACTTATTCTCCCAGCATCCCAGTAAATGAGAAGAGTGTTATTCCCTATTAGAGACAGGGAACAGAGACTCATAAAAATGTTAAAATACTTATAAGATGCAGACAGCCTTAAAGGCACCCTGATGCTCTTGAAAATTAGGTTTAGTTGACTAAAGGCTTTGGCTCACAAGAGCAGCATATTCATGCGGGGACAAGTAAAGGGTTATACTATGTGTCTACTCTCCTTGATTCTCTGCTGGACACGCACACTTCCATCCCTGAGGCAGCAGCACAGGATGGACAATTCTGGGACATGCATTTCAGCTGATGTTAATATGCTTCTGCTCCAGAGATAGAGGAGTATCTGGGCATAGTAGATCTCTCAGGACATATTGTAAGAGCTGGAGAGTCAGAGAAGGGACAGATTCTTAGACGACACTGAACTGAAAAGGAAAGGAATGCGTAACGGTGCCTTCACCCCACTACTGGCTTCGGTCATTTTGATACTCCCTCCTGCCGTATATCATGTTTGCAGCTGCACTGAGCCCTCTGTTTATAAGATAGACCTTTAGGGTCTAAGTGTGTGATTTCTCTGGTGGATGAGTTATTTGAAAATGTTCCCACCTGCTACTGCAGGATTTAGCATGCAGCGGTGAATCCTAAGAGGAGGCAGGGTGATGAAAGTCATCTTCGAACTGTTTGTAATCCTCAGGGTGAGAATCCTTGGTCCAAACAAAAGTGGAGGGCTTTTCCAAGCTGTCAGGAAATTTGGCAAAACAGTGACAGAAATAATGAAAAAATGTACTGATCTGCACTTACACTTCAGACTTACACCTCTGAGCATGTTCGTCAAAAGGTTCATGATCTAGGGTTGGAAGAACACGTTTCTGTCCTGTAATCTGATAATTCCCCTTTTATAAGATTTTACATTGTGCTAGAGACAGGTAACTGTGAAACCTAGCAGTTCTCCTTCCCAGGATGCTGCATGAACTCTCTGGTCAGTTAGTTATGAACCAGGTTGTTTCACCCACAGGTTTCGCTTTGAGTCTGAAGATCAGACAATCCCAAAATCTTAGCACAACTCTCAGTCACGTGCAAATGAAAGTGTAAATTAATGGGAGTTAACCAACCAGTACTTGTTACTGCAGTGACATTCATGAGTGTCTGAGAGTCCGTGCATGCATTAGCCATGCCTGTCCCAAACACCCTGTATGCAGTGAGCAGTATAATATCTTCTTTCTCCACAAATCCCTAATGACCATGTATAGGACTGAGTCAGTTTAAACCCAGCCCAAATCGTTACATGAAACCCATCAAGCTGCAAAGAGCAATGTGACTGTCTAACCTTGTAGAGATCTGCCAGTTCTGCCTGAGATAGTTCCCAAACTCCCAGCTGAAACCCCTACATGTGCCCAGGAGTGCCTTTTCCAAGGGAGATGAATGACAAGACCCCATCCATATCTCTGTGGTGATGTAGAATTAAGGGTTTGGCCACCAAAATTCTTTCTACAGTCTTGGAAAAGGTTGCCAAGTGAGATGGGTTGTTGGCTTGAGACCTAGAACCACCTCTGTAACCTCATAACCAGGTAGGGACGGATGGGCTGGGCCCCATCTCCTCTTTCCCCTGTCTCTCTTGAAAGGCTGGATGCAGAGTAGCCCTACCTCAAGGAACTCCTGAAAGATAATATGACAGCACATCAAAAAGAGTAAATGTCCATTTTAACCTTTTACTCTCTGTCAGTCGAAGCATCTCAAAGTATTCTCGGTTCTCTTAGGCAGCAGCTTGACATATGTTCTTTTATCCTTGCCTCCAAAATAGTCACTGCTGGAGCAGTCTCAGTACATGAGGAATCATATCCATCTACCCATACTTGCTAGTTTGCAGCAAAGTTGGCTTTCTTTGCTTGCAACAATGCGACCTGAATGCAGCAACTTCATCTGCAAATGCTCTTGGACCAGGAGGGATGTAGCCAACCTGAGGGTTAGCATCTGGCAGACATGCACCACAGTTTACAGAGGAGCATTTCCTGCACCACCACCCCCCAAATCTACCTTCAGATGAGGACCCCTGAGGCCATCTACAACATCGCCACCTCCTGACTTATGCTAACACTGCATGTAGCCCCTGTGGCACAGCCTGCAAAAAATAAATAAATGGCACCCAAGATTTCTGGATTTGCTAATTTAAACAAAATTGAGCATGGAATCTTTCTCCTTTTTTGCGTTCTGAAATAGTTGGTAGCCGATTACCAACTAGGTACTTTTTCTTTTTGTAGAAGACCCCATTTACTCTTACAGAATAGGTGGACAAGTGGAAATCTCTCAATAACATATGGGGAAAAACTTCAATAACTTTGCAATTGTAAGCCATATAGACATCAAAACATACAGATCAAAAATCTCTACGAAGATCCTCTCATCTGAGAAACACATATTCACCCAGGACAAGAGAAATCTGTAGTTAGCTCAATCAAGCCATGAACATCTCTCTGTGGATTCCAGTGGGCTTTTGAATGTACAAAATGAACAGTCAACTTCAAACCCTTATGATCCTGCACTGATGACATTCCTTAAGTTAAACTATGAAATGATTCACATTCAAAACTTGTCACTTGTAAGTAAGCACATCAGCACTTCCTACACTGAATACTGCTGTACCTCAGATTTTATGGTACTGAGAGCATTGTCAAATGTTGCAGCAATATTGACATTGTTCCTATTTGTTGACTTTATCTGAAAATTATTATCTATTACTTGTTATTATGTCACAGAACGAGATTATCTTGTAGGAGGAGTATGCAACAATAAAGTTGAGTGGTTTTTCTTCAAGGTATTTGTGCTCCCATGGCTAATACTGATAAACTCATCTCATTTGTTGTTTCATCTGAAGATCATTTACTCCAATCCCTTTTTTTGCCCCAGCCTCTGTCACCAATAAGAAAAGTGGAAAAAAAAAAAAAAAAAAAAAAAAAGGAACATGCTAAAAAATTCCTCCTTTGATTGTTTTCTGAGTTAAAGATTCATTTCCACTCCCCATTTCCTCCCCTCTAGCTTTCAGGTGCATATCAGCACAGAGTTATTGTGAAAGGCACACCATTTGTCCTGATGCAAGAACCATAGAGCCAGCCAAAATGACGTTCTATAAAGCCAAATGGAAAGAAAATTACTTTGAAGCACAGGAAGACACAAACTGCAGTGTTTCCTTCCGACCCTGTGGCTTTCAGTGAGGCTCTTCCAGTGATTTCTAAAGAATTATCATTTGCTTTTTCACCTTCTTATTTTTTTCCCATCCCATTTGTAATGTTAAAACTAAACCCTGTCATGGACTTTCTATTAAACATATAGGAGAAGAGTAGTTTATGACAAAGACTTTTACTGGCTTAGTCCTTAAAGCTTCTTCTCCAAACGAAGGGGAGATGATTCAGCCAGCAGCGAGCTGTAAGTCATTCAGGGACACAGTCTCTTTGACTCTTGGTAACGAGATTCTTTCTGTTTAGCCCTTCTGCACATGCTATTTGTTCTCCTAGTAGAGGTGGTCTGCCTGAGACGTATGATAGCAACATGACAGAGTGTCCAAGGACAGCTTTGCATTTCCAGGTTCTTCGGGTTGGTATTTCTGTAGCAAGTCCCCATAGGGGTTACACACAACATTTAGAACACTAAACACTCCCTAAACATAATTGTGAAAAAAGCTGTGAGCTTATAGCATTAGATCCTGGGGACCTCAGCTAAGGACCTCCTGCAGACCTTATTGCCTAACTAGTCAAGGGAAAGGGTGAAAGAGCAGGAAAAAGGAAACCCCATCACCTCCGTTTCACAGATGCATTGCTCATGTGTGAAAACTGCACAAGGAATGAATGGCAGAGCCAAGGTCTGAACCATCCATTTGGAGAACCAGTCCAGCACTTGAAATAAAAAACTTCAGTTTTCATTTTTCCTTTAGCTGTTTTAAATCAAAGCAGCAATGGAAAGTACAGGTGCAAACTCAAAACCCTGTTCTGTTTGGAGAAGCAGTTGATGTTTCAAATGCAAATACTGTTCTGCAGCTCAGCTCAGAAAGAGATAAACATCACTGTTCCATGGAATTTAACTTTGATAGTCCAGGAAAAGAAAAGAAAAACATGTGAAAGTGATATCCTGTCACACCAAGAGAAAGTGAATTTAAGATGTCATGGGGCAGATGATACAGAGGTCCAGCATCTGTAGCATTAGCTGAAATATGCATGTTCTGTGGGTGCTCAGCACCTTCAAAAATCTGGCCCTTCAGCATCTTTTCCCCTTAATCAGAAGTTCTGGAGCATTGCCAACCACTAAAAGGTTGGGTTAGGCAAGAGGAAGTTAGTTTAGCTTGTTGAGTCAAGTGATTTCATGTAACTTGCTCTAGAGGGAGGCTTTTTTGTTCCAAAAGGAATCAATTGGCAGTGGTTAAAATGTACCTTTAGAATTTATATATTTAATTAAGAATCAGAAACTTGATAAAGCATAAGGGACAGAGGGAACACTCAGTGCATTGCTGCTTTAGACATGTGAGGAATGATTTGAATTTGTTGAGAAAGGAAGAAGATGGTCTGGAAAAAATGTTCTCAAGACAAAAGAAAATGCATTCAATCTCACTGATGAGGAGATACTGGTCTGTGGAACTGAAACTGCTCAGCTGCCTTTCTTCCACATCTAGAAAACTTAGTTGCTAAGCTAGGTAAGTGAAGATTGTATCTACTATTAAGCACAAGTTTGTTTCTTTGGACAGCAAGTCTTCCTCACCTAGAAAGTTTCCTCATGATGGGATGGAGCCATTCTTCATTCATCACGAGGTATCTTTCAATTCCAGAGCCCAAATGCTTGATCTGCAAGTTGTCTGCTTCTTGGCAGTCTGGACTATGTGGGAGCCCCCTGTGCATGTTGGCTTGCTGGGACAGAATGTGTAGAGAAAGGGAAAATACACTCCTCATGGGTTTTCTTGGCTAAGTCATCTCCTATGAAACCATTCCTTGTCTTTTCTCTTTATTAGACTTTTGCATTTTATGAAGAGGTCATCTGAACTATGCGTTGGGACAAATAAACAACTCCCTGAAAAAAACCTAGAATAAACTTTGCCCATATCTAGGGTAGCCGTCACTTCCAAGGTGGTGTTTTCTTTAAACCTTCATGGCACAACATTTTTTGTTTCATACTTGCAAGATCACTAAGCCAGGGTTGAGAAGGAGGTGGGTGAAGGGTTATCTTCTGCTTCAAAGCCCAGTGTACCTCTCCATTGTGATTTTTCTTTCTTTGCTCTAGCTTGGCTGTGGAAATAATTTGGGGTAACTGAGAAAAGGAAGGTGAGAAAACATACATAAGATGATTTTCATATTATTCCTCAGATTCTTGACTGAGCTTATCTTTCCATTTCATATTGCAGGATGTATTCCTGAAATAAAAAACACATATAGAAAGAAAACACGATGGAGTCAGTTAATAATTAAGCAATGACAATTTGAAATACACCCATAGAGGAATCTACCTGATATCACAAGCCCTACATATTTGATAATTGCACAGGCAAGCTTTGTTTAATGAATGGTGATACTTGAAAAAAAAAATCATGTTAGGAATTGTTGTGAAAGGTTTTATTTTAATAAAAGAATGTATGATCACACAAGGTCTTATATCACATCCTTTCCCACACAGACTCTTACATACTTCTGGCAAAGACATTAGCTGTTTACATTTTCTTTGTTTTCACTCCAGCAGCGTGTGACTAATCCTTGAATTCAAGTGCTAAGGTTGACTCTGTCAAAAATGGCTTTGGAGGAGTTTGCTGTTTGTTGACAATGATTGGGAATAAGAGAAAATCACTTCCTTTGAAATGTAGCATAAATAGAAGGGCATCAGAGCAGCTGTATGGGGTCAGCCCATACCTGTCTCTGAGGTTGGATAGGAGCAAAAAGTAAGAATATAGGCTACAGAAGAGAGTAAGAAGAGGGTAAGTATGCAGCAATCCCTCCCTCCTATCTGTGTTCAGGTATTTTTGGCTCAGGCTTTCCCTGAGTTTAGATCTGGGTAAGGAGTATTATTCAAAGATGAAAGCTGGTACTAGTACTGAAGCTGACTCTCTTGCCCTTGTTTTCTTAAGGGTTTTCTGTACTCCAGCCACTTGCTACACCATTGCTATGCTGCAGTTTTCAAGCTCTTGAGGTGACTTCATGTTTGCTTAGCTTATCAGGGCAAAAAAAAAGATGTGGTGGAGTCTACCCACTAAATTAATAGCATCTTAGCATAATGGAGCCGTGGGCACGAGTTAGAGGATGAGGAAAACCCTTGCTATTTCAAAACAAAAATATAAGTTGTGTACTTTTCATGGATTAAAAAGCTAAAAAACAAAATTACATTTTTCATGCTGTCTTAAAGAATGGAAATGTTTTAGTAGAAAAAAAAAAAAAAAAAGACATATTAGCTGGACTTCCTGTTTTAATCATGCCTTTCAAGGCTTCTATGCTCCTAGTTTCCCACTAGTTCTGGAGAGTGGCCTTGTCTCTCAGGATGTCCTCGATGTCTCTGAACAAAGTTCAACTTGTCAGGACCTTCGCTTTTCTTTAGTAGTGGTGGCACCCAAAGCCTCAGACATCCCAGAAGAGTGTGGTCTCCCAAAGCTGCCAGGCTGGCAGCAGTCTGGAAGCTCTAAGGTCCCAAAGCTGGAGAGAGCATCCATCAAAGTTGTCTCCCCACATATGCACCTTGGAAACTCCATCTCTGTAGGAGACTAGAGCCTGTACTTTCAAATCTGTGGTTTAACCTGTGGGTTTTTGACTACCATTTGGGTTCTGATATCTTTCTACCAGCAAGGCTTTTCCTCAGCCAAGTCTCCACAATCTCCCTTCAGGAGGCTCCATTTTCTAAAAAAGACTCTAAATTTTAGCCTCTGGTTCTGTGAACCATTTGCAAACCCATATATATGTGAATGTCTGCTTGTAGGTATTTCTCCTACATGGTCTTAGCAGAAGGGTATCTGGAGACAGGTTTTATGTCCTTGCAATTATTTGTGGAGTACCCAGTTTATGCTTCAGCAGATGAGACCAGAAGACTAGAAGGCCATTCAGGTTTAAGAAACGTACGTGCTGTTAAAGAACAATCGGAACAGAGATGCAGGACACTTGCCCCTTTTGAATGGCAATTTGCTATCAGGCAGCTCTCATTTCAAGCATTAAGTTAATAGCTAACAACAGTCAGAAATACAAAACTGGATTTGGGTTATTCACTTATTAGCATGTATTTTTGTTCTCTTCATTTTATGGTCTTAGAAATTAAATGCTTTTTTTTTTTTTTTTTTTTTTTTAGAAAATGTAAGACTCCTGAATACCTATTTATACTCTGGCATGATTTAGCTTCTTTCTTCTCCTGTAACAGCATTCCATGGCTTTTCTTTAAGTGGTGTTTTGAGAGCTAGGGCATGGTAAAATGTTACAGAAGTACTGACTCTGACTAACCTCTCACAAGCAGGATTACTGGTTTCTGTTCTTGCTCTACCTTACTGCCATGGGTGGACTTCACTGGATGCAGCCGATCTGTTAATTTGGTTAGGTTACTAAAATTCTAATTTAATGACAAAACCAAAAATTAGATCAAAAAATGTGTTGTTTATAAACGCATCTACCTCATTCTCACCTTTAGCTCTTTCATTAGCCCACTTCACCTTGCACTGTTGGCTCAGGAATATCTACATGTAAACCTTTTAGCCATATGCACTTCTCAAGTGGTGACAATGCTTTCTGTGTCTATTGTGTGTAAAGATAATTACTTGCAGAGATATTGGATTTCCTGGCCTGGAAGGTGCTTGTGGTTTTTGTAACAAAGGAATTAAAGCACAGAGGGAACAGCAGGGCTTAGAAAGCATCCCAGTAACAGCAAAAACATTCTGTACTTTGGAAAGCCTGTTTTCCCTTTTTCATCAAAATGAAATTGGAAGTACATCATTTCCTTGACCGCTCACCCTGCCCAGCAGCTCTTAACCATTTGGTATGGAGGTCTGATACAAATCTAATTGAAATCAATAGAAACACCCACATACCACTTTGGCTTTAGAGGAATGCAATGTATGTAGCTATTTCTTTAACATCTTATCCCAGCATTGCTTTGCTGTAGATACTTGTTAGGCAAAGCAGGTTAGGTCAATGCTAATAATGCTCTTTGTATCATATCTTCTGTCTCTCTGCTTTGATGTATTAGCGAGCAGAGTGAAAATGTACTGGGTGCAGCTTCTCAAGTGGTCTTATTGCAGTAATTTACACCACTGTCAATCCTCGCTGAGCAGAGTCCAGCTAGGAAGATTAAGTTAGCTATAAATGAGGAAAGTATGAGTTAGTAGCAGGAGATTTAACTGTGGTTTGAGAAGCTTAGAGTTCATTTTTTCAGGTCTCCTGTGCAATCTCAGGCAAATCATTTTGGATGGGAGCTGAAAAGTTACTTACTTGCTCAAGTTCCAGTTGAGGCAGATTTTAGGTGCCCAAATCCCCCAGAGTGATATATGGAATTTTTTTTTTAACCTCTGTGGTACCTCACAGTACACGGATACCTAATTTTTTCCATATGGGCTTGCCAAAGTGCCTCAGGTCCCACTTGCTCATTCTGTAGGTGTCCACAGGTGCCTTGCATTGAAAGGAGAGTTGAGTTAATTCCAAGCCTCTGGAGATGCTGATGATACAGAACATCAGGTAGCACAAAGGAACCTGCCTCTCCCTGAGAGAGTAAGTCACCTCACCCGGACTTGGGAACAGTATAGAATAGCAGGACAGTAGCTGAAACATGGCAACCTTTTATTTTATGTAAAACCACAGCCAGCAACCAAGCCCCCCACAGCTGCTCACTCACTCCCTGCCCTGGGTGGGGATAGGAAAAAGAATCGCAAGAGTAAAAGTGAGAAAACTTATAGGTAAAGACAGTTTAATAAGTAAAACAAAAAACGTGCACACCGGCAAAGAAAACAAAGAATTCATTCACCATTTCCCATCAGCAGGCAGGTGCTCAGCCATCTCCAGGAAAGCAGGGCTCCATCATGTGTAACGGTTACTTGGGAAGACAAGTGCCATCACTCTGAATGTCTCCCCCTTATTTTTTCTTCCTCCAGCTTTATATGCTGAGCATGACATCATATGGCATGGAATATCCCTTGGGTCAGTTGGGGTCAGCTGTCCCAGCCATGTCCCCTCCCAGCTTTTTGTGCATCCACAGCCTACTCACTGGTGGAGTGGTGTGAGAAGCAGAAAATACCTTAACCCTGTGTTAAGCACTTCTCAGCAGTGATGAAAACAACCCTGAATTATCAAGACTGTTTTCAGCACAAATACAAAGCATAGCCCCATACTAGCTACTATGAAGAAAATTAACTCTATTCCAGCCAAAATCAGCACACTTTACTGTCATGTCATTAGTCCCTCAGGGAAAAAATACCAGGGCAAAACTTCCAGGACTGAGGCAGCTTCATCTGTCTGCCTCAGTGACTGCCTTCATTTTCAGAGGTGCTGAGCACTTGCCACTCAGCTGGTACCTACATTCTGGAGCAGGGGAATGCTTGTTGTCCCACCTGACTGATGGAGTTACGGGTGCCATTTTTACTCCTTGAAATATCTGTCAGACTTGACAGTTTAACCTCTCTAACTTTGTAAGAGGATTTTGTATTTAACCTTGTTACATTTTAGGCATTTTTCTCTCACTCAGATGTGGTTTTCTTTACTATGTGCCTTTCTTAGAAGTTGGGGTTTTTATCATCACGGCTTGCTATTTCATCTCCTCTGAACACTCAGCTTTGAAACGGGTGGGTACTCAAGTTCATCTTAAGTTGTGCCCCTTCCTGGGTAGTCTTTCTGAAAACAGGGAGGTTGCTCTAAGAACAGAGCACTGCCCTTTGGTTACAGGTACAAAGCCACCATCAAGAGCAGTTGTTTCAGACTGCCAGGAGGGAGCTGTGGCAGGGCTGTGATCCCAAAGACAATTCAAAGGTTGGAGTAGGACATCACACTTGTGGTGGGGATGTGAGTGTAAGACTGATGGGCCAAAAGGGCTCCAACATAGGTGCGGAAAGATAAATTAGTGATGTTTCAGTGCTGTCTCAGATGTTCTCTGAAGAAGTTCTGGGAATAATTTCTATGAAAGACATTCACCCACGGGGCACAGCGTAATTGCTGATTTGGGAAATAGGGATGATTCACTTATGTAAGAGACGCCCATACTATTAGAATATAAGATGCACAGCTTATCATAGCTTTTTAGTGGCATTGCGCCTAATTAATTCATCACACCTTAATTAATAGGTATACAAAGAAATATCCCCACATGACCTAAGCATTATAGAGTAGATTGTGCCCTGCAGACTCTGTCTAATGTTGGTGTAAAGGAACACTTCCCAGTTTCTAGAGGAGTTCAAAGTGTGTGCAAAGTTTAATTCTAACTGTGGTTATTTTTCCTAAGGGTGAGTTGAAGCTACTGGAGAGAGGACCTGAAACCAAATAGTGTTCAAGGACAAAAGTATCCTCAAATACTGAAGATTACGGATTCTACACCCTAGATTAACAGATGGTTTCCATCACTGTAATGGGCTACACTGAAACCCAGAGCAGAAAATCTGATCTGAACATCAGCCAAGAGGTATCAAGATATTTGTATCAGGAAAAAACCCCAAAGAAATACTAAAGAATTTCTTACCTTTTCACAGCTTCATATTAAAGAAAAAAAAAATCTATCTCATTAGAATAGAAACTGTTAGTAAAGTTGGAGTTTAGAAAATACTGAACGTGCAGATGAGACAAGAAAAGTCATGGGCTTGGAAGCCACAAGAGCGTGCACTTTTTTTTTTAAAAAAAAAGAAGTGTCCAGTGATGAGAACAGTGGGGATGAGACTCTGGTGAGTATCTAGAAGATAAAGGTTAGACATCACTGCAAACATTTCCAGGCTGGTTTTGCTCTCAAAGACATGTGATTTACATCATGCATGCCCCCCTCAAAAGTAAGAACCATGGAATCTTGCTTTTAGATTTCAATATCAAGTTACTGCATATTTTCTAAAACACCAGTTTATGATTAAGATGTGCATATTCAGCTTAAGGGGTCTTAAATACATAATTTATCAGTGTGTTTTAAAATGTTGACATAAATATTTTACTATTTTGTGGATCAGATGCTTAACAGCTTCTCATCAGTGTGAGGACTGATATGTCACCTTGGAGATCTGTAGGTTCTTTAGCTCCTGTTTGTGCCTAGAATGACAAATCTCAACCTTGTTCTGGGTCAGTTAAAAGTCTTGCCTGAATTCTGGAGTAAATTTTGAGCAAATCTAGCCATAGTTATGGTATAGTAGGGAAACCAGAATATTTGGTCTTGAACTAAATAAAATACAACAGTTCTGAGTAGGTTTTGACATGCATCTTTGAGTGTAATAAATTCAAGGCAAGACTTGTGGAGATGTGAAGCATGCAAAGCTCTTTGGGTGAAATTTACTTATTTTTCCTGCTTACATGGCATTTGGTATGTTTTTGCACATTTGGTCAGTGCTCTTAAAGTAAGGCCAAACAAGCCAGTGCTGTTAGTTTTTTCTCCAGGGATATTCCTCAGCTCTCTTGAATTCTCCAGCTAGGCCCAGGATTTTAGTTTCTGTCCCTCAGGCTAAGGAAGATTCATCCATGGAATGTATTAATACCACTTCTTAATCATCCAGAGCAATCACTATAGGTTGTGCAATGTAGAGCACTCCTTTTTTCTGCAGGGGCTGAGCTTACTGACAGCCAAGGAGAGAGCAAGACTGCAGATTAAATCCTGGTCCCCTCCTATGGAAGCACTATCTCTTATCCCAAAATAAGAGCTCACTTTGACATCTTTTATGATCACGTGTGTGAGAAAATAACTTAGAACCAAGCCAACAGAGAATATTGAGGCACAAAAATTGCTTTTTGGCTAGCATAAGAGTGTACAAGAGAAAGGATGCTTTGGATGAGGACTCAAGAAATGTGGGCTCCATCCTGGCAGCAGTACAAAATTCTTGTGTTGCCTTGGGCAAGTGACTTTGAAATTCAATTATCTGTTTGCAAAATGGGAGTAATAAAGCCTCATAGCAATGTTGGAAGGATAACTTCATTAATATTTATGGTATGTTTGGGTACTCCAGTGCCAGAAACCTTTATAGCTACCTACCCTACTAGAGGACACTCAAGTTCATGGTTATTTTGGTGAGGACACACACCAGAATGCCATCAGGAAGACGGCAGTGTCTTGTTTGAAATTAGTTGAAAAAATGGAATAACTGCCTCTTGTAAAATGCAGTATAACAGCACTTGCCTTCATCCTAAACAGAGGTACAAAGTTGAACTAGCTGCACATTATATAACTGGCTGTTAAATGCATACTGCTAATACAGTCTTCCAAGGGAAAGGACTAGTGCCTCCTGGGAGGTATGGTTCAATGCCAAACAAGCTTATGTGGAAGAACATGACTATAAATGACCAAGAATATGGCTGCCACAAATCTCTTCAGTCAATCACCTGAATGTGGACATTAGGTTTAATCCAAAAGGTAATATCGAGATTCTTGTTAGAAAGTTCCACCAAAATCTTTGTTTATTGGCTTTTTTGTTGTTGGTTATGCCCCCTGTAGATATGCTTGATTTTAGAAGTACTATCTGATGGGAAAATGGCATGTTGAGGAGTTAATTTTTCAGGTTTTTTTCAGTAGCCCTCAATCTTTTCATTAAGAGATTTTTTTTAAACCACTGGTTGTCTTTTGGCATTGGGAACAATTTCCATGATATCAAGGCCTGATTTGTAAAGAAGGTGAGATGAGATGAGATCAAAGGAAACTCTCTCGTTTACATCTGTACATTTACATGTTAACCCTCCGCAACAGGTGAAGGGTACATTTGCCCTTGTGCTGTGCTACCTGGAGATTTTATGAAACCATCCTGTATCTTTGCTTTAAATATTTTATCACTGCTTGGAACAGTGCTGGGTTTTGTGTTTCAGCACGTTTATTTTCTGTGGGAACAGCGATCTGATTGCAGTGTACGTGTGTGGGTGGGTAGATTATAAATTATAGACTCTGAGCTCAGGTGCACATCTTGGGAGTAACTTTTAAATAGTTGCATGATTAACAAACCCTTCTCCTTTGTGGAATGGAAAGCAACTTCTGTCTTGAAGATCGCTGCTTTACTTCAGGAATTATCCCCCCTGGAGCCTGAACGACTTGATGCTGGAGGGGAAATATTTGTTGTGTTATGAATGTGAAGCCAGCTAACTAACGATCTATGGGCTGATTTATAGTCAACAGACTTTGGAAGTGTGAAGAGGGGAAACTTTTCAGGAAATGTGTTCAATGCTTTGGAGGGGTGTGGCATGTAGGATTGAATGAGACAGCGTCTTTGTGGCTGGAGTGGTATAAGAAGGTCTTGTCCCCATGTCCTTGTTGTCCTTTGGCTGGAAGCTGTCCTTAGCTTAGCAACAAACATGCCTTTGACAAACTCTTCTCTTCCTAAAGTGCAATGCCAGCGAGATTGTTTTAAGCAGCCAGCAGCAGTGGGCTCAGCTATGTTTTTGCAGTGGATGCACTGTGTTCATGCAATTATTCAGGGTGGCTCAGCTAACTGACCCAAAGGACAGTAATGAAGGGCCAGTAATTAGGCTAGATTCTGGGGAATAATATGACCTCACTCTTGGCTACTTTAAGATAGGTACTGCAATTTTTATAGAGATGGATCCCATATAAATATCTAGATAGATTAACGATATAATGGAGGCTTTTTTGTCATTATGACATCTTGAAAGTCGTTACCACTGTTAGTCCATCTGTGTTACGGATTGCAGACGCAGGCCAAGAAATATTTAAGCAGATGCTTAACTTTAATTATAGAAGCAGGCCCATTGATTTCGAGGAGAATACTTGCATTTTTTAAAATTAGGCATGTGTTTAAATGCTTTCCTAAATATAGATGTATTGGCTCTGTCTGAGCTGGAGTGAATTTTCCCCATAGCAGCTTTCTATTGGTAGCTACAAAGGAGTTACTAACTCACCAGTGGTTTGGATACTGCCAAGCAGTACTGGCACAGCATCAAGGCTCTTTCTCCAATATTTTCCCCTCACCAATAGGCCAGGGGTGGTCAAGATCTTGGGAGGGAACATAGCCAGGACAGCTGACCCAAACTGACCAAAGGGATATTCCATAACCTATGACGTCTGCTCAGCAATAAGAGCTAAGAAAAAGGAGGGAGGGGGGAATTTGTTATTACAGTGTTTGTCTTCCAGAGCAACTGCTACATGTACTGAAGCCCTATTTCCCAGGAAGCGGCTGGACGTAGCCTGCTGATGGGAAGTAGAGAATAAATCTTTTGTTTACCTTTGCTTCCATGTGTGGCCTCTGATTTTGCTTTATTAAACTGCCTTTTTCTTGACTCACAAGGTTTTTTCTATCTTATTTTGACCCCCCCCTTTCCATCCTGCTGAGGAGGGGAGTGATAGAGCAGCTTGGCAGGCACCTGGTGTCCAGCCATGATCACTCACCACAGTCCTTTTTTTGCATCAAATGTGGGGCTTGAGACAATGTAAGTTTTGTGTAAAGTGTGCTATAACTATAGTAGTTATTAAGTGGAAAGCTCCTGTGCCAGTCATGGAATTTGTTGGCTGCACTGTTTATCTCTATTTTGCTGAACTTGGGAACTTAGTACAAACATGGCTATGTGCTTTGCCCTGTCACAGATGGCCTTGCTGTGCTGGGGGAGCTATCTTACGGAGAGGATGAAGTAATACATCTCCCTCTTCCCACCTGGGATTGATGTTGTTGTTTTTATTATGCAGGTTTCTGAAGTCCTTGTTCACCCTTATTGGAGCTGTTTAATAATATTAATTACCACTCAACATATTATGGGGTTTGTGGAATCTGGTGTCATCCTGGTGTAAGAGAAGAAAACTTTTGGGTGAGGTGATACTGAAATGTGCCCTGAGGCAGCCAGTCCCTGGGTGGCAGGATGTGGGCAAATTCTTATCACCTCCCTTAGCCTGTGACTTTACAGCTGAACAGTCAAGTAAACCTGGTAAACTGATACTCCACCCGATAGAAGGCTGCCTTGCTTGCCACAGTGAAAACCAGCAGCTTCTAGCACTGTACTGGGGCCTTGTCTGTGCCTATCGAGCCACAGTTCTGTACTCTCAGAGGACTGTGGTTGAAGCAGGGACCCAAACAACAGCTAAAGTAATTGCCCCAGTAGTGAAAAAGAAACCATGGACAAGGAAAATAATTGATCCATTTCATCAGTTAGTAAAGGGGGAGGAAGAAGAAATATTTGATCAAGAAATCAGGCCTTTGACAAAGAAATTGGAGTATGGAGTCAGAATTCAGACAGAAAGCAGAAACTACCTGGTCCTTGACCTCATCAGAACTTTGAGATGTGTGGAAAGATTACAGCAGCCAGCCAGGTTAGCAGATTGCTGCCTGACTACTCCAATGCTAGGATAACAGGGCCAACAGTCAGCAGTTAGAAGGTAAGGAAGCCCAACAGCTGGGATACTCTGCTAGAAACCAGGGAATTGAGTAATTGGAAAAGAGGCAGCAATTTGCAGTCTCTGGAGATGGCTCTTCTCAAGTGTGAGGGCAGGATATCCATTCAAGGTAGATCTTGTGAACTCCCCAGAAAAGTGGACTACTACAGATGAAGGCATTCAGTACCTGAGAGAATTAGCAGGGCTGGAAGTCATCTACAGTGATTTAGACAATGATGAGGTCTCCAAAGATCTAGATGATGTCCTGTGCCCACAGGACATGTGGAGGAAGATGATTCAAAGTGCCCCAATGTTCTGTTCTAACAGCTTGGCAGTAATGTATTGCCCAGATATGGAAACATCAGCTGTGGAGAGAGTGTCTTCTTGGCTCCAAAACTTTGAAGAAAATCTCTGTATCTCCTCATCCCTATGCACCAGCGCATTGACTGTCAGGGGTGACCCAAGAAATCAGTTCTTTCCTGCCCCAATCAGGGGGAAAGGGAGCCCCGGGCACATGCCATGTGGTGAACTCTGGTTCTTCCTGTGTGGCCAGGGGGAGAACATGAGTAAGTGAGATGGTGAACCCACCTTTAGGCTGGAAGAACATGTATGTGAACTGAGAGGGAAGACAGCTGTTAAGAAAGGGTCACCCAAGAAGTCTGTCAGCTTAGTTGCTGTAGAGTCACAAGAAGACAATCAGTGATCTCCCGGACATAGAATAACTGAGATCACTTCCCATGATCCTGGTGAGGGGCCTTCTGGTCTAGCATTGCAGGGTCAGACAGTGAATACTCTTACCAGGAACAGGAATAGAAGATCTCTGATGATACTGGACTGTGTGGATTTGATGTCCTGTCACATCAGACCCACAGAAGTATGAGGCTTTGGTAGACACTGGTGCACAGTGTACGCTGGTGCCATCAAGGTATAGGGGCACAGAACCCATCTGAATCTCCAGAGTGATGGGAATGCCAAGAATTGTCTGTATTGGAGGCTGAGCTGAGTTTAACAGGGAACAAGTGGGAAAAGCAATCCATTGTGACCTGCCTGGAGGACCCTTTTATCCTTGGAATAGACTACCCCAGGAGAGGGCATTTCAAGGACCCAAAAGTGTACAGATGTGCTTTTGCTGTAGCCACTGCGAACACAGAGAAGATCAAACAGCTATCTACCTGCCTGGCCTCTTGGAAGATCCCTTATCTGTGGGACTGCTGAGAGATGAAGAACAGCAGATGCTGCTTGCTACCAGGATGGTGCATCGACATCAATATCGCACAAACCGAGACTCCTTGGCTCTCATCCATGAGCTAATTCATCAGCTGGAGAGCCAAGGAGTTATCAATAAGATTCACTCACCTTTTAATAGTCCCATATGGCTGGTGCAAAAGCCTGACGGAGGGTAGAGATTAAGAGTAGTAGTATTGTCGCTTGAACAAAATGATGCCATCACTGAGTGCTGCTGTACCAGATATGTTAGAAATCCAGTATGAACTGGAGTCAAAGGGAGACAAGTGGTATGCTACAATGAAACTAACATTGCCAATGTGTTGGGTTTTTTAAAAAATTCCTGTGGCAGTAGAGTGTAGGCCACAGTTTGCTTTCACATTGCATGGTGTCCAATTACCTAGAATTGACGGCCCCAGGGTTGGAAGCACAGCCCTACATTTGTCATGAACTCACAGAATCACAGAATCTAGTCTGGAAAGGACCCTGGAGATCATCTAGTCCAACCATTCGCCTAGCACAGTTCCCACCTACAGCATATCCTTAAGCTCTAAAAATAAGACCCTAATCTTAAACCCCTCCAGGGATGGGGACTCCACCACCTCCCTGGGCAGCCCATTCCAACGCCCAACAACCCCTTCTGGAAAGAAATGCTTCCTAATATCTAGTCTGAACTTTCCCTGGTGCAACTTGAGGCCATTCTCTCTTGTCCTATCGCTTATTACTTGGTTCAAGAGACTCATCCCCAGCTCTCTGCACCCTCCTGTCAGGGAGCTTTAGAGGACGATGAGGTCTCCCCTCAGCCTCCTCTTCCCCAGACTAAACCCCCCCAGTTCCCTCAGCCGCTCCCCGTACGACCTGTGCTCCAGACCCTGCACCAGCTCCGTTGCCCTTCTCTGGACACGCTCGAGTCATTCAATGGCCTTTTTGTAGTGAGGGGCCCAAACCTGAACACAGGAATCGAGGGGCGGCCTCACCAGTGCCGAGCCCAGGGCTCAGATCCCTTCCCTGTCCCTGCTGGCCACGCTAGTGCTGACACAAGCCAGGATGCCATTGGCCTTCTTGGCCCCCTGGGCACACTGCTGGCTCCTGTTCAGCCGGCTGTCAATCACCCCCCAGGTCCCTCTCTGACTGGCAGCTCTCCAGCCACTCCTCCCCAAGCCTGTAGCGCTGCTGGGGGTTGTTGTGGCCCAAGGGCAGCCCCCGGCATTTGTCCTTATTGAAACTCCCCCAGTTGGGCTCAGCCCATGGCTCCAGCCTGTCCAGGTCTCTCTGCAGAGCCTCCCCACCCTCGAGCAGATCAACACTCCCACCCAACTGGGTGTCAGCTGCAAACTGACTGAGGGTGCCCTCTATCCCCTCGTCTAGGTCATCAGTAAAGATGTTAAACAGGAGTGGCCCCAAAACCGAGCCCTGGGGGACACCACTCGTGACCGGCCGCCAACTGGATTTAATTCTGTTTACCACAACACTCTGGGCCTGGTCGTCCAGCGAGTTTTTTACCCAGTGAAGTGTGCAATTGTCTAAACCTCGAGCAGTCATTTTTGCCAGGAGAATGCTGTGGGAAACGGTGTCAAAAGCCTTACTAAAGTCAAGGTGAATTGCATCCATAGCCTTTCCCTCATCCAATAAACAGGTCACTCTGTCATAGAAGGAGATCAGGTTTGTCAAGCAGGACCTGCCTTTCATAAACCCATGCTGACTGGGCCTGATCCCTTGGTTGTCCCTAATGTGTTGCATGATGGTGCTCAGGATGAGCTGCTCCATCAGCTTCCCGGGCACCGAAGTCAAGCTGACAGGCCTGTAATTTCCTGGATCATCCTTCTGACCCTTCTTATAGATGGGTATCACATTGGTCAAATTCCAATCAGTCGGGACCTCCCCGGTCAGCCAGGACTGCTGGTAAATGATGGAAAGCGGCTTGGCGAGCACCCAGCCAGCTCCTTCAGCACCCTCGGGTGTATCCCATCCGGTCCCATAGACTTGTGTGTGTCTGTGTGATGCAATAGGTCACTGAGCCATTAACACTTCCTTCTTAAAGAGCGCCCAGCCTTCCTGGGCCCCTATACCCTTCAGGAGAGTCTCCCAGGGGATCCTTTCAAGCAGGTGCCCAAACAAGACAAAGTCAGCCTTTCTGAAGTCCAGGATATCAGTCTTGCTTAGCTCTGTCCTGAGAATAGAGAACTCTATTATTTCATTATCGCTGTGCTCTAGTCAGCCTCCAACCTCCACGTCGTCCACCAGTCTTTCTCTGTTCACAAAGAGGAGATCCAGCAGGGCACCTTCTCTGGTCGGTTCACTCACCAGCTGTGTCAGGAAGTTATCTGCCACACATTCTAGGAATCTCCAGGACTGGTCTCGTTCTGCCATGTTGTATTTCCAGCAGATGTCTGGTAAGCTAAAGTCCCACAAGAACAAGGGCAAGCAATCGTGAGATTTCACTTAAGTGCCTATAAAATATCTCGTCCATCTCTCTGTCTTGGTTGGGTGGCCTATAATAGACTCCTACTACAGCATCTGCCCTGTTGGCCTTCCCCTTGATTCTAACACAAAGATACTCAACCCTGTCTTCACTACACTTGTACTCAAAGCGATCATAACAGTCCCTGACATACAGCACCACCCCACTGCCTCTCCTTCCCTGTCTGTCCCTCCTAAAGAGCTTGTAGCCATCAACTGGCACACTCCAGTCATAGGAGACATCCCACCATGATTCTGTAATAGCAACAACATCGTAATTTTCCCGTTTCATCATGGTTACAAGCTCCTCCTGTTCGTTACCCATGCTGTGTGCATTGGTATACATGCACTTCAGATGGGCCCATGTTTTGCCCCTTTCAAATCTAGTCAATGATCCCAGCTAACTCCTGCCCCAAAATCCCCTTCCCTCTCCGGGACAGGTGCATCCTGTCTAATGTCAAAAGGTCAGGTGCCCTGTATACCAAACCATGATTGAAGAATCCAAAGCCCTGATGGTAATACCAGTCTTGGAGCCACCCATTCATCTGCTGAGTTCTCCTGTAATCTTCCTCATCCATCCCCTCAACCAAAGGGATGGAGGAGAACACAATTTGTGTCCCTGACCCCTTGAGCAGTTTTCTGAGGGACCAGAAGTCTCTCTTCATTTCTTTAGGCCTTCTCCTGGTGATGTCATCACTACCTAACTGAAAAAACAGGAGAGGGTAGTAATCCTTCGGTCTCACTAGGGTAGGGAGTGTTGCTGTGAGGTCCTTGATGCGGGCCCCAGGCAGGCAGCAGACTTCCCTATGAAGTGGGTCTGGTCTGCATATAGGGCCTTCAACACCCCTTAGAGTGGAGTCACCCACTACAATGACTCTTCTGGGGTTCTTTTCAGAGCTGGTTTTAATACCTGGTCTGAAGTGACCTGGCCTTGGTGGACCTTGGTCTTCTTTGTTTGTCTCATTTTCTTCCTCCTTCTCTTCCTTGTTCAAAAGTTCCAGGGCCCCGAATCTATTGTGAAGGGGCATCATGGAGGGTGAGGGAGGTGGGGAGAGCATTTTCTAAACTAATCCAAACTGCACTGGAAATGGGTGATGCCCCTGAACATCTACAATATATTGATGACATCATTTTGTGGGAAAACAGGGCAGAACAAGTTAAAAAAAAACCAAACAAGTTGAGGAACCTTCACAGGAGATTCAGTTCTTGAGAATAAAATGTCAGTATGGACACTATCATGTGCTTATGAATGTGGTCAACAAGATAGTAACTATGTCTTCACCAGCTAAAAAGAAGGCAACACAAGCTTTCCTAGGACTTGTGGGATTCTGGAGAATGCATATTCCAGGTGTGCTCTCTTTATTGAGCTTGTGAGCTTGTGAGCTCTCTTTATTGAGTAATCCAAAAGAACTATTTTGAGTGGGACCTTGAGCAACAACAAGCCTTTCAGCATATCAAATGGGAAATAGCTTGTGTGGTAGCTCTTGGGCCTGTTTGGACAGGACCAGATGTGCAAAATGTACTTTACACTGCACCTGGAAACTGACAGAAATCATCAGGAGAAACCCGAGGTTGACCATTAGGGTTTTGGAGATGGGGGCATTGAGAATCAGAAACCCACTACATCCCAACTGAAAAAGAGATACTAGTAGCATGAGAGGGTTCAAGCTGCTTCAGAAGTTGTTGTTACAGAAGCATATCTCCTCTTGGCACTGAGATTGCCTGTGCTACACTGGATGTTCAAAGGAAACATCCTCTCTATGCATCATGCAACCAGCATTACATGGAGTAAATGGGTAGCGTTGATCATGCCACAAGCTCAAATGGGGAAACCCAGCCACCTGGGAATCCTGGAAGAGGCCATGGACTGGCCAGAAGGCAGAGATTTTGAAGAACTGCCTGAGGAGTTGGCTTATGCCCAAGAAGCACCACCATAAAATTAGATATCAGAAGATGAAAGGAGTTATGCTCTGTTTATTACTGCACCCTGTCATGTGGTAGAAAACCATCGGAGGTGGAAAGCTGCTGTGTGGAGTCCCACACAACAAGTCACTGAAGCTACTGAAGGAGAAGGTGAGTCAAGTCAGTTTGCAGAAGTGAAAGCTATCCAAATAACCCCAGAGATTGCTGAATGAGAAAAGTGACCAGTACTTTATCTCTATACTGACTCCTGCATGGTGGTTAATGCCCTGTGGGGGTGGCTACAGAAGTGGAAGAAGACTGATTTGCAACACAGGGGTAAACCCATCTAGGCTGTTGCATTATGGCAGGATGTCACTGCCCAGGTAGAAAACATTGCACTGAAGGTACGTCATATAGATTCTCACATGCCCAAAAGCTGCGTCACTGCAGAACATCAAAACAATGAATAGGTAGAGAAGGCTGTATAAATTGAAGTAGCTCGGGTGGACTTGGACTGGGAGCTTAAGGGTGAGCTTTTTGTTTCTCGATGGGCCCACAAAACATCAAGACATCTGGGGAGAGATGCAACATACAGATGAGCCATCACACAGGTCACCCATGAATGTAAAATGTGCTGCAATCAAGTGAGCCACACAAGTAAAATCCCCCTGGAATAGAAGGTAGTGGCTGGATTTTTGATATGTCAAGGACTAGCAAATTGACTATATTGTACCACTACCACAAACACACCAGGTCAAGAGCTCCATACTCACCATGGTGGAAGAAACTACGGGTTGGCTAGAGACATACTCTGTAAACCATGCCACTGCCTGAAACGTCATCTTAGGCCTGGAAAGGCAAATTCTTTGGCAACATAGTACTCCAGAAAGAACTGAATCAGACAATGGGACTCATTTGCAAAATAACTTCATAAACTCCTGGGCAAAGAAACATGGCATTGAATGGGTACATCAGCAAGAAAAGGAGGACTAGGCAAAATGTGGGCCTTCTCTGGCAGACCTTTCTGGCAGGAAGACCTGGTTATCTAGATCATGGAGAAGGCTGAGGTACTCAATGACTTTCTTGCCTCAATCTTCATTGGCAAGTGCTCCAGCCACACCACTCAAGATGCATAAAACAAAGGCTGGGACTGGGAGAATAAAAAACCTTCCACTATAGGAGATCAGGTTTGAGACCATCTAAGGAACCTTAAGGTGAACAAATCCATGGGACCTGATGTGATACATCTGTGGTCCTGAGGGAACATGTAGATGAAGTGGCTAAGGCACTATCTATCATATTTGAGAAGTTATGGCAGTCTGGAGAAGTTTCTGCTGACTGAAAAAGGGGAAACGTAGCCCCCATTTTTAAAAAAGGAAAAAAGGAAGATCCAGGGAACTACAAGCCAGTCAGTCTCACCTCTGTGCCTAACAGGATCATGGAGTGGATCCTCCTGGAAACTATACTAGGACACACAGGAAATAAGGATGTGATTGGTGACAGCCAACATGGCTTCACTAAAGGCAGATTGTGCCTGACAAATCTGGTGGCCTTCTACAACAGGGTTACAGCACTGGTGGTGAAGGGAAGAGCAATTGACATTATCGACCCGGAGTTATGCAAAGCAATTGACATTGTCCTGCATGTCGTCCTTATCTTTAAATTGGAGAGACATGGATTTGATGGATGGACCTCTTGATGGATAAAGAATTGCTTGGACAGTCTCACTCAAAGAGTTGCAGTCAACAGTTCGATGTCAAGTGGAGAGCAGTGACAAGTGGCATTCATCAGGGATTGGTGTTAGGACCAGAGTTGTTTAACATCTTTGTCAGTGACATGGACAGTGGGATCGAGTGCACCCTCAGCAAGGTCACCAATGACATCGAGCTGTGTGGTGTGGTTGATACGCTGGAGGGAAGGGATGGAGGTGATTGAGAGCAGCCCTGCAGAACAGTTGGGGGTATTGGCGGATGGAAAACTGACTGTGAGCTGGCAGTGTGTGCTTGCAACCCAGAAAGCCAATAGCATCCTGGGCTACATCAAGAGAAGTGTGACCATCAGGTTGAGGGAGGCAGTTCTCCCCCTTTACTCAGCTCTCGTGAGACCGTGTTGAGTGTTGTGTTCATCTCTATGGCCCCTCGAGTAAGGAAGTTATGGACCTGCCTGAGCAGGTCCAGAGAATGGCCAAGATTATCATCAGGGCCTAGAGTGCCTCCCTTATGAGGACAGGCTGAGAGGGTTGAGGTTGTTCAGCCTGAAGAAGAGGTGGCTTCAGGGAGACCTTATAGTGGCCTTCCAGTACTTAATG
>NW_020799095.1:142867669-142896387 GCF_003259725.1 Athene cunicularia | reverse complement strand
GGGGGGCTACAGAAAAGATGGGGACTCTTTATCAGGGAGTACAGTGATAGGGTGAGTAGTAACAGTTTTAACCTGAAGGAAGGTAGATTTAGATTAGATATAAGAAGAAATTGTTTACTGTGAGGGTGGTGAGTCACTGGAACAGGTTTCCCAGAGAAGTTGTGGCTGCCCCCTCCCTAGCAGTGTCAAGGCCAGGTTGGACGGGGCTTTGAGCAACCTGGTCTAGGGGAAGGTATCCCTGCCCGTGGCAGAGGGGTTAGAACTAGATGATCTTTAAGGTCAGACATCCCAAATCACCCACAAGTCTCCTGAAATACTGAGACATGTAACGGACTGTTAAAGACTATGTTGAGAGTGCTGGGCGATAGGGCATGGAAGCACTGTAATACAAATTTAGCAGAAGCCACTTGACTGGTTAACAGCAGAGAATCTGCTAACAGTCCTGGTCCTGTCCAAACAAAACCTACATAATGTGGGAGGAGATAAGGTCGTCACAGTGCATATAAGGAAGTAGTTGAGGAAGGCAGTCGACCGTGTGGATTGGTCCTCCCATTGGAAAAGGCAAATCCATTCATGGGATTGTCTTCACTCAAGGACCTGGGTTTACTTGGTGAGTAATGCAGAAGGATGGGGCAAGCCGTTGTGTGCCTCAAGATTTAACCTTGCAGAAAAATAATCTGTGATGTGAGGTGTATGTTGCAGGAAGTAATGTAGTAGGAATGACCTGAACCAATGAGGAGTGAGCTTCACAAGGAACCAGGTGAATGCAATGATGACCCAAACCAAGCTGCTGTTGGTATCCAACACTCGAACATGCTGCTTCTCCTGTCTTGAGCACTCATCTTGAGAGATGGGTCCCAAGTCATAGCCTGTTCTTATGAACATCTAAAGGAGTGGCAGAATCCCATGGAATGAGACACTAACATCTTTCTGCTAAGGAACAAGGGATAGTAGTTAATGGGAATGTGTAAGTCTGCATGTTGGGTATAAAGATTGTTTAAGTATGTAGTTTAAGTTGTAAGTGTTGGTAAAAAGGGATTTCAGTAATGAGAATTAGACACAATGGGATGGTTAGGATATATATCTCTATGTAATTATGTGGGACCTGAGCATGACGCAAATGGTATAGAAAAAAGGGTAGAGATTGTACTGGATCTGTCTTTTTCCCATAGCAGCCCTCACAGTGCTGTGCTTTCTATTGGTACCTGCAAAGGAGTTACTAACACACCTGTGTTTTGGATACTGCTGAGCAGGGCTGGCACAGCATCAGGCTGTCTCTCCAACATTGTCCCCTCAGCAATAGGCTGGGGGTGGTCAAGAGCTTGGGAGAGAACATAGTCAGAACAGCTGACCCAAACTGACCAAAGGGATATTCCATGCCATATGACATCTGCTCAGCAAGAAAGCTAAGAGAAAGGAGAATGGAGGGGGACATTTGTTATTACAATGTTTGTCTTCCAGAGCAACCACTACATGTACTGAAGCCCTGCTTCCCACAAAGTGGCTGGACATAGCCTGCTGATGGGAAGTAGAGAAGAAATCTTTTGTTTTCTTTTGCTTCTGTGTGTGGCCTCTGATTTTGCTTTATTAAACTGCTTTATCTTGACCCACATTTTTTTTTCTATCTTAATTTGACCCCCTTTGCCATCCTGCTGAGGAGGGGTGATAGAGTGGCTTGGTGGGCACCTGGTGTCCAGTCACAGTCAACCCACCACAATAGACCTGATCCAGTGGTCACCACAAAAAATAACGCTCAGCAGACCTCAAAATCAAAGGTTTGAAAAATGAAAGTGGAATGGTTATCGTACTACAAAAATACAAAGCAGCATTCCAATCAATTCTCCTTTGCAAGTGATTTTGTTGCAATTTTACTGCATAATCCAACTGGTTTGCTCAGATAAGAGAAATGTCGACATTATTTATCAAGTGTTTCTATTTAACGTTCCAAATATCAGTCTAGAGCATATTTGCCTGATTCTGGAAACCTGTTCATGGAACTTTAATTGGTTTTCACAGGCAATGTGTGTGCTGCCTCCTCACAAAATGGAACCAAATATTTATCAGCAGTAGGAAATAGATTGTTTATTTTTATACATGACTTTCTACTGGCAGTGTTCATGGAGAAGTCACACATGGTAGACACTTCTTAAAAACCTTCTTTTGATATTGTTTGTTGGATCTCATTCAGTTTAGAGCTGAAAAATAAACAATTGAAGAGACCAAAATAAACTGGGCTGAATTTAAAGGGTCAGTACCTCAGGGTAAATATGACCTCAAATGCAGAGATGGTAGGAACATACTTGAATGCAGCAGTTTGCCAACACTAGGATTTCCAGTGGTGGTTTTCATGCAAATATATATATCCAGGTAAATAGCTTCCCATAAGATATAAATTCAATCAGTGCAGTGTTGACCTGATAAATAGCAAGTTTAAGGGAAAATGACTGGAAATTAAACAGGGTCAGGAGAAAAGTGACTCACACTATAAAGTAGGTGCCTGATCTTTGGGGTTTTTTTTCAGTTCCCAGTCTGATCTGTGGAAATTTAGTAAGTACAGTCAGTGGATGCTGACAGTGATCCATTGCATCCTAAGGCAGACATGGGAATTTGGGTGGACAGTTGTTCTCTAGACTTTATTTGCCACATAGAGTTCCTAAACCTAATTAGAGAACAGCTTAGATGTAGACTTCTTTGTGGTGCATACCTCAGCTTGGGTGAAAAATTTTGTCCTTATGACCTGGATGAAGGTGATCTTGTCCTGAAACAGGAAGACTGTTCTGACATCTGAGGTCCTCTCCAGATTAATTTTATCCTTTCAAAGAGAAACTTTCAGGCAAATAACTCTTACCATAAATCAAGTTAGAAGCATGTTGGAGAGTCTCAGCTCCAGGAACAAAGTGGTTTTGAAAAAAATTTCAGTTGAAAATGTGAAACCAACACACCTGGAGACCTCAGAAATGCTTGAGATTTTTAGACAGTTATACTCCTGAATGAGCCCTTAATCTTGACCTTTTACCATTTGGCACTAATAGTGTTGACATCCCTAAACTTAAGGATTTAAAACTTGGCATACAGCTGTGGCACCTGAGAAACAAGAGAAAGTGGATATGGAGGCTGCATGGAGGCCCAGGCTAAGGACCCAAGGGATGCATGCAATTGTCTTCTCTTTGGAAAGTAAAAAAGAAGTGATTGTGCAACAGAGGAGCAATATCTTCTCTTCTTCCTTTGTTTCTGAATGAAGGTGAAGGCAGCTGCTGAGGTTTTTGGTGCCATAATATTTTAACAATGGTATTATCACAGGGACTAAGGTGAGAGGGCACCTTCTGATCATGCACAATCACAAAACTGGTGCTAGTGCTGTCGAATGCACTTGAGGACTAAGGTGGGTCTTTTTATTGGCTTGCTCTTTTGGGATTGAAGAGGGGACTCATATATTTCCACCTAAACAGCCATTGAGGTGCCAACTGTTCTTTTGCTTCCCACACAGGTGCCTAGGACACTGCATAAAAAATAGATAATTCACAAGGTTTTGTCTGACTTTAATATAGTAATTTTTCATTCCAAAATGTCAAGAGGTTCTTCAGCATCAGTAGGAACAACTTTATCAAAACGGGTACAAATCAAAACCCTGGAAAAGCCTAATTCAGAGAAAAATCAAGGCCCCAGCTTTCCTGATGCTGTGAGTTGAATAAAGTTTTTTCTTTCCCTTTCTGAAGGTGCTCACCCACATTAGTGCTAACAATGTCCCAAACTCCCCAGGAACTGTGTCTGCATTCTGGACTCCTAAGAAAATAAAAGAAGTTTTCTTCAGAGGGAGTGGAGAAGTTGTAGCAGTGTGTAGGAGAAGGATGGCAAACTGGGATTAGAGACAGAGGGTCCTAGAGACAAAGGAGAAGGATGTCCAAGGTCACACAGGGAAGGTAACGAGCAACAGTGTTGACATAACAGTGTTGCATGAGGGGAAGTCTGGCTAGAGGAGGTTTGAAGTCATACCCAGAGGCTGTAAGAGGAATACAGGATAGAAAATGAGCAGAAATACAGAAATATGGAAGTGGAAGTAGAAGACAAGTGGAAATGGGTACAGGAGCCCTACCATGTCAGGTTGTTGGGGCAGCTTTAGCATGGGTAACACTAAAAAACCCTGTGGTGAAAGTGGGCATTAGGGAGAGCAGGAGGCAGTGAAATAAGTAAGGACATATATGGGAAACCTGGATGGCAACAAAGGGGTGAGCTGAGCCCACATGCGTTGGACACATGGTGAGGGAGATTGCAAAAGGCAATTCTGATAGAGCAAGAAAGGGTTTTCAGGAGTCCTAGGAGGCAGTATGGTGAGCTTGGCCAACAGCATTACTGAATCTGAGTGTCACATATCAAACAACAGTGATTCTGATGGGAGGGTTGCAGAAGGCCTAGAGCTGGACAAACTCGTTGAGGTTCATAAGGAGAGAGCTGCACAGCTAATGTCTGTACACTCTATTGCACCCTGCTTGCATCCAGTCTCGGTGGCATCTGCTCACACCAGCTGAGCCTATGTTCCTCACATGGAGAAAACATTGCAACTGAAGGAGATGACTGAATGGATGTAATTACCCAGGGTAATGAGGGTACATGAGGATAACCAGAGTTCACTGAAGGAAAGCAGATCTCAGAGTGAGGGCACCATTATGCCGCAGAAGGAACAGCCAGGAGATCCTGTGAGGTGGAGGAGGCTGAATATTTCTTCAAAGGTGTTGGCTGCAAGGCATGGGAGAAGAGCCAGTGAAAGAAGTAGGAGAAAAAGGAGCAAGGCTAAGAACTTGGCATGAAGAGAGGGAGGGAAACCTCGAGGGGAGATTTTAAAAAAAAAAAAAAAAAAAAAAAAAAAGGAAAGAATTATTGAGGAAAAGACTAGCAGTGTAAGTTGGAGAAGAAAGAAAAATCTAACAGTGGGTGAGCTCCACAGCTTGCTCTGATAAATAGCTGCATAACAGCGCTCCTCCCTGCTGTCCAGCTGCTGCAGGCAAGCGTGGATCATTTCCTTCTGTAACTTCTTTCTGGGGTCAGCAGTGTCTCAGATGATAACATGTTCTTTCAAAACTCACAGAGCATTAGTCACAACCGTCTATCATACTCCTGCCTCTTCATTTGACTTTGAGTATAGGAAGGACAAAGGAAGGTTTATTCCTTTAGGCTTTCCAGAGGTATTTCTTAGTAAAATATTTTTGCAGCTTCAAGCTTTTTCTTTTTTTTTTTTTTTTTTTTTTTTTTTTTTGTAAAGCAGCTTGTTTTAGTTTTTGAATTGGAAAAATTGTAGAAGCAAAAAGTAGAGAAAGACAGGAAAACTGAGAAACTGTAATCAGCAGGGAAGCTTCCTCTCCCATAATATTTCTCTACAAAAGAGAAACCACCACAAAAATGTAAGAAAATATTGTCTCTTAACCTTTTTAATGACCAGAACATTCTTCAATGATGAGTAATGTTTCTGAGAAACCTGAATTAGGAAATGATGAAACTTTGATGCAATTTATGGAATTGGTGGAAAACTATGAAACAGGACTAGTCACTGTTGGGCAACGTATTACTTGATTTAAAAAAAAAACCCAAACCAGTAATGGATTAGTTGAAATTTTTGCATATCCTGTTGGCAGAAAAAACCAAACCAAACCAAAACAAACCAGATTTGAAGAAAATAGGAAAATATCAGACAGACCTTAATTATAATAAACAGTAAAATGTGAATTTAAGATAAATCAAAGCAATTAATTTAAGCTGGTCCTGCGGACTCCCTCTCCAGGGGACAGAGAGAAGGGCACCTTGAGGTTTTTTCCTCTTCTCATTGTCTGTTTGAATGAAGAGTTCCTCTGGACTGACCTAGGAGACTGGACGATAGCACTCTTGCAGCCTCATGTTCATGCACATGAACTCAGCTGGCTTTGCTTTGTCTCTCCATTCAATTCAGTTGTACCACACTGATTATTTAGATGAATAATTTCTGAAGACTATTCATTTCTTGTGGTCTCATCTGCATGAGATTTCTATTGGCTTCTGGAGAAGTAAACTCTCCTTCTAGTGCCTTTAACTGACTAAACATGCTACCGCCTTCAGTGCCAGTTTAAATTCTTCCTCAAAACAAAAATGAAACTCCAAAAACTTTCTAAGTCAGCATTGTCCAAACATTTATTCTTAGCCTCAGTGAGTTAAAATCACTGTATAGGACAGCATTGTGTCCCTGTGTGCTCTCACAGAGTTGTAGCTGTCAGAGTTCTACTGTTAGTAAAGTGGAAGAAACAGCCTCTCTTTGCTGATGAGAAAAAACCCTCTAATCCGGTGCACAAAGAAGAAGGGTGATTTTTTTTTTTTTTCCCCAGATGAATCTCAAACTCATATGTCACAGTGGGAAGTGCGTGCACAGATAGAGCAAGGGACCTGCAGTGGATGCTGAATGCAATGGGATGTTTAGTGCAAGGGATTCAGCATCAGGTTTTTTCCTGGCTTTGTGAAAAAATAATCTCCACCTAGAAGTCAGTTTCTTCCTGGGGAGAGATCTGGGAGGTTTCTAAAACAAAAGGATTGGAAAATATTAAAGAGCTTTGTGTAGTTTCTTTCTCTCACTGAGATTTCTTTATCTGGCTTCTAATGCCTTTGTCTCTATAAAGACAATAGGGATATGAGATTTCCTGATTGTGAGCATTTATTCTTACATTTGGGGACCATGTTAGGAAGTAAGAAACTCATGGTAGCTGTAGGGCTTCTATTTCTGTCCCTCTGGTTTGGGAAACTGTACCTTTTGACTTGTATTTTATATTGCCTTTACAAAGCTTGATCTTTGAGATAAAAACCTTTCTTAAGCTAAGTGTGCTTGTTTTGTTTCCTCTGTGCAGTTCTACAAGTCTGTTTCAGTTCTTCAGCAAAGACAGCCAACACCTCCTGCTACCTGCTCCTGTTTTACCTGTTACCTTTTCAGCCAGTGATCAGTCACTTCTCACTCTGCTATCCCAGAAGAACAGGATTACAGCGGTGCTTTCTGAAACATGCAGTCACCACCCAGAGTTACAGAAACACTGTGATGGACTCTTCATCCCAGGAAACAGAAGAGCTACCACATTGTCTCCAGGGAGCACACTTTCCGAATTGAAGAAGGACTTTTAGCACAGCAGACCTTCACTTGTGCTACAATCAGACTTGTGCTACAATCAGACTGATTTCTGTGTGCAATTGCTCAGTAAATAGCACTGATTGTTGGATTCCAGCTTCCTCTCAATTCTCTCAATAACACCTTTACAGCCTTAGGACAACTGTGGCACACTGCAACGTGGGTTTTTATTATGCAGACCTTGCATCCACAGGAAACTAGACTAAACCTAATGCCTTACAGCGAACAGCAGATTTCCCTCTTTAGCAGAACCCTGAGTCGCATCCAAAGTAAGAAGTGAAAGTGGGGGAAAAAACTGTATCCACCCTCAGCATTTTTGCTGGTCAGCTCATCCCCCTGTTGTTGAACAAGACACAGCATGCTGCTACTCATTAATAAAGTAGCAACAGTTTATTGGTGTGGGAGTGCCCGGAAAATGCTTCCTGTCTCCCATGGCAACCTTGAGCTTGCATGGAACAAATTGCAAGCAAATCCTGTTGTATTTATTCATGCTCTTTGTGATTTACCACTCAAGCCTGCTGTAAAACCAACAGTGGATAAATGACAACAGTGGAGCACACTGGCTCTGACAGATGCACAATGTTATCTCACCAGTTGTTTTTCTGTGGTTGCCTCTTCCTAACAGTTGACTTTGTGTGCTGATATCGTGTATAAATCTCTAGTTCCATTCAAGGGTGGAAGTGGTAGAGCAAGCGCTAACTGGAAAAGAACTGGTGACTCATAAGCCTAAACATTCTTTATATTTAGCAGGAATAAATATTGGTGCTAGACAGATTTACATTTAATAATGGTTAAAATTTCAGAATGTTGATGGGACACTCTGTTCCCTGTGCACCCATGACTCCTATTGACTTTAGAGGTAGTTGCAGGCATTCAGCAGAAGTGGATTTGGCATTTCTGAACAATATTCTGTACTCCCAGGGATTTCTGGGGAAGGGAAATTGAAGAAAGGAACTGCCTTTGGAATTTGCATTTCATTCTTTAGAAGTAACTAATAAAGGGAAATATTTTGTATGGCCATACACTTTCCTTTCCGTAAAATTAACATAGCAAGAGTGACTCGATTTTCCAGTGATTTCAGTTTGCAAAATTTTTTACCATATAAAAAGAAAAAGGGGTAGATCACTGGACATTGGTCAGTGGCATGCTGTGCCAAATTCCACATGTACATATGTGCATCCTGACCAACAGCTATGCACTTTACCAGTGGGAGACATTAATACTCATCCTTGTTCATGAAGAACAAGCCTAGGGTTGGTGAAGGACAGCCAAAGACCAGTGCAGCTACCCAGCTTTTGTGGGATCCTGCTTCCGCACTCATGCCTGTCCCTGTTGTGATGCAATCTGGCAGCTCTCACATGTCCTTGCAACAAGGATGTATTACTTTGAGGTTTTTGCAAGAAAGGAAGGAAAACCTCAAATAATGAACTCAAGCTTGCAAAGGAAGAAGGAAAATATAATTTCCAAATGCCTGACTTGTTTTATAAATTGCAGAAGCATTTGTACTTTTCAAAGGGAAAACCCTCAAATCTACTCATGTTCAAACCATGGGTTCCAGTTCTTAGGTGGCAGAGATCTGCAAAACTCCCCAGAATCTATATATGTTATGCTTAAAAATTGTGACATTTGCATCCTATTTGAAGCAGCCACCTGGTGAAAATTCATTAAGAATGAGTAGAATATTTCTAAAAACACCAAACCAGGAGATGCACTTTGGTCCTGGATTAACTGTTGAATATAAGGATATACAGAAATTGTCCAAACCATTCATTTAAAAGAGCTGTGTCAGTGGCAGAGGGCCACTTGTAGGAGGGTTTACCATAGGAGCACCAGGCAGTGAGTCAGCTTATTTGCAGAGCTGGACAATTCTGACTCCCTGTTGTGTCCCCATCACTATCAAATATATTTTGTCTCATTCTTGAGTATTTCAGCAACAGTTGAGCTGCTTCAAGCATTGATCTGAAGCCTGAGGGAGTCCTAATCTATTACTATTATTATTAATAATAATGATTGATAATATAATGGTTAATAATGACAATAAGGATTAATATTTGTTATTAATAATTCTATCAATAAAATAAATTTTAAATTTTTAAAATCCATATTAATTGCCATTTAGCTTCCCTCTTATTATTAGCCACTAAGAAAAGACTACCATTCTTCCCTAAATCCTGCATAAACAATCCAGTGCAGCCTTGAAACATAAACATCCACTGACAGATGAGGCAGATTTCATTAGCCATTTCCTATATGATAAATACCCCGATGTTATTAATGTCCTGCTAAGTAAACATTAACAGTGTTAAAATGGATACTAAAGAAAAATCATTAAACAGCAGTATATTAACATGAGTGGCAATGCAGTTCATCTATCACAGGCAAATACTTTCCTGTGGTCAGAATCATCCCAAGATGAAAATAAATGTATAAAATGTGCCATATTTTTCCCATACTCTAATGTCAGCTCTCATATTATTGTGTCCTCCCTGAGTATATTTGATAGTCAGGATAGTAAGTAAAGACATGAATTTTCTTTTTCATTAGTTTTTCTACTAAGTACAATCTGTGCAACAGACTCTAAGTAGTGTCTGCCCTGAGTAGTGTATATTTTATATAAGACAGAGAAACAGCATTGGGAAATCCCAAAAATGAATTAATGATAATTTTTAATTTTATTAGTGGTTTGCATTTTTTATACTACTATTTATGAAATTGTACCATATTAAGCCTCTCCAAACCCCTGAAGTTAGACTAGCCTCACTCCAATGTATGCTTATGTCTCCTGGCTAGAAAAGTTTTCCTAGAAATTCCCTTATTATTTTTGCCATCATTTACCTGAAATCAACTGTCCCTAAATATTTCAGACAATGAGAACTCACACTGTGTTTATCTGTGATGCGGGTGAGGAGGGAAAGCCTGTGAGTGCGGCCGGAGCTGCGGGGCTGGCGCGCTGCGGGAGCGCGGTGAGCGGCGTGTGCCGCTGCGTGCTGTGACACAGCTCCGCGGGACGCGCTCTTGAAACTCCTCTCGTTCCCAGCTCTTTGCCACATCCCGGGGTGCTGTGAGGATATGTTCAGTGGCGATCTCTCAAAGGCTATGAAGATATTGTATTGTAAAACCAAGGAATTGTACATGCTGTTAAGTCCATGGAGTATCCCTCAGGCAAATTTACTCAGATTTACTCAGGCAAATCTGCCTCATATTCAGCAGCCTCCACCTGATACAGATATTGCTTAGTTGTGCTATTTTAAAATATGTAGTCCTATTTAGAGCTTTTGATTAGGTCAGAGTGCCTTAGCACTGGATGCTGGACCCTGCAGAGATACAGGCAGTCCTGAGCAGCTTTGAAAGTAGACACAAAAGTGCAAGAGACTTTCAGGGTATCTCCTGGATAGACTTCTAGAGAAATGCCACTGAAAAGATCAAAATTACTTTTCAGCAATTCAGCCCCAGTGAACAGCACCGGGACAAGTAATCTGAAAGAGGAACCTCATTTAGAAATTGCTGTTTGCAGAATAATCTCCCTCGGTTTCTATAGATGTTTTTGTCTGATCAGTGAAACAACAATCCCACATCCAGTACTCATACCTAGTAAAAGCTCAGTCTGACTCTATGCAAGAAGCAGAAATTTTGCCTGCGACATTGACAGGAAATAACTGGGATCTTTAAGAACTTTATATGTCTTTTGCAATACATGAACTATTAGGACATGAGCCACACTTGTTACTGACTCTTCCCCTGTTGTACTTTCACCTTCCTATCAGAAACCGAATATTTGTTTGTTCTGTGACTAAAGTGTAATGAAATTGTTCAGTGTATAGCATTTGCCAGAACTGACCGGATATTTGCCTTCTATTAAATATGAATAAATATTGATAGGCCCAATCCTAAAAATCACAACTGCAATAAAAGATAAACAGTACGACCCTGTTGTTAATGTCTTATCGATGATCAAGTACATCTATATTATTCAGATATAACCAGCTTCCCTATATATCTTTTCCTCTGAAATTGCTAGAATCTTAGTTTTCAGTTTTACTTTAAATTGTTTCCCATAAAACACAACAAGAAGCAATGCAACGTCCTGCAAAGAAAATGCATTTAAATTACAATAATTTGCATTTAAATCTAGCAACAGCTCTGCCTTTCCTTGCTGTGCCATTCACACCTGTTAATTGAATAGTCAAAATCCTCCATCAAGGTGAATTACAAGGAAGATATTGCAGATCAGCAAGTGGCCTCAGATCTCACTCATTTCAGCAACCGATGTTGTGGGTTCCATTCCTTGGTTTAACTTGGACAGGCTGGTGCAGCTGCAGTGGAAGACTAAGAGGCTTCAAAAAGTTGTGTTGTGATATGAGCTGTAGGATCTTTCCCCTTAGGAGCATGGAAGGGTGACACGGAGAGTCATGACATGCGTGCAGCAAATGCAGACCTGATAAGAACATGCTGTCTTTCTTGGTGAGGCCATAAGCAGAGCTGAATTGCACTGGTTTGCCTCTGCATCCCTCCATGCATCTTCCTGACACACCCAAGAGCATGCTCCAGGGTTGTGCTGCTTGGGAAAGCTAGAAGCAGAGCCAGATGCCTACAATGGAGGGTGTGCAGGAAGCTCTTGCACAACAGGCAAGGAGTTTGAAGTGGGGACATCACAAAAAACAAATTTCAGGTTCTGCCTGCTATGTAGTCCTGCATCCCTGGCCAAGGCTGGGACCTGCTGCTTCATGTCGAGACAATATGTTATGTTGACGTGACTAATTAGGCAATATCTCGTTGATGGACAGTGAGTTATTATCAACAGTCTTTTATTTGGAGAGGAAAACTATATTTTGATCTTGAAGGATTGCCAAGTTCTGAGGGGAAGTTTGTTCCTTGTCATCCTGTGAAAACTCAGGTTGTGAGATACAAATGACAGGGTGGCCTAAGTAAGCAAGAAATATCTAGTAAGGTTTGGCCACTATAAGAAATGGCACAGGCCAAGGCCCTCCCTTCTGACATATTCTCCATTAGTTCCAGTTGGACCAACAATACCCAGCTCCATTTAGGACTGAATTTTTTCAGGTATTTTCACAAATTCAAATTCATAATTTCTCCCTGGTGGTGAGAAATTATAGAGTTTACAGCCTCACCCTAACCCTCTTATATCAGTACTGAAGTTAAGAAGTATCTGCATGTAATTATGTGCAAAAAAAGTTCAGTATAAATTGTGTAACCTGAATGTGATATATGCCATTCCAGAATCTGGCCATAATGGATTCTCTTGTTTTGATACTATTTAAGCAAAATATTAATAAATTAGTACATGATAGGAAAGGATTCTCTTTCTTTTCATTGTAAGTTTGTTTTCTATGAAAATCTGCTGAAAATAATTAGTAGTACATGCTGCTTAAACAATGCAAATGAATACATCTGCCATGTGAAGCTAACAGAGTGTTTCCATTCTCAAATGGAAAAAAAAAAAAAAAAAGAATTAATGAGAATATCATGTTGTCTGAAAAACCATGAGGTTTAAAACCTACAGACTTCTGTGGTTGATCTAAAAAAATGTTCTTGCTTCACCCTTTTCCGCTCCTTATTTGTGTGCACGAGTCCCAGCTGACTGAGGCTGAGATAAAGGGTTATAACACGTGTGTCACTTCCATTACGTTCCTGGTACATGCACAATATCAAAACATACAGAAACTAATTGGGCTGAATACCAGGTAATTACTCTGTTTTCCCGTCAATGTATCTGTTTCATAGTAATTTCTTTTTACTTGTGGGAGGGACTTTGCTGAATCTGGGCCAAAACCAACCTGCTCTTATTTCAGTGTGTACTTACATCCTGGCTTTTGCATCATTCACATAACCACCTGTTTGGGAATTCATCCCAATCGCTTTCTTTGTTGTAGATAAGGCATACATCAATTTATCTATTCTGCTGTGTTTGGATGAGTCATAAATTTTGGCAGCAGAAAGCCCACCTTTTCAACTTTCATGGTCCAGTAATAATCCATGAACTAAAATTTATTTAAGTTTAGCTTCTACTAATTAATGATGCTATTCAGTTATACATCAAACTGGACACTGTTTTTCAGATTACTAGGATGTTTTAGTCATATACATGAAAGTAAGAGATTAAGTACAGGAGTTGATTCTTTATTTCCCAGAGAAATGTTCCCTTGTCCTTGGGTTCCTTTTAATTTCTTCTCCAGATTGCCTTAGATCCCAGTACTTGTGACTGTGACTTCTTAGTGACACCAGGAACGGGCTTCCCAAGTCATATCCAACTGTAAACCTGTTGGAAATACTACCATTTGGCAGTTAGACTTGGATTTACCCCACATCTAACAGCCCATACTGGATCAATTCCACTTCAGTCAAGGTTAGTCTGCTGAGGGAATACCCTGACTGAGTTGGGGTCGATTTAAACTCCAAGTGTGATCAGGAGTACGCTGCCACCCACCTTAAATCCCATCCCCAGACTGGACTGGTCAGGAGTCTCTGAACACACAAATCTGTCAAGTTAGCCTAACAATTACTCTCTCTTGTAAAAAACAGAAAAAACTTAAACAGTAATTAATATGCATCTTCAGTCTTTCCACATAGCCACATTATCATCAAAACAGTGAAGAATTGGGTCTGTGCAAAGGAAGAGTTTCTAGAATACCTTTTGTCCACATATTAAATAGTATTCTCTCAGTAAGTGGAACAATCTATGAGCTAAAGTCACACAGGTACACGCAGGTATCTGCATTAAAAAAAAACCCAACCAACAAAACAAGCAAAACACCCTCCCCGAATCATGTTAAATGGTAGTATACAACTACATTATCCAGGAGAAGCTCCATTAACTTCTAGTAATGAAAATAAGCCAATGTCTAGCACTTCTCAAGATCATGCCTAAAACACACACTAGTAATGATAGAAAAAGGTTTACATGAGTCTTTATGGCTCTCGAGTTGTGAGTGAAGACATCAGGCACTCTGAACTACATTGCCCAAGGACAGGTAAAAGGTGACTTCTCACTATACAAGGAAAATTTTCAGACCCAAATATTATTCCTGTCCAATATAAAACATGCATTGCTGTCAGCAGGAGCACAACCAGTGCAATGAATCCAGCTATTTTTTTCTTCTTCATATTAATTAACTTACAAGACAGAAAAATAAACCTCTCAAATAGACAGTAGTTGGTTAGACTGTAAGGAAATATTGATCCATATGGTTGGTTGTTTTTTTTTTTTTTTTTCAATTCCTGTTTCCCAGTGTCAGACTAAATTTAGTCAAAGTAAATTAATGAAAAACACTTTTCAAAAGACTCTATCCACTGTGTAAAGACCCTAATTTTTCAGTGCTCAGCAACCAGTTACAGAACAATCAGATATCCAAATATTAAGTGTGGCACTAATGTCGGGTACTAACTCCTTTATGATTGGAGGCTTGGTGTTTTGAGAGGACTTGGACTTGTCTTTAGCCTATGCCCAGCTCAGGCTCTTTCCCCAGACACTGTCTGCTGGGGTTGCAAGGAAAGTCTGTGGGTAGAAGCAGAAGCAAACAGAGAAGACACCTTCAAATCACCTCTGTGTGCACCGCACCAGGGAATGTGCCCTGCTCCAAGGCAATTTGATGTGACCTGACATGAATTTATTCTACCTGTATGAAGTAGACACTGGAGATACCACTTCAGCTTTCCTTAGATGGTAAAGTTTCCATACATAGGGAGGTGCTGTGTTAATTCTCCATGGTTAGTTCATCACAGAGTGACCTGACATATGAACTGGGAACAAGGGATTAAAGCAGTCCTGATGTGTATCTAGGGGTGATGCCTCTTGACAAGATGAGACCTCAGGAGGCTGAGGGGAGACCTCATCGCCCTCTACAGCTTCCTGAAAGGAGGGTGCAGAGAGCTGGGGATGAGTCTCCTTAACCAAGTAAGAAGTGATAGGACAAGAGGGAATGGCCTCAGGTTGCGCCAGAGAAGGTTTAGACTAGATATTAGGAAGCATTTCTTTCCAGAAGGGGTTGTTGGGCATTGGAATGGGCTGCCCAGGGAGGTGGTGGAGTCCCCATCCCTGGAGGGGTTTAAGAGTCGGGTCGACATAGCACCGAGGGATCTGGTGTAGTTGGGAACTGTCAGTGTGAGGTTAATGGTTGGACTGGATGGTCTTCAAGGTCTTTTCCAACCTAGACGATTCTGTGATTCTGAGATGTTCAGAGAGGTGTTGGTGATGAAGGGCATGGGTTGTACTTAAAGCAGTTTGGGTTTGGGGGTAATGCAGCAGAGTCCTGAAGCTATAAGGTTAAAACTGTGAGACTGCTGAGAAACTTCTCACTGAGGAACTCTGGCAAGCAAACAAATATTGGCTCACACCTTTGCATCAATAACACCTGCACCACTTCCTCCTTCCCTGCCACAGCTAAACTCTGAGAAGGTGAGGATGGGACCTAGTTTTTGTTGTAGTGTGTTTTTTACTTGGACTTGTATTTACTATCCACATCATTCATAAGCACTCTTCAAAGATTCTGCCTGAGTGCACACCTTCACAGATGTATAGCTTAAGCAGAAGGGGTTTGTTTCATGTGAGACACTTAGAGCTGACCTTGCAGCATCACTTGCAGTCACTGTGAGGCTTGTCAATAAGGCAGATACTGTTCCTCTTCTGACATCCTGTGGGTGCAACCTTCTCCCCTGCACCAGCAGCAGCCATCTGCGTGGCTGCAGAGCTCACCTTCATTCAGTCCTTGGCCCTCACAAATTTGATGTGTGCCTAGACCTCGGTTGAACAGTTATACATAAGAAATGCCAGACGGTGCCCCTTCTGCACTAGGTTTATCAAAACATGGCATATATAATGGCTGAAAATTTAACAAGACCATATTCTGCACCTGGAACGGAGTAACATTGGGCACAAGTATAGACTGGTGGAGGAGTGGCTGGAGAGTAGCACCTTGAGCTACTTCAGCATCAGGGGAGGTTCAGACTTGACATTAGGAAGCATTTCTTCACCAAGAGGGTGGGCAAAAACCACAACACCACTGGACCAGTGGTCAATGCCCCAAGGATGTCACTGTTTAAGTTGCATTTGGGCAATTCCCTTAATAAATAACATGCTTTACCTTCTGATCATCCCTGAAATGGTCAGGCAGTTTGACTAGACGATCATTGTAGGTTTCTTCCAACTGAACTATTCCATTCTGACAGAAATATAATCTCCACTTCAAGAAATCTTAGAAGTGAAAGATCCTAAAACTGAAAAAAAAAAAAAAAAAGAGTATCTGCATCACAGCTGGGAAGTCTAAGAAACAAAGGTACGTATCCAATGCTGTGAAGGAAATCTATGTCAAGGACTAGAAAAGAACTTGTACTATTTCAGTCACTGCTCTATGTTACTTCCTGAGCAACTGCTCTTTGATAGCACGTAAGAATAACTGCATGTCAATCATCATAGTTCAAATCATTGAAGACAGTGAAAATTATTTTATTACAAAGGATGCTCTCGATCTAATCAAGACTGTATTTTTACATTTAAATGAAGACTCAGATGCATTCATTTGGACTGCTGCCTGTCATTGAATTATCACCCAAATCCCATGGATTTTCATTGGAAATTAAAAAAAAAAAACAAACCAAAATGAAACAGCTCAGCAACTGATCTCAGCCACCGAGCTGTTACCCCTAAAACCATTGGCGGTAACATATAACATATGGCTCCTCTCGACAAACCCACACCATTCTCTGTTGCTAAAGAGTATCTGCTATGCAATCCCCCCCCCCCCTTTTTTTTTTTTTGTCATTATATTTGTAACCTCTGCTCTGAGGAGACTTTGTGGAAATTTGCTCAGCTTGCAAGAAGAAATTGCATGAGTTGATAAAAGATGAAAATAACTCAGCAAAGGGCTGTCCAATAAGTTAGCTTTGGGATGAGTCATGGAAAATCCTGGGAGTATTGTCAGCATGTGAGTTATATGGCTTTCTACTTCATTTGGATATGCTTGTGAAGTGTGTGAAACAGTCTCATGAAAAGCACTCACTGAGTGTACTGATATCGCTTTACATCTTTCAAGCAGTTTGGGCACACTTGTACTTCCTTTTGGGAACTAACTGTGCTGTGTCTTGCAGGAACTTAAAGGGAAATAAAACTGGACAGAACCTATCAAACCCTTTTGAATTTCTCAGATTAAGGCACTTGAGGAATAAGGGTGAAGCAGTAAATATTTTATTTTTCTAGTAAAGGTTTTTATCCTGACCCATATGCCTTTTTTATAAATGAAAGAGAACAAAAGAATATAAGATGGATAGTATATAGATAGCTCAAGATAGAACTATAAGGTATAAGTAAAACTATCTGGAAAACTGTTTTCAGAAAACAGCTATTTATGATTAATTTCTAAATAGAAGACTGATAAGTGTGGTTCTACAAGGGGCTATTCTCAATCTTGTACTGTTGACATGTATATCTTCTGCAACAAAATACAGTTACTAAATCTCCCATCACAGTAGCTAGAAGATACAAGTGTGATGGAGAACAAGAATAAAGTTCAAAAGGATCTTGCCCAAGTAAATAGGGTGCTATTTAAAATGCAGAAGTGCTGAGTTTTGCACTTTGGAGTAATTTTTCAGGAACAGTTTACTGCACATGTATAGAAATAAGTACACACGTTGAAGGGAATAACTAATTAGGCAGGAATTCTGCAAAATCTATCTTGCAATTAGACTGCATCCTCAACCACACATGAGATTACATGTTGCTGGGGAAAAAAAGGAAAGATAAGGTTCATATTTTTCATTAGGATCTATAACTCTTCTATTTACTGAACCCTCAGATAACTGCAGAAGGTCTGTGTCCATCTTAACAGCACACTCAGAAAGTAGAAGACTAATGTACAACCTTCCAGAGAAAAACTGTGAAAAAAATTCATTGTTCACAGCCAAAGATCTAGAAAACATGAACTTGCAAGAGAAGTTTGAGACAACTGAAGCTTTAACCCTAAAGAGGAGAAAACTGAGGTGAAATGTAACAGTCTTCAGTTATGTTGAGACTGCTACAAGGAGAAATTAAATTATTTTTTTCCATATATGTGGAAGACAGAACAAAAAGTGATGGGCATAAATTCAGCAACAGAAAACTAAGCTGAACATTGGGCACACTGGATGTTGGGGCAGTCTCATGGTCAGAAGAGTAAAGGCTTGAAATGGATGAGTAGGAGAGGCTAAGGCAGCTTCATCTCTGGACATATTTAAACAACCAAGTGAGAAAACTTATGCCTAGGCTAACACAAGCTTTGAAGAAAGGGTGTGGAGAGGACACTTTGCCACGCAACTTCTTTTTTGGGACTTGATTTTTCATGTTACAGTAGTAAATCATGGGATACCAAACCTATCAGCTGGAAGTGACCATTCTTACTCCAAAGAGTTTACAGTACTAAAAAAAGAAAATGAGGACTCAACATGGGTTAAATCAGACAAAACTGTGTAATTCTTTGGTCATTTAGGGCAAATTATAGCCAAGAGAGATCAACACTGGCTATTTTTTTGGGGAGCTTTGTGGTAAAAAATGGTTTTAAGGGGAAGTTGAAAGGGAAGAAATGAGACGTCTGAAGAAACAATTTAGAACAATTATTCCACAAATTCTGTGAAGATAGAAATCTCAGGAAAGTCCCCATCTTTAAGCCTACAAAGTCAGCCTTTTACTAAATGCAAGTATGTAAACAGTGTGCTGACCTTAGCACACTGTATTCTAGGATGATCTTCTATCAGAGGCATGCTGAAGCTGCGGTTTCCTAAAGAGCTGAGCCAAATTGCTGGTTTCTCACAACCAAAAGGGAGAGATTTTGTAGTCGTCTATCTTTGGTCTCCAGCCTCATGGTCCCACCCCATCCCTGTGTAGGTTCTGATGTTCAGTGTTGTGTTTTTGTGGGCTGACCCAGCAGAAAGCTGCTGGGGTTTATGCTATGATATTTTTGAGCAGACTACTGAGTTAAATGAGATCATGGAGGGGAGGTCTGGTGAGTGACAGCCTCAAAGTAAGCAATAAGAGCATGCAGACAAACTGGGAGAATGGGGCAACTGTTGCAGAACCCCTCTTTCCAAATCAGTGAGTGATGACATTGGCCCAACATGTCTTATGAAAAACATGGCTTTGCTTCCATGTAGAGAAGTTCTCATTCCAGTTTGTAAGAAAGCCAGAGGAATAATGCAAGAAAAGAGGAAAATCACTAAGAAAGATTATGCTGTTATAAAATAATCAATGCAAGGGAAAGAAAAAAAAAAGATTGGGAGTTAACTGGACAGGAAGACAGAAATATGGTCTTGATTTGAGCTTCTTTGTTGCACTGCCTCAACTGCATGGTCATAGTTTGGCAGCCTTTCAGACTTCAGGAGGAATCATTGTGCAAGCCTCTGATAGGAGGGGTTTCCTTTGATGAGCTGGCCATTGTGACTTTACAAGAAATTTTACAGTACTTCCTCTCACCCATTACAAACCACAGTTTTCTGAATGAATTTTCTTCTCTTTTGCTTTTAACAGTTTAACCCTTAACCTTTCTGACTCATGTTTTCTATTCTGGTGCAGCATGCAACCCAAGGTGAAAACGGGGACTGCCTACATGAACAAGACTCTGCTGCCAGCGGTCTGGCAGGGAAACTGAACATTGTGTGGGGTGGTGTTTGTGCTGAAGAGCAGTTTGCAAGTCTTGTAGTGTGGTATGAGCAAAAAAAAGCCTCTCTTGCAAGTCAAATGAAGAAAGTCACTCAGCTATTGAACCTCTTGGTGATTCATCTGTACTCTCCAGTTTGTACTAATTGCTAAACTCTGGAGGTGTGGTGTGGGCAGCAAGGGTAAAATGGTATAATTAGAGAAATGACCCTTTCATAATTAGTGGAATGAATTTGTCTGAAGGTGAGAAAGAGGACCAAGTAGTTAATACAGTGGTCAGATATACTGGGCTAAATTCAGCAGTCACATAAAAAAATGTATCACATTAGAGTACCTGGAGGAGAAGAAACTCTTGCTGCTCAGGACAAACACAGGACTGTTTGAAAAACATAAAGCATAAAAATTGCTAAGTAGGGACAGAAAGGGGATGTTTAAAGGTGGAGTCCCTCTTTGGGTCACTACAAGTATTCTGAAATTAGACTGGAAAGTAAAGAATCAAAGCCACGGTGTCTTAGCAAGGGACTACCTTGGGTTATGAAAGGCCTTTGAGTCCTTCCTTGTGCAATCAGCATAAAAGTCAGAGTGTGTGAAGATCATTGGCTTTTAACTTCCCTCATGCCTATGTCTAAAGGGGAATAAGCAGGAGATAGAAATATTTCTCCTTCAACCATGAAAATGGATGGTGCTAAGAGTCCTGAGCAATGACACCTTCCCCAGAACCTCTCAGAAGATATTAGGATCCAGCAAGCTCCCTGAGGACATGTTCCAAGCACTTTACTGCTAAAAGGATGAATGGATACGTGACACAAAGCCCAAGGGAATGTTTGCTTCCCAAATCAAATGATGGGATCAGTACCCTTTCTCCAAACATGGAAAAGATCTTTTTTCCCCTAAATAAAAATAAAATTTATTTTATCTAAATTAAAAAAAAAAAACCAAACAAACACAAAAACCCCCAAAAAACACCAAAACTTCATGCATTTTTCACATAAATATAGAAAAGACTCAGAAAGTCTGTGACATCCCTCACTGTTGTCCCACAAGGCTGATAAAGCTCTGTAGTGATCTGAGTTCTTGGGACAAAGAGATATTTGGTAAGAAGAGAGAACCACTTGCTCAAGATACTGTGGGAAACAGGGGTAAGACCCTAAGTGGCGAATCTAGCCCAGGAAGCTGGTGGATGGAACTGGCAGGTAGCAGTCATCTCTTTCTGCTATAACACGTCCTGTTGTTCTGAGAAAGGGATTACAGATTTGGGTCCTTCTCTTCAAATGTCACACAACAGCCAGTATGAAAAGCCAGCATAAAATCTCCCTTGTAACACCTACAAAACTCTCAGAAGCAATTTGATATGTGATGTACTGCTACTTTTGCTTGTCAGGCTGGTATCACTGTGGTTCTGCTCAGACCATCCATCTAAACTGACTTCTTGTCTCTCATCTATGGGAAATGATTCATTCAGTGCTGGGAGGTTGCAGTTATGGGGCTCATAAAGGTTACTTCTAAATTGCATTGCTTTCAGACTGAGTGGCTGCAGTAACTTCAGAATGGTGGGAAGAAGGAGGAGGAAGAGGCAGATTAATGGCTTTAAACTCCAACAGGGGAGGTTTAAACTGGACATTAAGAAAAATTTTTCACAGAAAGAGTGGTCAGACAGTGGAATAGGCTGCCCAGGGAGGTGGTGGAGTCACCACCCCTGGATGTGTTTAAGGGTCACTTAGATGAGATGCTGGGGGATATGGTGTAGAACTCGTAGAGTAGGGCTGATGGTTGGACTTGATAATCCCTAGGGTCTTTTCCAACCTGAATGATTCTGTGATTCTGTGATTCTGTGATTTTAATAGACGGTGTGGAACGAAACAACATCTTTCAAGCAAATCAAATACCTTAACACATTTTTTTTAAATTTCCTGTCTTAGAATTTTTTAGATTATGCTTATGATCTAATTTTGCCTTTTTTTTTTTTTTTCCTGTTTCTCTTCCCTATTTGACTTCTGTCACATGTGAGCAAGGTACAGTGATGTTGCACCTGTCTGCCATCATAATAAGGCCTAAAATGTTCACCCTCTTCTAAGTAACAATCTGCACAGGAGGGAAACAGACTGGAAAAAGTAGGGACATTTGTATTAGCACATTATGTCCTTCAGCTGCTACCGTGGTTTAAATTTTGAACAGTGCTATAAGCACTTTGGACAGTGAAGTGTAGCTAACATTTATCAGAAAGAAAAAGAAATCCTGAGAAAGAGAAAGCATCTTTTCACTCAGTTTAACATTTGATGTGTGTATTTCACAGAATCACAGAATCATCTAGGTTGGAAAAGAACTTGAAGATCATCCAGTCCAACCATTAACCTCACACTACAGTTGGGCTCAGCCCATGGCTCCAGCCTGTCCAGGTCTCTCTGCAGAGCCTCCCTACCCTCGAGCAGATCAACACTTCCACCCAGATGGGTGTCATCTGCAAACTGACTGAGGGTGCCCTCGATCCCCTCGTCCAGATCATCAATAAAGGTGTTAAACAGGAGTGGCCCCAACACCCAGCCCTGGGGGACACCACTCCTGACTGGCCGCCAACTGGATTTAACTCCATTCACCACAACTCTTTGGGCCCGGCCATCCAGACAGTTTTTTACCCAGCAAAGCGTGTGCCCATTCAAGGGCATGTTTGAGTCATAGCTTGTCAAAGACTGATGAACAAGGGACATTCATGTCATTTTCTCTACACAGAGTATCTTTCCTCTGTGACTCTCAAAGCTTTTTACCAGTAGTTATTCAGTCAGCAGGTAAAATACAGATGGTCGACTTGTGCTCCATTACTAGTCAATCCCTCTATAAAATCAAGCGGACCCGGGTTACTAGTGAATCAAAAATGGCTAGGGAAGGGACAGAATGGGACAGTTGACTAGTAATGTTTAAATATAGCATGGTGTGTAGCATGATCTGGAAATGTGCCAAACAGCACTGTCTTAGGTGATACCTGGAGGATAGCATATGCTCCAAATTTTCCAATAGACAGCACAGACAAGACTGTGCTGAATTTAGCCCCCTATACACAGTTGACTTTACACCTGCAAACCCTCATGTTGCACTGAAGGAAGTTAACACATGTTCTTAGTTTCAAGTTACAAAAATGTTACATTAGTTCATGTACTGTGAGCTGGAAAAAAATCCATCCAAAATGACATTTATGTTTTAGGGCTAGGCAGATCAAAGTGCTGTATAGTACAGCTGTGGCCACTCTGTTTGGCCACAGAATGACAGAAGGTTTCCTGGTCATCTTTTATTTAATAAATAAATACTCAGAGAATTGCAGGGCAATACTATACCTCATTATGACTGTTTTGTATGACTCCACGGGAGCAAAAGGTCTCAAAATTAATTTACATATCACTGAGTTTATGGCTGATGTCTCCTTTTAAGATGATCCATTGTTTCTTTAACGGACTCTCATTGCCCTACTGTGTTAGAACGAAAAGCACTTGGCCATATAATGACACCCCACCTTATTGAAGTTTCTCCTGGTTTATAGGACTCCATGTGAGATGAGACTCAGTCCCCATGGTTCAGCTCAAGATGAAGATGAATAGATCTTAATGGAATGTATATCCTAGGCTTCTCCCAGTGAGTGAAAGAGAAAATGCAGTTTCTGATTTTGATCCAAGCAAGTAACTGTTACACAGTAGTAAAGTGGACTCTAGTAAAACTGTGGATGTGGGACTGGATCCAAAATGTTTCAGAGCCAGACATTGGCTACACCTCCTCTGAGATTGCTTACAGGCAGAGAGGAGGTAAAGTTTTGTTTCAGTAAATTAGATGAGTCCCTGAAAGGGTGTGAGATACCCTAGTTTGCATGCAACCAGCATATACTCATCTGTAGCATTGCGGTGTGCATTCCAGCAATGCCTGGTTTAATGGAGAAGGACCCCAGCTGCCATGTCCAGTTCTGTTTACGCAGGTATGAGCTGGGAAGTGCCTTGACCCTGATAATGCAGAAGGGTTTTGAACGTCATATCCTCCTGACACTCCTCTCCCAGCTTCTCCAAGTCCTGCTAAACCACAACCAAAGACAATACACTCAAACTGTAGAATGAGGCAGGCATTTTGGGTGAACTATGCACAGCATTGCAGAACAGGAAAGGGAAGTCTGAAAGGGCAGAAGACCAGCAATTCTGAAGCCGCAATGTACAGCTATTTTGATGCAGAAACTAGGAGGAAACATAATAGAAAGCTGTGAAGAGAGCAAACAAGTTTCTCTTTTAAAAGCCATTGTGGCTAAACTGAAAGGGATAGCTGTCGCAGTAACATGGTGCATGTGATGTAGTTACCAAGTGCTGTTACACTAAAGGTACAACACAGAAGGCTGCAAAACCAGGCTAGAAGACATAAGCCTGGTAAAGCGAAGAAAACTGAAACAACCCCTTCACTGTGCAGTTTTGGGTAGGAAAATTGCATTCCATTGATTAGTTTTTTTAAAGTTGATTTGGATGGAAAACACTGGGTTGTCTTTTTTTAATTCTGCTTTGCAACATTTTGAGACTACTTGAACAATTTTATAAGGTTTCCCCAAATTTTATTATGTTACACAGTGAGATTGTGAAGTTCAGTTTCCTTTAGCTTTGCTCAGCTTTGGGATGTGTTTGGTTCTCTGTGTGATTTTCTTTGTGTGTCATTACATAATACGTTGGCTATTTTGCAAGTCAGATTAAGAGTCTGGCAGCTGGCTTCTTGTTTGCCACCGTGTCACCTGTGACAGCAAAAGTTGTTCTGAGGGTCACACAACAATGTGCCTCACTGGAATAATGGTCCATTAAAAAATAAAGTTAAGCATCTCCCATGTTTCAGGTAATCTCATCCTCAGAGTATCGCTACTCTAACGCCTTAATGAAGGAACTGAGCTTTTTAAAAAGGGCTTCTTTCTCTCTAGGGTCTAAAATGGCCATTAACAGTAAGGAGCTGCTGAGAAACAATTAGTGTTTGGCTGAATTTCCCTGTTCTCCTCAGAAATGCATACTTCCCTTTTGCTCAGGACTGTGTAGGATCTGCTCTCAGGCACTCATCTTCCCACACACATGAAGGAGTAGTGCCTATGAATCTTCCAGCTACCAGTCAAAGCCTGCAAGCTCAGACCATAAAACATCCTTCTCAGACCACGAGGAGTTAAACCCTGTAGGACTGCTGCATGTTGAGGGTATGAATCAGATTCAGCTCGCTCCTCTGTTACAGTCTCTGAGTTATTGACTTATTACAGCTGAGTTGGTCCAGCAGCTCATTGCTGCCAAAAAATGGAAGACTCATTCCCTCTTTTCTTAAGACCACTTTGTGCACATGAGCCTTTCCTCCTCTGGTGCTCAGCTGACATTTTGTTGACCCAGTCTGATTCATGAAACCAGCAGAATTCACCTTTTTCCAAGTTAGTTCTGTGCTGGTTTCATGAGATGCATTGGGTCAGAAAAGGGTCTGATGATCATCAGATCTGGCAAAGGAAAGGGAGATGGTTTTGCGAGAGAGAAGAGCAAGACATATAGCATACAGCTTCACCTTCTCTGAAAGGGTGTCACTTCTTCCATTCATGAATAAAATGAGGAATAGTCCTTTTCTTCTTCCTCATAAGGTGGTTGTGTAACAACAGTAAAGACTGCCAGACTACAGCAGTGAGGGGGAAATGGATGCAAGTTTTTGTCTTAAGTCTGTCCCTTGTTAACTATTACTAAAGACTTTATTGTATCCTTTAATGTCTTTTAATAGTTTTATTTAAATGACATTTATCTTGGGAAGTTTCTTCTCTCTTAAGAAATGCAAACTTAGTTACTGTATGCACAATCCCATATGTATTTGTCACACAAATTCACCCTTCTGTGTTCTGGCAGGAAACACAGAAAACTGCAACCACAGATCCTGTTGCTTGACTCCATCTATCAAAGTTTAACATCCCTTTCAATTACCTTTAACTTGTGGTGCTGGATTATTTTTTTTTCCATTCTGATCTCTATTTCTGTGGGTTTTGAATAAAAATATCTCCTTGTTTCCATATTGATATCATTGGACTGTGAGGCTTTCAATCAATTCTTTCAAAGCTTCTGCTGGTTGCAGACTGACAACTAATTGAAAAGCAAACCAGACTAATGCAGTTACACAGGGCTCTGCCAGTGACAAGCAGACCATCAGGAGTCCCTGCAGGAACTGACAGAGCTTCTCCATCTTAAATAAAGTTGCAAAACTTCCCCAAAAAACAGAGCCTGCATTGAGCACATCAGGCAAGATACTGGCTTTGGAGCATTAAAAATGTTAAATAGTGAACTTCTGACTATAATTCAGCTCCATTCTCAATCATGATCTGATGACTAAAGCTCTTCTAATGATGATTGTGTTACAACATGCATTTAGAAAGATGAAACGGACTTAAAAGACAAAGTTTTGCAGTTGGTGCACTCCTCTATCTCTTTGGGTGAAGTGAGGCTGCAACTGTATGTATGAAGGCAGTCTGGATTTTCAGTTAGGAAGGGAATGGTGTATGCAGTCATCCCGAGCTGGGTGAACTGCTCTGCCTGAGTGCACCGTGTCCGGGACAGCACGTGTGCTTTGGGGCACTCAACTGGGCGAGAGACACAGTTGCAAAAGCTCTTTCAGTTGCACGGAGGATGCCATAGTCCAGGACCAGGTATCTGATATGAGCTCTCTTTGGGAACCTTGCAGCAGGTACCTGAGCCCTCATTTGGAAAGCACTGTCAGCTTTTGACTTCAGGAGGCCTTCTGTTCACATACCATGCAAAACAACATAGCGAGTCTTTCAACTCAACTGTTCTATGCAGGACTGCATCCTTGACACAAGGAAAAGGTATGCCCTGAAATATCTCCCAGGGTGCAATGTCTGTTATCCCTGACTCAGCAGAAAGGTATCTGATAAAATCCTAGGGAACTGTGCTCCGTTTCACAGATGGTTAGTTGAGTCATGGCATGGACCTCAGCAAAACTGCATTAATAGAAAGGCTGTAAATCATCTGAGAAACAAACCCTACGGCTGAGAGGTGCCCTGTGCCCTTCCAACCAGAGACAATAGGTCAGTCTATCATCTAAGATGCCCTGTTACCACAGCCTCTGAGCTCCTTACAAGGTTCCTGGAAAGTAAGGAAATCCTACTGGAGTTATCGATGTTATTCAGTTATTGATGAGGAACTGACATCTCAACTTTTAATGATGCAGAGAAAAACAAAGTGAGATTTTCACAGCTGTCTGCTAGGCTGGTTTGTTTAGGCTGCTAAATACCCTTAAATATATTCTTTCCCCATGTAGGAAATAGGGTCATAAGTTTTTCCTTCCTCACAGCCTTTCAGTCTGTAACTGTGGATAAGACTGAGCCCAAAACAGTGGGGTCACAGTGGAGTTGAAGTAAACATAAAGGAGCAAAGCTGCAGATTGCTGGTCATAAAAAAGCAACATTACAGCTTTGGGGTACTATCACTGATACATGTGATTGGCCAACAGATTCAAGAGGTCTCAGATTTCTTTTCCTTAAATTTGTTCTTTTGAGTTTTCTATTTACAGCACTGAAGTGCTTAGCTTTCAGAGTGTGTGTGTGTGTGTGTGTGTGTGTGTGAATTATTTCTAATGTCCATGTGGCCCAGCATCGTTCTGTGTGGTTCTGCCTGCCTTAGCTCTGCAGCATATGCTAGGGGCAGAGTGCAGTGCTGCCCTTCAGGACAGGACATGCACTCAAGCGAGTTCTGAATGCTCACTGCACCATGCACGTGTGCACAGGGGATGAATGAAGTCACAGTTTGGTCTCAGCTACGAGTTAGGTTATTCAGGGTACTGGTCTCTAGTGCTTGGCTGCCAGTTCCAAGGACTAACTGTCAGATACTTAAAACCCAGCTCACAATACATCACACCATGCCAGAAAATCATACTACTCCAAGTCTTCCTGCTGGCGCATAGCTGGCTTTCTGCTTGCTCATGTCACACAATACATCACTGAAACAAAGGCAGAGCAAACACAAACTAATGTGTCTAAGAAACTGGCAGCAACACCAGTATAGGTCAAAGTTATCTATCTCTTGCCTTCCCCAGCGATCAGGAGTGAAGTGTGGGAAAGAGCAAAACTATTTTTTTTTTTCTTTAAAAGGTTTTAATTCTTTTGCTGGAACATGTCCAGTAAAGGAGTTCCTGGCATTCATTACCTGACTTACAGGTGTGGGTATTTGCGTGAGCATGTGGAGCAGAGGGAAATGGCACTTTCAGTAAGGGTGGCTACAGAACATGACTCCTATTTCACAAAACAAATGCAAAACATGGATTTTGTGGAGTGATTTCCCTGTACACACACCAAGTTGTTGGTTTCTGTCAATCCACTGGTGACGACCATTCAACAGCTCACAACTGGGCAAGCACTGCTCTTTCAGTCTACTTTGCATTCCTTATGTTAGCTGCTTGCAAAGTGGTAATTTTAGTCTAAATTATCCTGTCTTTCCAGAATTTATGCAAAGGGAATGGGCTCTGTTTGTATGCAAGCCTTCCTATTTGTGACTCCATGTGATGGGTTTTGTGTTCAGGTGTTTTTCACAGTTTAAAATCACTTTTCTCCTGCCTGAAGATGGAAGACATTAATGAGTTATTTATACAGGCCATAATGTGGCAGTTATTCCATCACAAATCCTCTGAACCGCCTTTCTCTTTTTCAAATCAGCTTTACGCTATGGTGGGGTTGTTCATAAAACCGAACTTTAGGTAATGGGGACATTTCCTTTTAGAAGTGAATGTACATACCTTTTATCATCGGTGAAGGAGACTGGCAGCCCTCAAAGGGAGCTCAGAGAACGTTGCAGCTGTGTCCCTCTGTCAGGATGAGGCTCTCCTGTCCTGTTGGCTAGAGGACAGCTAGGAAGTATGCAGTCCTCTGAGAACATGCAGTGCCAACTGCCACTACCCCCTGCCCTGCCCCTGTCTCTTATACAC
>NW_020799095.1:142856834-142867619 GCF_003259725.1 Athene cunicularia | reverse complement strand
CCCCCCCCCATACTAGGGCAATAAGTTTTTTCTTCTAGTTAATCTGTTTGCAATCTTGTTCAGTCTAGGACAGTTATCTTTAGCTACATACAAATTGCTTTTATGGTTTCATAAAATATAATACACACATTTTGGGAGGAGGGCAGAATGACTCCTTTTATGGAGGTTATGTCCTTTTCAAACCTCTTTGCTCTTCCTGGGAGAGACCCAGAGCCAAGAAATGGCTCCACCTCAACAGAAATCAGTACCCCATGAGGCTGCAGCTGATTTCAGCCAGAACTGCCCCACATTTCAATGTAACAGCAACCAGTCAATTCGAGTATTTTCCTCCCTCAAGTCTAATGGTAACAAACTCATAGGAATAATAATTCCAAATTCAAATGCATGACCTATTTTTAATATTTTCCTCCTAGAATCTGAATGGAATAAGGAAACACTGCTTTCTTTCAAGGTATAGAGTTGGAAATTGAGGTCAAGGGGAGAAATGATTCTCCACACATTGTGGAAAAGGATTTGCTTGGTAATATTAAGTGTGTGACAGAACATCACCAAAGTCACCATAAATTCTGCTATTGACTTCATCAGACAATATGATCCTTCCTCTAACATGTGGTTCTCTTGCTTCATAGAGAGCATCTGAAAAAGCAGAACAGCTAATGCATAATTCTGTCCATTTAAACATGATCAAGCCTCAGGAGATAAGTGGAAAGTATATACAGGGAAGAATGTTGGTCTTGTGGATGAGACACGAGTCTCACTCAGGAAATGGGCAGAACTTTCTGTTTTGTCACAAGCTTCTTGTGTGAAGTGATGCTGATTCCTTAAATTCTGCTGCTTGTTTCTCTACATCAATAACATGGGATTGGTGCACTCCTAGTAATGCTTTCCCATTAGTTCTGTCTTGAAACTTTTTGACACTTTGGTCTTCTAAGACTTTAGACTCTTGGAGCAAAATAGCAGGCTGAAGTAGAAATTAGAATCCTTGATGGACTTTTCATAGGGCTTTCTCTTTATTATTAAATGAAAGTGTATTTTTTATTTTTTATGATTAATGTTTGTGGTGTAAGCACAACTGAAGACAAGTAAGTTTCATTATATCATGCAACAATTTAAATAAAAGTCAGTTCTACAGTTCTTCAGCTGGCTACACCCGGTTAGTATTTAATAACACAAGTTTTGTCTTCATTTGTGAAATATTTGTAAGTACCTGACTTTTGAGTATTTTTGAAAATGTCACTCTTTCTTAGTTATCTGCAAAAGCCTGAATGGTTCTTGAACCTACCAGTTCCTCCCCTGTGTGACAACATTTGTGTAAGGAATAACGCTTAGGGATCCCCTGCTTTGAAAATCTGGAAATCTTGAATCTGACAACTGGCATGAAACTGACATGAAATGATAGGAAAACAATACAAATATTTCTGGAAATGCTTTCTCAAAGCATTTTACCTTCAATGAATCAGTGCCTTTGGCAACAGCAAGGCTGAGCCTTGCAAGCTAACTTTGAAGTTTTCCCAAGCTTTTTGTATGTCTCCATTCTCAGGCTTTCTTTAGGACCAGTGTCTCAGACATTTCATGGTTGACCTGTTACTCACATCTGACTTTCTATTTGATTTTTCTTCATGAATAAACCAGATTTTACTACCTGATTTGGAGACCCCAGTGGTTAGAATCTCTACACTGTCATGGATTCAATAGCCATAAAGATGACTCAGTAAACTTCATCCTTCATCCAGTAACACAGATGGCAAAAGCTGCTTTGACCACAAATATGAAGGATAAGGCTGGAGAGATTCCTATGTCATGCCCTTGCCCATGGTGAATAAAGAGGAAATACTTTCGCTGGAAGAGTCAGTCCTGAGTATTTATCTTGCTATCAACTTTGATGACTGAAGTGCATACTGTCATGACCAATCTATGTGAAAGGTTAGCTTTTTAAATGTTCCTGCTCTCTTCCGTGTTACATATTAAACCCTCGTCTCTTTTACACTGTTAGTCATGCATGCCTTCACTGTGAGAGAAGGACAGGATAGTTTTGAGGCAAAGAAACCATTTGTTTTACTCCCCATCATCTACCCTTCACTCCTTTCCAAGAGCTGGAACATGATGACTCAAAGTTAAACCATTTTCAGAATGTTACCTCCTGTATTTTAGAATAGTGTGCTCTGGAGTTCAGAGATCTCTTTTTTTCTCCACACCCAGTGCATATTTCCTGACTCAAATGTGGTCTGAGTGATTGACCACATTTCTTCTTCCCCCTTTTTAAGAATCAACAGCTTTCTTCTCTCTCTCCCTCCTCCTGTGTAATCTGCTCGCAATAACCATATTTGATTAATCTGACCCTGATGAAAAATAATTTTGAGGTCAATGGAAATATGCCCACAGTATTCAGCAGACTGTGGGGATCAGGCACATACTAGAATTGACTGGAAACCTTCCAAAGAAGTGGTGGGGTTTTTTTACTTTTTAAATAATTTTTCTTTTCCTGTAGAATGTGATGATTCATTGTAGCTGAAACTTTTCTATGACTTTCACTGGGAAAGAGCATGTACCCCCTAAACCTGCAGTCCAGTCCAACTTCCTGCTCTATCCACTTCAAAACAAAATGTAAACTTGATTCTTTTTTGTCTTACATGTGTACTCAAACCATGAGACTCTTCTGAGATGCATCTTTCTCATGACTCTTTTCAGGACTTTTCCAACTTTATTTAAATAAACATTTGTTGCATTAGTGAAATTGTTCAGTGGTTAGAGCCCTCACCTATAGTGGATGAGTGTAAAATTTATATTCTGCTCTTGAACTAGGTAGAGTAAGACCTTGAACCTGGAATTTCCACATCATAGGCAGATGTTCTCACCACTGAAATGCTGTGGGGTGATTAACTATTTTACCTATGCGTGGAAGATTTTTAAGTCTCCTGTGTCTCACTGCAGAGCAGGAAAACTTATAAAAGCACATCCATTTGCATGGGTTAGATAAACTTTTTGTAGTTCTGGTCCCCTGTCTTGTGCAATACTGTATCCATTCTGCTAATGAAGTTCCCTTCTACAAAGACACTGGGGACAAACTAGTAGATACCCCTTAAGAATTAACTCCCCCTTCATTGTCAGCAGGACAAAGGTGCCAAAACTTTCTGGTGGAAGACTGGCTGCAGTGACTGCCAAATATGACATAATTTTTGAAAGATGAGAGAATCTGTTGAATCCCATTAGCATCAACTGCATCTATAGGTATGTCTCTACAACACATCCAACTAAGGAGTTCCAACAATATCCTGTATCCAAGCACTCAAGCAGGCACTGAAATGCAAATGCCACAGCACAGTTACATCCCTTCTTAGCCTTCCCATAGCTCACATCTGGTACCACATCAGTGGCCTTTGCATGTGCAGTAGAGAGCGTTTCTGTGCATGATAGAACCTATTTATGTAACTTCTCGAAGTGCTTTGAACAACAGGCATTAAACCTTTTCATGAGCAATGTCTGCTCACCTGTCCTTCACCATCATTAAATAAAAATTTTAAAATCCCTAATGATATTCTACATGCTCTTTTACAAAGATCACTTACAGCAGGTAAGTGGGCAGATAAAATGTAGATGGTAATCAGTGCTTAATTTTTCCTGTTGCTCGGGAAGGTGTGCTGGAAGATTTAATTTTAGTATTTCACACTTTAAAGAGATTATAATTCTTTTTTTAAAAAAACATGATAGATATAGATATACTGGAATACTACCTAGAATTTTCCAGCTGATTTTCCAGTATATAAACCCTCTGCCCACAACCTGGTACGTGAGCTGCATCTGGCGTTCTGTCTGTCGGTACTGGCTTTTGGTCCAATTTCAACTTCATTGAACTTTTATCTTCCGGTGTCTTTGTGTTTTATTTATTACAGGGGACTACAAGAAGAAGGATGTTGGCATTTTTGTGAGTTTTGTCCAGATTTCACTGTTTACCTGAGCCATCTTTCTTTAGTTTTATTTGATTATTTCCTGATCTTCAATTTCATCTTGCTAAGAACCCATCTGAGCACATGCTAGCATAATTACAAATTGTTCTCTAGGGGTAGACAGTGGTCACCAAAGACCCCTGCCTCTGTCTTCACCAAAGCTGGGATTTAGCCTGTGCAGAAGGCCACCATAATTCCCATGTTCCCCAATTAAACCCCAGGCTAGAGCTGGGAAAATAAATAGTTTAGATTTAGGACAAGGGTTATTTGTTCCCAAAAAAAGGGCCGTGTCTCAGTGCTGACACCTACTGCACACTGCCAGATTTGTTGAAATTCGGATGAACTTGCCACCTTCCCAGCAGTGTGCACAGCATGGGCTGTAACTGGATCCCAGCAGGACTTAGGGGTTGGGGTCCAGAGCTGCACCATCCCGTGTCGCCCTGAACAATCCTGTCCCATGAGCAAGTGATGGAGAGAGGAGAATGGGAAGAGGAGGTCATGGTCTGGCCTTCTCTTCCTTGAACCGTAAATCTCCAGTCTCAAACTGGATCTCATGTGAAGTGCTTTACTGAAGCAAGCAGACCTATGCTGCTTTACACCCATGAAGGTCGTATCTCCAAAATAAACATCTGCAGTTGGTGAGATCTTGTTTATCTTGGTGCATTAGGTGGGCGGTGGCTTCAGAATCAGAGCAAGCACAGATCATTGATGTTGTCACGTAATCTCCCACAGACCAACCTGACAGTAAATCCCATTACACGTGCAGTAGTAAGACACAGAAACATTTTCCACCTCCAGCCCCAGTTCATTTAGGACAGCTGTGTAATTCAGATTTCTTTTTGTGTGGAACCAGCTTTGAAACAATTCTCATGGGTTGGAGCACCTTTTGGTAAATTCACAGCAGAAGGGGAAAAATCGGTCATAGCAATAAGCTTAAAATAATACCCCTCCAACAGGGACGTCATGCTGCGTACTTATCTCCTCACCTCAAACCACATCACATGCCTTCAGATGCATGTCAGAAGTAAGAATAGCTATAAACAGCATAATTTATGTAGGCTGATTCACCTGAGATCTTTAAGCCTAACTCTCGTGCCAGCTACTCTGGTAAAACTCAGCGGTATCTGAACAACAATAGCATGATAGATCTGGTGTGAGAAAATTAGGCCATTAGAAATCTGATCACTCAAATTATGTAAAAGCTCATATTCATGTCTTAATGACAGGAAACTGAATGTGTAGGCACTTCTGTGGTTCAGGAAGTACAAAGCTCAGAAGAAGCATCAGAAAATATACACAGGAAGGAGGATTGAAGTGGGTTCAAAGTCTGTTGGTAGAAAACAGAACATCTTCTTTTATTCTTTACCGCTGTTTTTACTAAATGAGTTGCAGGGGGGAGCATGTGGCATGGTAGAGGAGGGGACACACACCTCATTAACTCTCATTTTTCATAATTTAAAACAAGGGGATCTCCTTGTCATGTTGGCTGATTTTCCAGTGCAGAAGATGTCAATCCCTGACAGGTTTACTATTATTATCTGGGGACTCTGGGAAATTCTGCCCATTTAACTGGAAATAAATATTTATGGAAGAAACAGAAAAAAACATAAGAAAATGTATTGGTTTTCCACAAGAAGAAAACAGCTACTCTAAAAGAGAAGTGACACCATATTGTGGTCAGAGATACTGATTTATTAATGTCATATTTTCAGATATTTTTATCACATCACCAAAAACATTATTTGGAGTTATGTTGCTTAGACTTAGTGTCAGCCCCAAGGTGAATTTTGTTCCTATAAAAGCTTTTGTGACATTCTGTTGGCTATCTACATCAACCTGAGAGGGAAAGAGGTTGCAAGAAGGTAGAATTGCTTTAAAAAAGACATGAACAGATACTTTCTAAAAAGTACATGGTTTATATAAAAAAGTGGCTTTCAATAATTTCTATGCTAAAGAAAAATATTAGCATTGCATAGCTGAGTAAAAGCTTCAGTTGTTCGAATGTTTTCAGTAGGGTGGGATATTTTTTGTTAAGTCTAACTTTCAGACATTGGGCTGTATAATATATGCTTATACAGTACTTAGCACAATGTGTCCTGATTTTGCGATGAACATCCAACTGCTGGTGTGATAAAATAATATAGATTTTCTTTAAAGTCCTACAATAGAATTTAATAGAGAAGTTTATCTCTGCTGTGAAGCTTAATTAGCAAACTTATAAAATGTGGAGACGTTGTAATTCTCTATTACAGTCCTTTAGATTTTATGTCATTTTTACCAGGGACTGTTTTATTTCTTGTTTTAACTATTAATTTAACTATAGTTAAAGTCTACTGGACTTCTCTCTGAGGTGGATCATTTGACATTTCAGCAGTAACATCAAAAGACTTGCAGGGAAATTCACCGACATGAATTTACCAGTTTCAGCAAATTTCAGTGAACCAATGAGTTTCAAAGGTGCCACTGGGTTAAGTGGAACCAGTGCTTTACCCTGGTTTTGATACCTGAATGTCTAATTTCTTTGAATATGAAACTCTAGAGAAGCTTTGTAAATGTGACTCCATGCAAATCAAAATCTAAGAATGTTTTCATTATGTTCTGTGATCTGAAACTGCTGAGTTTCACATCTCTGTAGATTTTAAGCTACTAAATTGGGGAATTTTCCTGTGCAGGTATTTAAGAAAATTTGATATTTTGACCAGAATTATTTTTTTGATGTTGTCCATTCTATTCCATGCCTGTTACTAAGCCTCAAAACTTGTATTTATTTGACACTGAATTTAAGACAAAAAGGTGGGATAACTGTTGTAGAATAAAAAAAAAAAAAAAAAAAAAAGGAAAAAAAAAGGTCTTTTTCTTCATCAGATCAGACATGGCCAGAATGTCCTGAGCTTTAATAATGGCCTTATGCACTGGAAATGCTTCTGTACTGTTTTCAGTGAGTATTTGGAAGAAATTTCATTTGACTGAAAAAGTTCCAGTGACTTTTAGTGTCACAGTAAAGAGTGTTCATATCACTGACATTAGGCATTTAATTACATTATTTGGCTCCTCTCCTTTTTTATTTTTAAGGGGCAGAGGGTATAAGTAAAGTGAAAGTAAATCTGTCAGGATTGCCCAGACTGTAGCAAAGGCAGTTCTCCTGAGGCCTCAACTGCTACCTTGAACTCATGACCTTAATTCCCTCAAATAGCTATTTTTACTGGAATTCTTAGCCACTAAGCATGACCATTAAGAGGTAGTTAATAACAAGTCAAATTCCTGTTTACAACCAGAGTAATTCTGATAGAAGCTCAGAAGTTCTGCTCTCTGAGAATTCTAATACATCAATATTTAATTTTGCTTCAAATTAAAACAAAACATCAAATAGAAAGAAGTATGGTGAAACCTCACCTCAGTACCACATAGACTTTTATATATCCATAAAAGCTTTGTGGGAGCGGACTGTGGAAGCCATCTGTCCAACCTTCTGCTTGAAGCAGGACAGTCACCAGCACAATAGCAGGTCAGCTGTGGCTTTGTAGCTAAGACTAGAAAATCTCTGTTGACAGAATTATCATTTGGTTTGAAATGATCAATCAGAAATGTGTACATTGTACTTGGATTTTCCTTTCTTGGGTAGGATTTATCTTCCATGACTGAGGGCTCCTGAACTGTGGAAAGATTCAGTCCAGCAAGAATGATCATCCTAACTGGGGAAGTGCAAACTCAAACAACTGATCTCAAGCACAGCAGCAAGAAGAAAAAATGTGTCCCAGACCAAATGTTTCAATTTGCTTGACAAACATATGTCCTTCGCAGATTTTTTTTTGTAAGAATGATGTTTTCTAATGAAACTATTTTCCATGCAAAATTCTGCACTGCGCTGACACAAGGGCCAGTGTTACTGCTGAACAATGCTTCTTCAAAATTAAAATGCTAAGAAACATTAATCTTAACACAGATTAACTGAAAATAAAGCTGGGGAGGGAAACATGAAAAAATAAATCAAGTGAGCAACTAACATGTTGAAAGTCAGCAAACAGCCAAGGACAAAGGAGTTATGACTCCTACTAATGAACATTTAACTGATCACTAAGACTGTTTGCTACTTTTAGATATATTTAACGTGGGAAATTTCCTTGGAAGCACGTGGTTGTTGGCAGGGCCTTGTTGGGCCACGTAGCTCAAGTTTACTTTCCTTTCCATTTCTACTTGCTACACTGACTGTGGAGTCCCACAGTTTCCCATGAGAAGACCTGTTTCAGATCCTTGTCATATAATCTGAGAAGTGAAACCCTCGTCACCTGACCCAAATACCTTGTGTGAGTTCTGCTGTTCAGGTTGAGAAACAAGGCCAGGAGGAGAACATGATGACACTCTGTTGTGGTATGTGTGTACTAGAACAGTCCTCCTCACTGTTCTTTGCTCAACTTCCCCACTCTTCCCTTTCATGATACATTAGTCATCAAATCATGAGTGAGAGAAATTTCCATGCCGTGGTATTTCAGTCATCTAGAGTCAAGGGGAATGTGAAAATAACTCCAGTTTGCAGCACCTGTTGCTTCAAACACACATTGCAAGTTGTCAAATAGCAGTTTCTCCCTCTCTCTCTTTCTCTTTTTTTGGCCAAGGTTACAAACTAATGAGTGCAAGACTGCCAGCAGAAGTGCTGACACAATCTTCACATTTCGTGGGCTAATGAGGTAGAAAATAATTGTTTGATGACATAAATTAATTAGTAGTCACAGAATTTTGAAAACAGACACTGTATATTCCTGTGATTTAATCAGGCTGGGGTGACCTCTAAGCATTTATTTTTGAAATGAAGGGGTGCAAAGCACAGGAAAGCAAAAGCACTGGCAGACCCTCGATGCAGTATTTCCATTAGTGTAATTGGCTGAGTTTATCAGGGCAGTCAGAGAAGGAGCTGACAGACAGGACTGCCTCTTTGCATGCAGGCAACTCTTGATCCTGCAGAGCATCCCCTTGTTGCACCACAAGCTGCTGCTTCTTAACGTGGCAGATAGCAACCTGCATGTCACCTTCCTTGCCACCCTAGCAGTCTGCAAACACATCTGTGATGTTTTGATATGGACAACTCAGGCTGCGGCTCTGACTTTGCTTGTGGAAGACGCAAGGAGTAGAGGGAAGGACAGCACAAGGACCTGCAGGAAGCCTAGACCCACAGATATTTTACGTTCCTGTACTCGGGTCACTTGCTCTGTATCTAATACAGTTATTTGCTATCCGGGAGAGGAAACTGTATGCTGTTTGCCCTAGAGGTATGTAATGGAGATAAAATTCATAATAATGAGGTCAAAGTAATTGCTTAGGTATCTAGGAACAACTTTGGAATTGGGAATGTCATGCAGAAACCTTTACCTTGATCCAAATTCTCAGTGAGCTTCCACCCTTTCTGTTTTCCCTAATGACCTATTTTACTCCATGTACAATGCATTCCTGCCAGTGCAAGTCAGGTACAACTCATTGTGAATACAGGATTATTTCAGCCCTTATGTAATTTATGTTTTTCTACTAACAGGCTGACTTTGAATCTTGTATGTGCCACCTGATTGTTTTTCCTGTATTTGGGGATGAATGCATTATCCACATCCAAAGCTGGCTAAAGTATCTGTGAATGACAGTCATAATTTTCCCCTGCTACAGAAGCACATGGGATATTCATGTGGGAATCCTTCTACAAGGTACAGCAGTACCAGTGGGTTTCAGTGCATGCTCAGTTTCAGAAAAAACTCCAGATGGAAGCATCTTGTAGAGAAAAAAGAGATGAAGCATCATTTCTTTGCCTGTGGGCACAACCCTTCTGTTATGGCTCTGGGATCGGCCCAGTGTTCCTGTGAGAATCAACAAGAAAGAACTATGTCTGAAGTGCCAATTTTAATGTCACATGGAGAGTGAATTCACCTGGTAGAGTTTTTTTTAGGTGAAATACTCTTCTAGTATTAAAAGATATGTTGACAGCATATAGATACTTACAGCTTTGTTATATTTTTCTGCACCACCAGGTTTCAACATACATTAAATGCTCCAGCACATGATAGGGATGAACATTCTGGTAGATATAAGATCTTGGAATATTTGTCTGTGAGAAAAATCGCAAGAGTTGATCTTCAGTGAAGCAGAAGATTCAAGGAGCAGCACAACTGACCATCCTTCCTTAAGCCTGGCCAATACGTGCACAGAATGGTTGAAGATGAATTTGCTTTAACCATTTTCCTTAACAAGCCTCTTGGAGCTTTAAAAAGATATTGATGTCACTGTTGCTTTCTTGAACAAGTAATTTCTTTCAAGTCCAGCATGTGTAAGGAGTGTGTTCTGTAGAGAACAAATCTGATCTTCATGTGTCATCCAACACTCCTTCGACAAGAGACTTGTACTCCTCCAAACCCTTCTCTTGCTCACCACCAAAAGCAGGACTTTTCACTGAGTATCTCCACGTTGGAACGGGGCACTGCTTTGTGTGTTGTCACACCCAGTGGAAGAATGGGGACTCTCACAGGTGTTTCAGTGCACGTAGTGGCATGTTGAACATTTCAGATAATTTCTAATTAAAAATTGGTGCCTGTGGGCATTGCTAGGAACTTGGAGGAGAAAATCCTAGCTGCCTTCATGCCAATTTGCATAACAATGCTTGCAACAGCCTTGGGCTGTAATTTTGCCTTTCAAACTCTGCATTCCCCATTCCATCCACAATTACATGGAAACCCGTTTTCCTCTTTGTTCTTTTGTGGTCCTGCCACCCTGTGAAATCAGTAAAACTCCTTGCTGGCTGAAGAGCTCTGAAGAGTTATTGAAATCACAATTTTTGAGCATCGCTAGTGGCAGCCCTGATGTTGGG
>NW_020799095.1:142815971-142856784 GCF_003259725.1 Athene cunicularia | reverse complement strand
GGGGCGGGGGAGAAACACTGTGTTGTCACTTGTGCTCAAGGAAAGTGAAGAAAGGTAAAGGGGTTGCTGGTAGGAACTGACGAAAGCCCGTGGGCACGTTGCAGAAGGGAAGGGTGGTGTTCTGCAGGTTCATTCATGCCCTTGAGCATGAAATGCCATTTCCAAGAGCAGTGCTGTGAAGCCGTGTGTCTTTTCCCCTCCACTAGGGAGGGACCAGTGCCCTTCTGACCTTGACAAGGCACAGGAAACCACTGGAGCCAAGGGTCTGACTGTCACCCCTTCCTCTCCTCCTTCCCTTTTTTTTTGAACATGGATAAATGGCAAAAGCTTGTGCAGCACCCACTAAACTACTGCCATTGGTGCTTGGAATCAAATAGAGGTAGCTCAGGCAGATACCCTCTTATCCTAAAGAACTGATGCAAATTTATAATCCAGCCTCCAGCAGAGTAATAAAGCAGTTTCCCTAGGTCAGGTTTTTGAAAGAGACAGAGCAAGATGGGGTTTTGCAGAGGAAGAGAGCAGCAGCACAGACAATAAAATGCTCAGTTAGCAGAGTGAGATTCTAGAACAGCACTCAGCTCGGTCCGTCCCCTTCTGATTAGTCCTTGCTGGTTTATGCTCACACCTCTTTAGCATTGCTTCATGCATTCCCTTATGGCCTCCACTTCACTAAGGAATAGAAAGGGACTAAGTGATGTTACTGGGAACACGCTTACCAACTCAGTCCTAAGACTGCAAACATAAATGTATCCATGTCAATAGCACTGTGTTGTGTTTCCCTGATTAGGCAGAGAGAGAGAATGATGTTGAAAGAGGGAGGATATTTGGTGTCATACATCATAGCAATCTGGGGTGGACCGGCCCTGTCCCCTTAGTTGTCTGCACACCTGAAAGGATGCAATACACTGCATGGTATAAAAGTATGGGCTGTCTCATGAGTGCTGATGAATGTTCTGGCTCCCAGTTGTAAATGCACATTTGACAGTGCCAATATGTTGACAGCATACACTGATGTTCCTTGCTACTCAGTTATGCTGCTGTCTGGGTTTCTGCCTTCTGTTACTACCACCAATGGAGGATGCGAAAATTTTCAAGAGTAATTCAAGACTTCATGCACCTCTCTGTTAGGCCTGACTTAAGTTGCAAATCTCATCTGAGAACCTGTTATTCCTGTAACATAAAGACACACTTTATTTCTGGAGGAATCCTGTTTAAGAATCAAAATGGTGTTTTGTTTACTGCTTTCAGAAATGAAGATGTGATGGGAAACCATGGCAGATTCCTGGCAAGCCTTTATTCTTTCTGGATAGATCTGTACTCCTTAACATTTATGTGGCTTACACTGCTGCCATGGCTGAGAACAGACAAATCTCACAACTTGTGTACGAGGTTTATTCAGCTGCTCCCTTCCCCAGCACCATCACTGCAGCAGCTATGCACTCAACAGTGGTACATGGAGCTACCTCTTCGGTGTAAGACCCACCTGCCAGACACTGCTGAGGACACAACCATCCAGCTTCATCTCAAAGGTTTGTGGTGGTGTTCTCTGCATCAGCTGAAGACTGTGATATTAGAAAGATTTTGGGATGGCAACTTCTCACCCCTTCTTCTCTGACGCACATGACCCTATGTACCATGAGTGCATGCATGCATTTGTCATGTGGCTCAATACTGGAAGCTTTGAACTTTGAGGTTGGTGGACAACTGGGGGATCTGCTCCTGTAACCTTAAAAATTAACCTCTAGTTAAATAATATCCCTGGTTTTAGCCTTTGGATGGAGGCTCAGGAGTCCTGTAGTTGACTGTTATTCCTGGCATGGACCTGGACTTCCTCTGTGACTTTGCCCAACTCATGTAGTCTCTCTCTGTCACAGTTTCCTCATCTACTGAACTGGAATACTATCACTTCTCCATGTCTGAGGGGCATTGAGAGACAAAATGTGCTCTGAATGGAGCCTGGGACAAAATACTTCAGTTATCCTATGGAATGCTGCAGTGGATGATGTTAAATTTTTCTTTGAAAAAACTGGCTCAAACTCCTCTCGGCAAATTTGGATTGCTGCTTGAAATATGTCACTTTATCTTCTCCATGGTTTTCAAGACTTTTATCAACAAGTACCCTTTCTGTGATAGTTCTGTTAATCTCGTCCCTGCCTGTTCATGATACTGACGTTTCAGAATCTCATGTGTGCAGTTCACAATTACTTTTCTCAGAGGAGGGGGAAACCCCTTTCAATCTCAAAAAGTGTGTATGCAAACTCCATTGAGATAATCTAGAATTTACTATCTCCCATTTGTGCAAGACCCAGAAGTGAATTTAAAAGGATTTTACCTTTATTAATCTTTTGGTTGATGAAGATTTCATTGATGTAAATACTTTATTCTTGTCTGTTTCTGCCTGAGAACATGAAGCTAATTCTTTCTCTGAGCAGAAAGGAGGGGTTTTATTTGAAAACTTTTTTTTTTTCATTAAAAACATCTCCAAATATTTTTTCTTTAGAACATCAATATTTCTTTTCCATCTCTCAGTAAAATCCTCCTCAGTTTCCCAATGACCTTCATGAAGTTTTTTTTTTCAGTCACCCATTTAATCATGTGTTTATTTTTCTTGTGATACCCCGTTGTCTTTTCATAGCTACTGTTTTGGCATGAAAGGTCCAACATAAAGCTTTTTATTGATCTGATTCTCTCCATGTATCAGGTGACATCTTAGGCTAATCATATTTCTCCTATTTTGCATTTCATCTGTGTCAGCAAAACCAAAAACAACCTTCCTACTAACACACACCATTGTACTCCCAGTTCTATTCCTTGTTAATGCATATTTCCTATCTCATGTGTAATTTATTGCATTTAATGTTTTGGGAAAACTATCCCTGAGCCACAGGAATTATTGTGAGAGGAAAGTCTTTTGGTTAACAGACTGGACTGAGGATACTGGAGATATGTGTTCTGTCCTTTGCCTGTAATTTCTTGCATGACCTTTGGCAAGCCACTGTTCAGGACAGAGAACATGTAATCTGCAATCTGTTTGTATGGTGCATGTTTCAATAGACCTGTGGCCTCAGCTAAGGCCCATTATGGTAGAATAACCAAGAAAACAGTCCATGGTGCAGCTAATTAGAGGCCTCAGCAGTAGTAATGCCACAAGAAAATATATAATGGTGGTTTTTTTTAGGCAGGGATCAGATGTTACTAAGCTTCACTTCTTTCAAGGACAGTGCAGTTTCACTCGGCAGAGGGGAAAGGGAAGTTGGAGAAAGAAATGGCCTTTATCACATAGAGGATCAGCCCACTGGATCCTGTAAGCAGGAGCAGACTAGTGTGTCTGTGCAATGCTGCTTTCTATGGGATACAATCAGTTCCACTTCATTGCAAGTCAAATGGTCTGTGGTGTTAACTGGAGTTAACTGGAGGTAGGGTTGGCCTAAAACCAAGAATTATCTTTCACAAAATAGAGAGGAAAAAAAGGAAAAAACACCCCCACAAAACCAAACAATAAGAACTAGGCTTCAAAAATAGTTTTCTTTCTGCACTGCAGGTAAGAATAATAAAAAAAACACCACTTTTTTTTTTTTTTTTTTTTTTTTTTTTTTTTTTTTTTTTTCCCTCCAAAATATTCGTGAGGATAGAACCAAGACTATGTATAAACATTTGCTGGGGTATTCAGCTATGACAGCAGAGTCAGAGACTGAGGTGTCAGCGGAGCTTGATTTGAAGAAGGGATGTGAACTGTGGTCTTCTTCAGCTGAAGTGAGTGCCCTAAGCACTGGTCTGTCACTTAACATCAGTCTCTCTCTTTTTCACTTTTCCTCCTCCACTTGAACTTAACCTGGCAAACAGTTTGCCTTTCAGCCCAGAAACTGCTGAGACCAAGTCTATTTGGTTGTATTCCTTCAGCGTGAGGAAGGTTTCTGTTCTTGGCACAGGGGTGTCCATGTTTTGACTCATTCTTCACTGAGTCCTGGTCAGTCCCTGTGTCAAATAGTGAACAACCGTGAACCCCTCTTGCTGTAACTACACTGTCAATGTGGAAGGCCTCTTAGGTGAATTAAAGAGAATGAGACATTTCACTCTTTAATTAGGGACTGTCATGATGAAGTTCATGTATGTTTTTATCAGATCTGCAGTACCTCATCTCCCTGAGTGCAAAGGTATGTTTTCTTGGATATGAACATAAAATATGCAGTTCTTATCCTGAAACACTGGTCCAAATCAGATATGACACAGTAAGGCAATAACTAGAAATACGCAGTTTTGAGAAACAGATTTTGATACTCTTGTTATATTTCACTTTTAGTCAAAAAAGTACTTAAAAAGGAGGGCTACAATGGAAATAATCTGAAAAAGAAAAGCAAGTTTGAGGAACAGGAGGCATCCAAGGAAAATACCAGCCACTGGCAGAGGCATCAAAAAATTACAACATGGTGGAACTCTAACAAGATTAGTTGATACATGATAGAAATCCATGGGGATAGAAATGAAATTGTGAAGCCACAGTCATCAACAGTGAAAGGTGAGGTTTAGTATCATACAGGTGTCTAGAATCCATTCAGGCACCTCCTGTTCAGTGCTGTGATAGAAGACAATGATCCTGGCCAGATATTTTGCCTAGAAGGAAACTATCTGTAGCCAGGGAAGTAAGAGCCTGAGATGCCAGGTAAGAGGATGCAGCAATCCCCCATCTGTCCTCATCAATCTGTTTCATTATTTGGTCACGATTATCTCAGTGAACAGAGTTCTCTTCTGGGCTCACCTGTGGTTAAGACCCAATACTAAAATGCGTCTGTGGAAGGCAGAGCCCCTAGTAGAGGTCTGACATGGTGAACCTGAGTGAGTTCCATCTGCCCATACTGCTTGCATAAAACTGTACCACTGACTCTAAAATGTGATAAATCACATAAACACATTTTTCAAACGTGCCTTCCAGTGATTATTTTGTGGTAGTCACAGTGATGGGCTATTTGTCTCTGTCTACAGAGAAAGGAACCCATTTGACTTGAACTGGAGAAGTGGTCTCCTGTAGCTCTGGCCTACAGTTAAGTCAGTTCCTGAGCTACTAACAGGTGTTCTGCAGTACTTCTCTGAGATGCATTTAATTTCTCAGTATCAATCACAGCTGAAAAAGAAGCAGGCCATATCAGTAGGATAGGTGCTCTGGCGCTACCAACACGGAGGTGACACTACAGGTTTTAGTCTTTTACTTCCTGTGCTATGAGCAAATCACTTTGGTTATCAGTGTGCTCCTCTCAAAAGGAAGAGGAGGTTTGCGTTGCTCAACAGTGACACCATCTGACTGGTGAAGGGCAGCAGTAATGGAATAAATGGATGATGGGAGAGTGAGAGGAGAACAGGCTTTGATGAAAAACAGGGACAGGTTCTCCTAAAGGATGCAAGGATCAAAACTGCAAAAAGTGTATATGTGTCAGTAAGACAATACAGTTTCATACACATTTTAATTGTGCTAGGGAAGACTACTACATCCCCCTCAGCATATTCCCACTGAGTCTTACAAAAAGGAGTAGCATATTTCCCAAAACAAAAAACTAGTTTTGCTCTTAAGACTTCTGAAATCTTCAGAGAAGTCAAAAGTGCATTTTAAGTCATTGCTAGCATTGACTTAAGTCTAAATTAATCTGCTCTCATGGGCAAGGCCTCATACGAGGGAGTTGCAAGGCAATGGAAAGAGGGTTAGATAGCCAAATAACTCAGTTAGTTGAGTGACAAGTGACTGTTGTGTGGGGCACAGTATGCAGGGCACATAAATAAAATTAGTCACTGAGAGGATCAGTCAAGTAAATTTAAGCGGGCGTTTGATAAAGAAAATATCAGACTTTAAAACTATACAATTCTCTGAGTGCATGAGGATTTGCACGCTATCTAAAGTGGGTTTCATCTGACCAAGAATAGCTACCTGTGAGCCTGTTGTCTAGATTCAGTGGAGAGAAATGAGTGCTTCTGTAGCATAATTAATTAATATGTAAGTGTGAGATGACAAAAAAATGAGGTTCAGATGACTCATGTCCTAGAAGTTCTTATTTCTTTCCGTTGACTACAAGGTGACTTTAGCAGGACCAGTGCAGATTCAGACTAGACTCAGCAGATCTGTAGAGAGCTGAGTTCCTGCATTCACATATACTTCACAGGCCTTCTATCAAACCAACACTTTTCTTGCCCTATTGGTTGAACAACAACGTGGAGTTGGAGAAAGTGAGATACACTTGCAGACTGAACCTTCTGGTTTCATTTTGGCCAAAGAAATGCAGATCACCTATCCTGAGACCACTCTGCAATGCTAAACCAAAGTGCACCAACTAGAAACAACTGGAAGAAATTCTGAAAGTGAATTGCTGCTGTAAACTAAGATGCTGAGTTATCTAAGGACAAAATTTATTTTGTGCTACAGACACGATATCATCTTGTCTTGTGGCTAGTGCTTATTTCTAGTCCTGTCATCTGACTGATTGACTATGTTGCTCCCTGATCTGACTATGCTTTGGGCAAAGTATTTCTTTGTTTGCTCACTCAATGCTCATCGATTGGAAGAAGGAAGAGCAATGCCATAAGAATACTTCAAGCAAACACATGAAGGAAATCAATGTCAAGAAAAGTGTGGTGTGTTTCACCATTTTTTTCGTATGGTGACTTCTCTGAAAACAGTAAGAAAAGAAATTCAGGTGTGACAAAACATTTCAGAATGGAAATGACTGTTTAGTTTTTGGGGTTTTTTTAACCTGTCAAAGCTTTCTAGGTAGAATGTAAGTAATCATACCAATGAAATCTTTATAATTTGGAGGATCCATTTCTTTTTCTCAACTTTTTTTAGTCTGTTAATTCACCAGTCTGACAAAATAGTAAATGAATGCAACTCTGTCCCTTTCAAAAGCTCTTGGCTTTAGGATTAAGTAGAGCACAGATGTACATTTCATTTCTTTCCTAACGAATATGGTGAACTTTTATAATACATGGATATGAATCAAGCCCTGTGCACAGTCCAAAAACAAGAGTTCATTAAAAGGTCCTTCACTTTCACACAGTCCTGTTGCAATTGTTTTGCCCTCACATGGCTGGAGGCCTTGTAGGAAGACATCAGTGTTGCTAACAAAGAAGGTTTCCAACTGGGGCAGATCTGCTCTTGCTTTTTTAGGAATACGAAACAAGGTCAGTGCCCTTTGGGCTGTGCGTCCAGTCTCTTGCTATTGCAAACAACCACACTGTATGTCTTTCCTAGAGTATTTTCCAAAGTCTTCGGGTGAAGATCAAGCCTAAGTTCTTTGTACTCCCTGTCATATAACACTTCTCTGAGGTCACTGTGGTAGAGAAATGGCAAATGGAGTTGAACGTTAACACTTTGAAGAAAAGGACTAATTAATGGCTATTACATTTCAGTTCTCAGCTCATCAGAAAATGAGAATGGGTCTTGGAGAAGACGGTCTTGATAGTAACAGGTTTCTCTACACAGACAAGTCACCTTGGAGAAAAGGAGAAAAGGTAAAAATAACACAGTAATGTCACTTTACAGTATATCTAGATCCTGAATGAAGGGTCAGCTCTGCAAGAAAAATAAGAAACATGTGGACCACACAGTGTCCAACAAGAAAGATATGAAGACTCAATTGTCTTTACCATACCAACTCTGCCAGCACATGCCATAATCACTCAACAAGTGTTTCCAAGTACAAAGAGGTCCAGGAAACTTAGGCAGTTTTCTTATCTCTCTGATAAGCTCTGGCACTCTCCCTGTAGCAGATGATTTCCTTGCAGACTTCTGAACATACTAAACAAAAGAGAAACCCAGCTGGTCTAACTCGAGCAAATGCACTGACACAGGATCTTCCTCTCGCTCATGGGGATATCCTGTTGGTAGTAGCCATCAGTCAGATGTTACTAAATTCAGGTCACAGTCCAGTGAAAAACAATTACAAACGTTTAATATATGATACTTCACTCAATGTCTACAAACATTACAGCTGTGTACACATTCAAACAGAGACCAATAGTGTTTCTGAAGAAGACAAATGTCCTGGCAGAAAGATGAAGCACCAACAGATCAGGCTTCTGAAGTCAACTATACATTACCTCTAAGGCTGCATAGTGGTATCATTCTTTTAGTAGTCATATTTCCCTCTCACAAGGAAAAGAAAAAAAAAAAAAAAAGCCCTTTAATATTAGCAGTGCTTTCCTATAAACCACTGTGGCAATTTTGACTGTGCTGCACACTGCAATGCAGAATTAAACCTAGAGCTGAACAAACTGTTCTGAGCAGACAGCATATTCACCAGATTTATGACATATCTGAACCCAGTGCTACAAGTCTCAGTGAAAACCCAGGAGCTAGCTTGCAGGGAATAAAGATAAAGGTGAGGAGAATATTTTATTCCCAAATTGGCCCCAAACCTTGAAGCATGTAAGTCTAATTGTAGTCTTCTTTTCTGTTAAAAATAGTGATTACTCTTTACATCGAGTGGTTCATTGTAGGTGTACAGAGGGTTTATCTCTAGTGTGCTCAGTGTATGGAGTTAGAGACTGGAGCTGCAGAACCAATTGTTTCAATCACCTGCCACAGTCCTTTTTTTCGAGGTACTTTTGGAGAGTGTTGCCGTACTAAACAGGAAAGAGTCCGCCTAAGTTTCTGGATGTATTTGTTTTTCTTTAGAAATAAGGTTGAAGCTCTTAAAAAGGTTTATTTGGAGATAAGGCTCCCTCTAGGGAATGTCAGAACAATCAAAACCTTTTCCATTCTTTCTTCCACTAAAACACCACATTTGAGCTAGTTGCATTAACTTCAGATTTTTTAAAAAAAACAAGTTCCTTCCTGACTAAGGTAGAAACACATAAAACATTGGGAGCAAGATTTATTGGCTATTTACAGACTGCTTTACATTCCATGTTCTCCTGGCAAATCCAAGCAAAGTAATTGTGTTGGCATGTACGTGCATGGCCTTGTTTGCAAAGGGTATGGTCACATATCCCCATGCAGCTCATTTGATCAGTTGGTTTATTGACGCACCCTGGTTGTACATTTCCCATGCTATACTAGAGCTGACTGATAAAAAAAAATCCCAGGACATCCCCTCAGTTCATTGTTGTCCTAACTCAAGGGAAGAGTGTTTTGGGAACTGTTTACAAAATTAAAAGTTCTGAAATTATTTCACTGTAATGTTCCCACTACCATCTGAAAAGGTAAAATCTATGACAGAAAAGGAGGTAAACAAATTGAAACACTGACTTTATCGTTTTCTATCACATTTGAAATAAGTTGATGTTTTCCTGAAACTTCTGATCTTGCAGATCATTTTCCCATGGAAATCTCTTCTTTCAGACAGTTTTCCATTAACCTCAATAGCAGTAAATTCAGTGTCCAGCTCATGTACGGTGATATTTCCTTTGTATGTACACTCATATATGTCTCTATCTCTCTGCCTCTATGTCTAGCTCTGTTCACTTGATAGACATCCTAAACAAGTGTGTTAGTCTTTAGAAAGGCAGTCAGGAAACCAAACTTTTGGTTTTGTCACTGACTTGCCATTTAATTTTGTCTGTCACGCATCTCCCTTGGAACTATTGCAAGAGCTGTTTATTTAGTCCTCAAGCTCTTCAGCACAGGGGCTTTCCTTTGTCACCCAGTATGTTTCTGGCCTATATACGGGGTCTACAGTCTTGTTGTGGCTCCTCACCACCACTGTCCTATGAATAATCATGTGTATTTTGACATTATCATTTTGTCTTGATCATTTTGACTTATTTATCTCTTCCCTGTTTTCTGCCTGACAGTGCTTTACTTTAGACTCACTCTCCTTTAACCTTCTCATTATATTATTTAGATTATAACTTCAGATTTTTCCCCCATTGTTTCCCCATTTTGACCTGCAATTACATCAGTCTGGCAAGTCCGTGTTGGTGTCTGTAGGGTACAGACTTGTACAGGTGTCCCCTCTGTGCAAACAGCAGCTCCTACATGCAGCAAGTGCTGCAGAATTCCAAGGAGTGCTCTTGGGACTGATGGGACAACGGGGGAATCTCCATTCCCTGAGAAGTCACAGGGTTTTGGCCTTTTTGTGGCATCCTTGCTAACCTGCTATTTTCTCAGCCCTTCGTTCAACTTTTCTTCATTCAGCTTTTTCTGTAGATAGATGTTTGTCAACTTTGCTGCCACTCGGGTATTGTGCTCCAGGAACGGGCACTTTCAGGTGCTCTGTATCACTCTCTGTAGCAGTATTGAAAAAAAAATTCATGGCAGCCCAATTAAACGGATGTCTGTGCTGCCAACTTCCAGGCAGCATCTGCACAAAGAAGGGGATTCTGTTATGCCAGGGAAATCACAAGTCATTTCAGCGTGGGTGCTTCTCAGAGACCATCTGACAACCTCTCTGAGCTTTGATTGTGTGCCTTCTCTGCAGCAAATGCAGAGTTACATGAAGGAACAAGCAAGGCTGTGAGCAGTGGAACTAATACAGCACAGTTCCCTACTGATTTGTGCTGCATAGTTGTCTCCAAACATCTAGCAAGGTCTGAGCTTGGATCTTAGCTGTTCCGCACTGCTGGGGCATTCACAACATCGCTCTTCTGGGCACAATCTGGTGTCTAACAGAGCCTGAATTAACAGTACAGCCTGCTTCTCAGTTGGGTGAACACATAAGCTGCATCTATACTAATAAATTAAACAATACTATGGAATGTTCCCAAGCACTGGAACTTGACCAACTATGCTGTTAAACTGTGAGAATATTGGCTGGCATAGTTTTGACCAGAGAAAACTAGTACTCTTTTAAACAATTCCCAGGAACTGCTTAGAAGTTAGAAAAGGCCATGGTCCACCGAAATAGGCACTTGGACATGGTCACCTCTTTTGGAAGAGTAAGAGAGTTTAATACTATGGAAACCATTTGTTCTGTGCCAGCTGGCTTCAGGAGCAGAGAACAGTATGAGGCATGTTTAATCCACTCCTGTAGACGTAGCCATAGTCTATTTTTGCTCCACCCAGTTTCTGATTTTCATAACACTTGTGGGAATATAATGTCTTTGAAATGACCCCGTTTTCATTACACTGGATTGAACTGACTGGTAGCAAGACGTGTGACCCCATCCACAAGCACCTACCCACCAGCACTTGCACACACGCACTTACACGTCACCTATGTGCACATATACACTTATACCTGTGCATACTGAAACACATGCATTTACAGAATTGAAAATGTAATTTCTTTACTAAAAGTCTTAACAAAACTTACAAAATCTTATCACAACGTCCTATAAATATGTGGTTGAGAAAGAATTTCCCAAGTCATAAGGGCAGTGATTGACAGTATTTCAGTGGAAGTTCTGTCTTGAGACAAGGTTTATTTCCTAGGATCATCTGGACTTTTCTATATAACAGATTTTTAAATCAGTGAAGACATTGCTGGGATACACCGAAACTCTTGGTCTCTTGGCTGGTTGTAGGATGCTGGAGTCTTGTGCAGTTTGGAGCTGGAGGAGCCATTGCTGTCGACGCTTTGGGACTGAGCACCCATGTCAGGGTCCCCTGTGGATGCGAGTGCCTGGTCTGGGTGGTGCAGAGAGCCTTGTCCCAGCCCTGAACATCCTTGTGCAGAGAAACCTTCACTGTCAAGTGGTGATTCACCAGCAGCCAGGAGGAGCCCAAGGCAATGTCATATACCTCATTTAGGCTGTGCAAGTTCATACAGGGCTATAAAAACAGCAGGGTAAGATTTGCAGACCCCAAACCTGGCATGGATGTCATGGCTGTAGAAAAAGCAAAATTTAATATCCCAGTGAGCTTCCAATGATATAAGTGAGCTAAAACAGTTGAAACTCAGTTGGCCCATTTACCATGATTAGACCTTTCTCTGTATTAGCTGTATCAGGAATTGTTCTGAGAACCCTGAGTTGTTCTGATTTGGTTTGGAGGTTACCAGTACTACAAGATCTACAAGATCACACACAGTTATGTTAGGCTCTCTGAAGTCCACAGACCTGCCAAAGGCTCCTTGGTCAAATTGTGTGCATATAATCACTTTGTAAAACCCAGGCCTGTGTCTTTTGGGGTTCCTCACAGCCTGCATTGAAGATAAGCCTGAATGAAAATGGAAGGAGAGGTTTCTCAGATTTGGTTTGGATTGCTCAAATTCCTCAGGCTGTAGTGAGGATTTTGTCCATGGACCCTTTTTGTTAAAACAAAGAGTAATAACCTGAACTGTGAATAATACAATGAATTTCCCCACTTACTGTTTTTGTAAGCAAATCAAGTTTTTTAAGGCAAGTTAATGATAACCTTTCCTCTACAGCACTCAGCCCTGAAGACACCAAGTTGGAACAGATGGGTAATGCACTGGTATTTTGCAATATGTTCAGAGAAAAAGCTGCACCCAGAAATTAAAATAAGGCTTTAGGTGCCAAATAGCAGAGAAGGGTGGTTTTGGTTGGGTTTTTTTAAGCATATGTTCTCGTAAGCAAGCAGAAGAATTCCAGCAGCAGCCTGGAGGGGAGAAACGCCGGCTGTCAGGCAATTCCTCTGACATGCAAAAGCCAGTGATTTACCATGTGAGCAGCACCAAGTGAACTTCAGGAGGCCTACAGCCCCTGAGAAGTTTTGCATATCTCTTGCAGTGCCAAACTGCAGCTCCAAACTCTGGTTAAAACATCTGTACCCTGTCCACACAATGCTGGAAGTGACCCGGAAGGAGGCCAGTGAAGAGGATTGCTCTTTTCTGCTTCATTACCAGGAAAAGTCACCATTTTCCCTTTAAAATATTTTGTGTTTGGGAGACTTTTTTTCTTTCTTTTGCTTTGTCTATGATATCAAGTCTTATTTAAGCAACGGATGGTGATTTCTGAGCTTTTAGTTGCTAACCGGAGCATGTGACTGTTTCACAGAATTCCCATTTCCCAGTCCTTAGTCATGTATCTGAATTAAACATTAATACTTTGATGTGAATTAATAAACACTGGAACAGGTCTTTATTATTTGTTCTTCTGTTCGTGAATCTTTTATGAAATGCTGTGTAGACAGGTTTATAATTTTTGCTCCCCAGACAAGATATGTAATGTAAAATGAAGCAGATGTGTTCAAAGAGAACAACATTTTTACTTGTTTTCATATATAGGTTTTTGTGAAAAAGCAGAATACAAGTTGAAGATATTTATGCTCCTTCAAAGGTCACTATTTTAAAAAATTGATCAAAAAATAACTGGAAAAAGAACTTTTTGAGACAAAAATGAGAAATTGGATTTCAAGTACCTGCATGAGCTTCATATGATCTAGATTAATATATGCAGTTTCTGCAAAAAGAAGTAGTGGCAGGTACATCTTTTGAACATATCAGCTAAGAAGTGGATAAAGGAACAGTAGTAGTTACAATTTATCAGACTTTCTAAAGGTCTCAGAAGATTCTTTGCAGGAAACTTTTTAAAGAATTGAAATAGTCATGCATGAGATGCCAAGCTCTTTCATGAATTTGGAACCGTCAAAAAAGTTGGAAACAAAGAATAATGATTTCTTTTTCCAGTACAGCATAAAGTTAAGCACTAGATAGCCTAAAGGTGTATGTTACGCACATGATATTTGTGAGGTGTATTGGAAATTTAAAAGAAGAAGCCTGTAGTGATCAGTGAAGTAGCAAATCTGGAAGGTTATACAAGTATTTACATACATTTTGTTACTAGCTGACACCAAATAATTTTATAGGATGTATTAAAACCAAGTGACTGGTCATTATGATGGCCAAAGAATTTCTGTACTTCAGAAAATGTAAAGTTAATGCACTCTGGACAAAATAATTTGAATGGTATGCTGTGAGATTCTTAAATATTCAGGAATGAGATTTTTATGACCTTAGGCTCTGGAAAGTATTGTAAGAATCACTGCAGAACCTCTACCTCATATATGATGATATAGATCATATATGAGAAACATCTCTTGAAGGTTACTTGATCTCAGTTCAAAGCTTGGGGAGGGCCTAAGTGATCTGCTTAGGTCCCTTCCTAATAAAATATGATTAGGCAAGTCAATGTAAATATTCACTGTATAAATAGCAGCATTCAGAAGAATAATTCAGTATGCTAAGAGTTTCATATATATTTGAATGTACACATGCATATGTATATACTTATCTACAGACACACAGGCACACATCGCAGCACACTACTGATTTATTGTAAGAAAGTCCTAGTAGCTCACATGCAAAAGAACTTTGTCCAGAACTACCATTGCTGGGAAACACAACCAGAAAGTCTCCCAGCTGGCCCAAAATGTGGCAAAAGTTTAACTCAAGTTAATTTCTGGTCAAAGTGTGTTCTACAGTGTCTGTCCTCACTCACAATAAACTCTCTGGATTACATCAACCTCAACATAGTTGTCCTCTGCTTAAAGGCCTCTGCAGAGCATCAGCAGAGCATGGGGCAAAGAAACAACTGGTTCATTTTAGCCTGCCTTTAATGTCGGGGGTTTACACAGGAGGAAAATTCCCAAATAGTAATGACCTGCAGGAGAGTAACAGTGTTACCTGTAACATTACAAACAACACAAAATTGATGAAGCTGTCTCTCAGGGTCTTACCTAGACATGCTACAAATGGGGGTCAAAATGTTAAGTCTCTATCTATATCCATATTTTGCATGTTATATACGTGATCTATACATTCATGTGCACATCTTTATAGGGGTTTCTGTTCTAGTTACATTAGAAGTGCCAGTATGCAATGAGAGACACAGTTCTTGGACAACTTGAGAAAGCAAGACAAGCAAACCCTAATATATGCACATAAATAGTTAAACACTACTCCAAGATTACAAATATTTTCAAGTTTTATTAAGAAATGAGTCCACTCATCAGTCAATGGTGGTGGTATAGGTCAGCTTTTCCACTTCTATTAACTCTGTATGTAGCTCTGCATGTAGCTCTGCCAACATTAGCAAAGTTGTGCCAACGTGTAACGAGTAGTTGGCTTTTAGAAATGTATTTGTTTTCCTACCTTGACCTCAAGCTGTTAGGAAAAGGACTAATCCTAGAAGTAGCTGTTCCTTAAATGGGTATTTTTCTATATTCCATTTGCTTTCTCCATGCATTTTTTTTTTTTTCTTTGTAAGGAGAAAGCTTCAGGCTTTTATAGAAATCTCATTACTAAGTTATTAAGCGAGTGAAACTTCATTCCTAAAGGACCACTGAGTTTATAAAAACATAGGTGAACTCCATCAACTAAAGAAAAAAAAACAACTAGGAAAACATAAAAGACATTAAGACTTCCATAACTTTCCTGAAATGCATGAAATGCTCCATATCATTTTGAATGTTGGTAGAAAGATATCAAGAGTATTCTGTTGCTCTATGTGTGTTTTAGTATTTTGATGGATACCTCTGCTATGACGACTTGTGTATACTGTGGATTATTAGTGGAGATTGTGCTGGAAGTGGACTGGAGTGGCAGCATTAGACAGCATTCAGGTGCAGTAGTCTGGCTCATAGCCACTTGCAGCATGTAAAATTCAGAGAAAAAGAGAGGCTGATTCATCATTAGGCTGAGGATCCCATTCCTCAGTCTCTTCATGAGGGTAAGTCATGAGGTGTTCACAGTTTTTGATCTGTGGAACAAAGACTGAAGTCCTACTGAAGAAAAATCCCATGATTCTTGCTGTGTTGTACTGGCATCATGCCTTCCTTTTTATTTTCTTTCCACTGTTTTTATTTCTTATCTTGTAGCTACTGTCCTGTTCCAGAATAGTGGAGCATGCTCAGAGCAGCTTTCAAAGGCTACAGGTGAGTGAATGCAAAAAAATCTCCCACAGAAATCATGGCGTTAGGAAGGGTGAGGACTGCAGCACGGATTTATGGTTTTAAAAAGCACAGAATAATCTGATTTTCATGATATATAACCCTACCCTTAAATTCAGTGTGCAAGGGTGTTTTCTGGCCATTAGAACTTTATTGTTGTGACTGTTAAATTGTTAGAATGGCCCCTGGCATGATTTGCTCCAAAACTGCCAACTCCCAAACAGGTCTTTATTACACACAATTTGGATGCTAGCACAGGCCAGGGCTCATTCCCAAGAGGCTGTTTGCATGTAGCCACCATGTATTGTCAAGGAAGGGAATTTAACAATATGGACACAGACTCCCCAATACCAGGAGGGCTTGGTGCTCGAGAATGTTCCAAGATGTAGCTGTGAAGTGCAGAGACTTACATCCAACCTACATGGTCGTCCAATATCTTTGCTGTGCTGATTATATCACACAGACCTTAATTAAGTTAGTGAGGGTCATCCAGCTGCATATCTATCCAGACAAACCAAAAGCCTCCCGAAACGAATTTATTATCCTATATAATTATCAATAATTAATATTAATTAACATCAATTATTAATTATTATTAATTATCCTATACATCACGCTTTCATAACCTCTATCAGTTTCTTGCAGAATTCCCTTCTGAAGCAGTGGGCAGGGACTGATGGCAGAACAGAGGTGCTGAACAGATCTTAGACAAAGCACTACGGGGTTGTTTGCTCTTGATTTTCATAGGAAAACTTGTGTCCTGTCTCAGAAGCAGATCAGCTCTTCAGTTCCATGCTCTTAATTTCAGTGTTAACCTTCTAGTTGATTCACAATGAAAACTCCTTGGTGGCTACTCACCCAGACTAATGCCTTTGTTTTAAGCTGAACTACCTCTTTTTTTAAACTTCCCAGGAGTTTAACAGAGGATATACAACCCAGGAATGTGATTTGCTTATTTCCCACAACTGTATGCATCCTCTCTTATTTTATTTTGCATGCTACAAAATGTGAGGATAACCAGTCCTCAGATCAGAAAATCACCAGACTTCAATATGTTGTCATTTTAAATTCACTAGGAATGAGCTACTACTCTCTAATGAGTTACTACTCTCTAATAACTTATTCCTCAAAGACACAACAGAAGAAATAACAACCGACCTACTCAATGCCTGCTTATACCTAAAATCTACAGCCCTCCCTAGAGACAGTAATCTGGTTTGTGTCAATTTATGAATGAAAAAATAATCCTAACTCCCTCTTTACAATCTCCTTCCACTGGGAAAGTAAAGCACTGTTTGTCATTGTGTCAGAATCCTATTTTACTGATGGTGATCTTGCCATTTAAAGGTGGCAAATAATCTTCTGCAGCAAATCTGTAGGACATTTGATTAAATATCTTTGTTTATTTGGGTAGGAAAGCAAACGCACAAGGCACATCTGTCAGATGATGTAAATAAGGGTCCTTTTATTCACTTGAGCAGTATCTTCACAGACCAGCACACTATCGCCTTGGCTCTTACACAGTTTAAGGGCAAAATTGCCAAGTGCCTATAGCATATTTTTGAATGTCAAAGCTCAGGTTGCTGGTCTGACAGTACAACTCTAGTTCCAAATCACATCTGTTTACTTACTATGCTCCAGCCCTGAGCTGCGACAGGACAGTCTGGAAAATAATTCGTGCAACTCCAAATGTTTTAGATTTACTGTGGTCTGCCAGAAAACTGACAGGACAAGTTAAAGATAAAGAATGGTAACTTAACACAGACATCGTTGCTGTCCTTGAAGAGATGCCTGCCAAACTGTTTCCACTGAAAAACAAAGTCACAATATATACTGCTTCACTTTTCCACAGAACAAAGGAGCCCGCACTACAAGTTGAAGAACTGAGTCTCATGACATGCAGACAAGTTATGGGAAGGTGAGTCCAGGTGTGGTGAAGATAGAGATGCAGCCAGGAGTTCATCCCAAACTGGGAAGGAACTGCAAGTCCTAACTCTCCATTTCTACCTCTAGGCATTCCTCTTTCAATAGGGTAACTTGAGGAGAGTTTTGTTATTCACCACATCTCTGATGAGATCAGAGGAGCCGTCCAATTCAGCTGGGAAAATGAACTGCAAGGAATCCTGGAAAGACCTTTTTCAAAGAAATGCAAAATAATCCCCTCCCCATTTGCTCCTCCAAACTGACCTTCTTCATTGAAAATCATTGCTTTGTAAATGTCATAATGACTTAGAGAGGAGTATTAGACTTGGCATAAATGCAATTTATATGAGTTTTTAGGTCCACCATGAAGTTTCAGGTATGGATGAGATGAAGGAAGAGGACAGACTTCCATCTCAGTTAGGCAAGTATCAGTTTGTGTCAGGGCTTTGAAAACTGTTTTCCTATTTAAGGAAGAACTTGACTATCCCAAAGATCCTATTGCTTGTGGTCCTTCTCTTCAATGAATTCTTTCTCTAGGACTCTTTGTTTTGCACAATAATTTCAAAAGTTTCATTCCATATCACAAAAGAAAGGCTAAAACTGAAACACACCCCCCCCAAAAAAAAAAATCCAAAAACAAACACCAACAAAAACCCACAACAACCAAACAACAAAAAACAAACCAACAAAAAAAAAAGCCTTGACACTAACATTAACCCAGGATGGAGCCATGTTTCTACCTCTACTGACTGGACCACATAAAAGGTTTTGACTCTGTTTCTGCCTCCCAGCTAGCAGACTTCTTAATGTAAGCAGGAATGCTTTTTATTTCCTGCTCAAAAGGTCTTATGCAAAGGCGTAAGGGGTCCAAACAACAGAGTATTTCTTACATGCAGTGAAAACGCTCTATTTCAGACTCATAGCAGCATCAATACACACGTCCCTTACTACTTCTTAGTTATCTTTTAGATTGTCTGCTCTTATGCTTCTGGCAGTTTTGCCAAACATCTCTCCTCTTAGTAATTTCACAGGCCCCATCAGGTTGCTGTATTTGTCAATAAGCAACCACATGGTGAGATGTGCTAGTGGAAGATGGGTTTAGAGTGTTTTCACTGCCCCTGTATCAGTTGTCATAGAAGCAGTTGGTATGTGTGGAGGAAGACGTGCCAGTCATAAAGACTTCTTATAATTTCTTTTTTCAGATGACAGAGAATCACAGTTTTCAAATAAAAATCACATTAGTACTGAAATCATCACATACCCATGAATTTTGATGATCTGTTAATTCATATAGTCTAAACTCTTCCTTATTAACTAAATTGTTCATTTCACATTCTGTAATGTCTCTCAGCCCACCATTTAATAAATTAACCACAAGTTATGATGTCAGTGAAATTCTTGTGTTCAAAAGACTTCAGAGGTGATTTAAAAAATGCACTCAAGTCCTTGCAGGAATTCATAGATTTTTAATAGCATCACACTGATTTGATAGGAGAATCTGAGCAAGTGATCTTTCCAGTGAACAAATACGAAGCTCAGGCAAACAAGTCAGAGGCAATTGTACGAGTCCCAGCTGTATGAGGACTAAAGGATCCAAAGGATCTCTCCATTCCTGGACTATGGTATAATGATATGGCTTCTGCTCTGCCACATTATGCCCATTTTTTAGTTCTGCTCACAGATGATCCTGCCTTCCAGGAACTGGAATTGCAAGAAATGCACAAGAAATGCATTTCATTAGTTCCAACTTTCAATGAACTGCACGTAGTATCTGCAACTGCCAGAGTCATCTTCAAATTCTAGCAGGCAAGACCCTGAGGAAGACAGGAGCCTTGAGAAGCTATTCTGTTCACATTGGGTTTCTGTAAAGGGAAAAATTACATTTCCTTGCTCTTATAATTTTTATAGTCTGTCCTTGTCATATTCAAGTGTTTCAAAATCACTCATCACTTAAGGTAATCTAACTTTATCTTCTGTAAGCATCTGCTTCTCTCCTTTGTTTGAAGAGGGCTGATAGAAACACAAATTATGAGCTTAGACTAGATGCTCTTTTTTTAGATGGTTAAAATGAGCTGAAATCAATCCTTCTTTTACTGTCTAAATCCAAGTTTCCTGTCCCTTTCTTCCTCTTTACAGAGTTCACCTCCTGAGCTGTTAAAAGACAACTTAATTAATGATATTCATTGTTAGCACTTAGTCTAGTATTACATTGTGAGGAATTTTGTGTGAGAGTTGAAGGAGAAATAGGTTCATATAAGTGTTTTATATGTTGTTGATTTTACTTAGCAACTGATTGGGCTGTGCTTAGTGGAGGTGGTGCATAAATAAAATTGTCCCTAACGCTGTGGAACTTATGTATATGTCTCTGCATCCCTTTAAGTTGGCCAGCAGTGTGGAGGTGACCTTCCTCTGTTCTTTTGTGTTTCAGTGTAACTTGATAAGGGACAGTACTTCTTGCCATATTGGCTTGTTCCATGGTTGATTTAAGTCATTATTCAGTCTGTAATTGACTGTGGACAATCATGGGAAAAGGTGGAATAAATAAATCCATCATCCAAGAATCTAACATTTGGGAATCTTCCACCAGGAAGAAGTCCTAAACATCCCTGCCTGTCAGGCACATGATGCCTTCTCACCTTAGCTTCTAGCCTTTGTAGTGACTGGGTCCTGGGAGTACAGGGAATGAACATCTAGGCAAGAAGTTCCCAGGCTCTGTTATTCCACAAAAATCTCTTGTCAGGCTCCTGAGGAACAGTGCTGGAGAGAGACAGAAGAGAGAGCAGTGTTCTAACAAATCTGTTTCTCTATTTCAGGCTTCATATATCTCTGGAGACTTGAACAGGTCTAAATTTTCTCAAGTGTCTCCCTTATTGATTATTGTTACTTGGCAAAATGGCAAGTGTGCCTGTTCCTGATTAGGCGAGGAATGCATGTCTGTAATTGTCAACAATCTGTCACAAATGTCCACAGAAAGCATGTTGTGCATATTCTCAGCAAGTGAGAGCACTCCAACTCCAATTCATCTTTCTACATACATTCCAGCTATTAAGATGAAGTGCATGACCAGTAACTGAAAGCAAAAATATATAGGCAGGAGAGAATGTGAATTCAAGGGATTACAAACTCTTGAAAACAGTTGCAGGGTTCTCCCAGTTATTTGCCAGCATCTAGGCAATATGTAGATTGGTGTCATGCTTTAAGTCCAGAGGGCATCATGCAGCTGCTCATTCACTCCTTCCCCTTCATAGATGCAGGAGAGGAAAATAAAAGGCCCAGGGTTTGAGACAAGGACATGGAGGGATGATTCACCAATTATGGTCACGGGCAAAAGACAGACTTGATTTGGAAAGAAAAAGAACATCAGTTTAATATGAACACCAGCACCACTAATTTACCAATCAAACAGAGTAGGACAGTGAGAAATACAACCACATCTTAAAAACACCTTCCCCCCACCCCTCCCTTCTTCCCAGGCTCACTTTTGCTCCCAATTTTTCCACCTCGTCGCCCTGAGCCACATAGTGGGGGCAGGGGATGGGGGTTGCAGTCAGTTCATCACCCATTGTTTCTGCTTCTCCCTCCTCCTAAGGGGGAGGACTCCTCACACTCTTCTCCTGCTCCAGCGTGGGGTCCCGCTAATGGGAGACGGTCCACCATGAACTTACTCCAGTGTGAGTCCTTCCTATGGGCTGCAGCTCTTCATGAGCTGCTCCAGCTTGGGTCCCAGCTCAGGTCCCAGCAGCAGACTGCATCAGCATGGGCTTCCCTCAGAGTTATGACCTTCAGGCACAGCCACCTGCTCCAGCATGGGGTCCTCCACGGTCTGCAGGGCACAGCCTGCCCTCTCACCACGAGCTGCAGGGGAGTCTCTGTTCCAGCACACCTCCCCCTCCGCTTCCTCTTTTCTTCAACTGACCTCAGTGTTTGCATAAGTATCTCCCTCACAACTTTCCTCCTCTCAGATTTCCCTTCTTAAATATGTTATCACAGAGATGCAATCACCATCATCGGCTCAGCCTTGGCCAGATGTGGGTCTGCCTTGGAGTTGGGGGAGCTTCTAGAAGCTTCTCACAGGAGCCAACGCTGTAGCCCCCTCCCTTGCTACCAAAATCCCACCACACATCACTGTTGGCTAGTGTTTGATCTAACGCACATTAATGTCAGTAGCTACCTTTCCAGAACCTTGAATTACATTTTTTTTTCTGAGCAGAATATAAAATAAAAAATCCTGTGCCAAGTAATGTGCACCCTTAGAGTACCATTCTCCGAAGCAGTAGTCTTGCAGGTAAAGTCTGTGCACAAAAATTGCTCCCTTGGCCATAAACAGGGCGTAAATGAACAACAGATTGGTAGCAGAGGTATAAACCTGTGTAAGGAGTTTCACTGGATCCTGTCCTGGTGATTGCATTAGTAGGCATTTTAGGATGACGAAATCTACATTTTTCAGTGACAGAGATGTTTTCTTCAGAGCATTTTGCCGGTCTCTGTCTCTTCCAGCCCAGCTAGCAGTTCAGATAAGTTTACTGAATGAATGTGTTCCTCATTGTTTTCACAACTTTCAAGTGGATGCAGTAAATATGCTTTAATTGCATATTGTGTTTCACTTATTGCTGTAAAGCCATTTAGAACAAATATAGTATTGCTGTGCTGAAAGCCTCCAATCTGCATTTGCCCAGTGGCAGTGGCAGACAACTGTATTTCATTAACTACTAACACTCAACACATTTGCTCACTGTTTTGACTGTGTGGTACGTTCCTGCCTTGATCGCTTCCTTGCTATGATCTTTGGGATCAAACTGGGAACTAGATCCAAACTTCAGAGCTTTGTCATTTGCTACTAACAGTAGCACAGCAAATAACATCATTAGGGTATCTGCTGAGGGAAAGCAAATACTTTTAGGATCACTCCCTTCCAGGTGGGCAGGGAAACAAATGTAGGTAATGGTCATTTTACTTACTGAATAACTCCCACTGCATTTTATGGGGATGCTGAGCCAGAGATGTAAATTCAAACCAGTATATGATACAGCTGCATTGTCACGCACAAGCAGGAAAGACCTGTGCATTGAGCTATGCAAATGGGAGAAGGCAGGAGGAAAAACAGGTGGTTGGCTCTTCCAAGTGCCCCATTTCATCCTGTATATCACAATTCTTCTTATCAATCCTGAATGCTGGACTTACTGACCAGCTGGTCATATTGAACAGCTTACTGACCATGAATTGATGGGGCAGAAAAGAATCAAGACAGTACTACGTACCACTCTGCTTTGGAGAATTCAAGGCACAATAGTATCATTTTCAAATGCTTGACCTTATACATTGTCTGGTAGCCCAAAAAGGGCTTCTTTAAAGTGCCTGTCTTGACACCATAGTAATTTTCATGCACAGTGTGGATGTCCCTTCTGCCTCTGTGACACCTCTCACCCAAGGTGATGTTATCCAGTGAGTCTACACCATGGTCAGTTGGGAGGCATGTCTAGAGAGGCAATGGAGTCACAACTGTTCTCAACAATGCGTAACTTCTCACAGCCTTTCTCCAGTTCTGTCTAAGGCATGGCTTTACATCTAAAAAATGTGTGTACGAGTGGCTCAATTATATATAAACCAGATGGCTTATATTTTTATAGTCTAAAATTATATCACTCCCCAAAAGGGTCTGAGAAATGGAAAGAAATAGATTATGAGGAGCTGTACTAGTAATTCATTTGTCACTAAAAATAAAACAGAAATTAGAGACCAGGATTCCTATTACATTTGAAATGAATTTTTGCCAGAGCTTTCACTGAGGATTTGCTTATTTTCTTGTCAGTCCTAAGGCTCGATTGAGTTTCCAGAGCATCACTGATGTAATTTTTTATTGAAGATGTGCCAACTAGCTCTACAGTCATTGGGACAGTGGGGAATTCTGAGCATTCACCAGCAGCCTGGAGTCTAAACACTCTTGTTTTCTGTGTGTGTTCGCTTGATAAATTCAAAGCAGACACAGTCTGTCTGATTTTCCCAAGCAGGCCTCTCTATATGAGAACCAGAAAGCAAAACGAACCCCAAGCAGGGAGCAGACCTTGTCTGGAGAACTTTCGTATGCCTCCAGATTAGAGGCTTGTTTATCTGGGTTTTGTTTTTTTTTTTTTGGTTGGAACAACTGTCTGATGTGGAACTTGCCCCTCCTACAGCAGAGATCATGCCCTGATACGGAATAAAACCAAACAAAGGCAAATAATTAAGGAGAAAAAGAAAATTCCTTGGAAACCAGGGTAAAGAATAAAGGGGAGTTAAGTTCAAAGCTATGTACTGTGATTTGCATGGACTACAATTCAGTTAAACATGTTTGCTGATTGCACAGAGAGTTCAGCTCAACTAAGTGATAAGTCTATGTGATACCATGGCTAGCTTTCAACATTGCATTTCAAGTGTTCATTTATTCAGAGAAGACAGACCCTTCTGTTTTCACCAAGTTTTTAGTCCTTGATTCAGAGAATGATTCTGCAGGTGAGTTTTTAGCTTGATCTCTTTTAACAGCATTACATTAGATTAAAAATTCAATCAAATTCAGAATTTAGACATCGGGAAATCATATGTTTGCAAAAATCTATCTGTGAAAATAAAGAAAATAAAGAAAATCAACCACACTTCTAAAAATGAGAAGATGGGGAAAACTAGGAGGTCAAAAATTGCCTATCAGATACCAACAGATACTGAGTGTTGCAGACCACATTCAAAAAGTCTATCTGTGCTTGACCTGCTCCCAAAAATTAGGACACCAGACCCTGCAACATGAATGTTCTCACTCTAACCAGTTTACCTGGAACCTCATCTCTGAGGGGAGCATAACAAAAAAGAAACAGAGCTGAATACAATTAGCTTGGACCTCTCCTGAGCACAGTCAGGAAAGCTGAAGGTCAATAAAAATGATGAGCTCTTTTTCTCTGTGCCTGCAGTAGAGTAAAAATATTTCCATCTGAATGTTTCTAATGGATTTTAAAAATTTCATTTCAGATCATGTAGGTGACAGGACTTTTCCTACTTCCTTGAAAATGGGTATGATTTAGTTCTGTGAAGCACCTTGAGGCTTGTGAGGGGTATGTGTAGCTATTAATAATGATAATAATGCTAGACTTATGTAAATTTTAACCTTTCAGGCAGTACCTTTCCAAACCTTTTTTTCTTCTGCAAAGTGACCTCTCTGGGAATTTTAATGAAATAAGCATATGTCACAGTTAAATAATTTGTTTGAGTTTTGGATTAATCGGGAATTCCTGAAGGGAGAGTGATGGGCCAAATTCAGTAATCCAGGTACGAACAAAACTCCTATGGATTCAGAGAACCTTGGGGTGACGAGACAAACAGTGCTAGTTAAAGTTTGCTTTAGCATTGGAGAGTTCACTCAGAAAACAACTATGAGCACTTCAGTTTTCTTTTTGTGAATACTTTATGCAGTGAAGTTTCATTCACAGAAATATTAATGGAAAAAAGCTATGAAAGAGATTTGCAGGTGTGTGTGGGGGGATGTGTGTGTGTGCCTAGAATAATTACACTAGAAGTTTTCACATGGCTGCCTTGAAGGTGTAGAGTAGATGATAAGAAGAAATCCACCTAGGGAATGCATGCACCATCATGGTGCTTATATGCCCGAGCCAGTAATTGATGGAGGTTTTGTTTACACAGAAGGAGCTGTGATATAAGTGATATAAGAGCCAGTGAGGAGTAGTGTTATGCCGGACCTTGTTCTCACCAGCAAGGAGGGGCTGGTGGGGAATGTGAAGCTCAAGAGCAGCCTTGGCTGCAGTGACCAGGAAATGGTGGAGTTCAAGATCCTTAGGGCAGCAAAGAGGGAGATCATCAAGCTCACTACCCTGGACTTCAGGAGAGCACACTTTGGCCTCTTCAGGGATCTGCTTGGCAGAGTAGCATGGGATAAAGCCCTGGAGGGAAGAGGGGCACAAGAAAGCTTGTTGATGTTCAAGAATTGCCTCCTCCAAGCTCAGGAGTGATGCATCCCAATGAAGAGGAAGTCAGTAAAAACACCAGGAGGCCTGAGTGGATGAACAAGGAGCTCCTGGACAAACTCAAACACAAAAAGGAAGCCTACAGAGGGTGGAAGTGAGGACAGGTATCCTGTGAGGAATACAGAGAAATTGTCCAAACAACCAAGGATCAGATTAGGAAAGCCAAAGCCCTGACAGAATTAAATGTGGCCAGGAACATCAAGGGCAACAAGAAACACTTCAATATCTGTATCAGTGATAAAGGGAAGACTATGAAAAATGTGGGTCCTCTCCAGAAGGAAACAAGTGACCTGGTTACCCAAGACATGGAAAAATCTGAAGTACTCAATGACTTTTTTTGCCTCAGTCTTTACAGGCAAGTGCACCAGCCACACCACTCAGGATGCAGAAGGCAAAGGCAGGGACTTGTGCAAAGCGTTTGACACTGTCCTGCATGACATCCTTGTCTAAATTGGAAAGGCATGGACTTGACAGATGAACACTTGGTGGATAAAGAATTGGCTGTATGGTCATACTCAAAGAGTTGCAGTCAAAAACTTGATGTCCAAGTGGAGAGCAGTGGCAAGTGGAATTCCTCAGGGATTGGTGTTGGGACCAGCGTGGTTTAACATCTTTGTCAGCGACATAGGCAGTGGGATCGAGTGCACCCTCAGCAAGTTTGCCAGTGACACCAAAGCTGCGTGGTGTGGTTGATACACTGGAGGGAAGGGATGGGACATCCAGAGGGACCTTGAAAGGCTTGAGAGGTGGGCCTGTGTGAACATCATGAAGTTCAAGTGAAGGCCAAGTGCAAGGTTCTGCACGTGGGTCAGGGCAATTCCAGGCACAAATACAGGCTGAGCATTGAGTGGATTGAGAACAGCCCTGAGGAGAATTACTCAGGGGTGTTGGTTGACAGGAAGCACAACATGACCCAGTAATGTGTGCTCGCTGCCCAGAAAGCCAACTGTATCCTGGGCTGCATCAAGAGCAGTATGACCAGCAGGTCGAGGGAGGGGATTCTCCCCCTCTATTGCACTCATGTGAGACCTGACCTGGAGTATTGCGTTCAGCTCTGGGGCCCCCAACATAAGAAGGACATGGACCTGTTGGAGCGAGTCCAGAGGAGATCATGAAGATGATCAGAGGCCTGGAGCACTTCCTGTATAAGGACAGGCTGAGAGAGTTGGGGTTGTTCAGACTGTAGAAAAGATGGCTCCAGGGAGACCTTATAGTGGCCTTCCTGTACCTAAAGGGGGACTAGAAGAACGCTGGAGAGGGAGTTTTTACAAGGGCATGTTGTGATAGAACAAGGGGTAATGGATTTACACTGAGGGTAGATTTAGATATAATGAAAGAACTCTTCACGATGAGGGTGGTGAGGCACTGGCACAAGTTGCCCAGAGAAGTAGTGGATACCCCCTCCCTGGAAGTGTTCAACACCAGGTTGGACGGGGCTTTGAGCAACTTAGTTTAGTGGAAGGTGTCCCTACCCCATGCGAGGGGATTGGAACTAGATGATCTTTAAGGTCCCTTCCAACCCAAACCATTCCATGACTGTGATTCTGTGATCCTGGATGAAAAAGTGTTTTTGAAGATTCCATGTTGGGATGAGACATAGACATTTGTAATCTTGTCTTCCCTCTTCCAAAACTTGGTTCCCATGGGATGGGAGTCTTGCAGTCTGGAAGGGGCACTCAGCACATCTGTTAGGTCCTAACCTGAGAAGCAGAGCCCATAGTGGGCTCCTGTTACTACACATTCCGTCTTTTTTACTAACCCAGACTCTATCTTCCCCAGGTAAATGTTTCTAGAACTAGTAGTGCAGAATAATTTCGGGGGATCATCTAGAGTAAAAAGACATTACTTCAAATTTTTAATTGGAAGTGCACATTCATAAAAATTAAAAATATTATTAAAAAACAAAACCAAAAACAAAACCAACCCAAACCTCACTGTGCTAAAATAACTAATTCTTTGTTTTTCCAACTGCAATACAGACTGAGCCTTGAACCACCTCCGCTGTTATGGAAAATGGATACAACGTCTCTGAGTTTTCCCTCTCAGGATCCCCTGGTGCATTTGCCTTTGTTTCACCCACAGAGGACTGTTTTTTCCCCACAGTCTCTATGGAAAATCCTGTGATGCTTAAGCATAAACCTGGCAGATTTCCCAGGAATCGTCAGGAGTAAACGCCAAGCAGAACAGCTAGGCTTTTACCTGTGCTCTGAGCCCCCGAGCCCCAAGCCCCGCAGTGGCACATGGCTCTGCTCCCAGACAGAGCGACGGCTCCCTCTCTGTGTCTGGATAAGAGCACTGGGGCATACATAAAGTGGGCAACACTTCAGAAAAAATACTTCCTCCCATTGATAGAATAATTTCATTATCCAGCGATGCCAATAAAAATAGTTTTAAAGAAACAATCTAATTCAATAAGGTTTGTAATAATTTTCCACAATTTTTCAGTAGCTGGACTGTGCTCTGTATATGCATCCCACATAAATTGGATTACCTTATTTCCTACATATTACATTATTAAGTTTCTGAAACTTTTGACTGTATCCAGTGACAACCACCATTTATTTTCAGTTTCAGCAGCTAAATGGTTATTTCAGGGACTCTAATTCACAGAGTAAACCCAACAACTTTAATGAACTGACAATGAGCAATATGTGCATACATACACAGCCAATATGTTTGCACAAACACTCCCAGGCTTTTTCTATCAGTCTCCTATCTACACTCAACAACAGAGCACAACTCCAATTCCAATACGGAATTTTTTGAAAGCATGCACTAAAAGAAACAGATTATAAATGTAATTAAAATAATAAAATTAATTCATTAAGAACACTTTTATCTCCTTAAATATTTATTTTTTACTGATAATGAAGAAAATTTCTCAAAAGAATTCACCAGAAAATGGTCATATTGTGTATAAGAGATAAGTCTCATGGGCTTTTAATTATTTTATGTTGTATTATTTTTAATGTTGATGCCTTGGAAGACACAGCCCTCTTGTCTCTGTACAACCCAATACAGCTAATACTGGATGTGTTCCTTTTCTTGATATCATCCTCCAAATTGTAACTATCATGGGCATTGACATTCAGGTTAATATCTTTCCTGATGCTAGACTCTATATTTCCTCTTTCTCGGCGACTTTGAAGTTGCAATACATCAATTTCCACAGACGACTCTTGCACAGGCTACAGCCTCTGTGCAGTGACTTCCTATAGCAGTTCCTTCTATTCTACCCACTCTGTCACTGCACTGGCTTACCTCCGATATTGCTGCACTGTTCTAATTTATCTTTCAGAGATCCTGATGTTCTCTACATCATGGGTTAGGATTTCACCTCTAATTTTACTAAGTCGGTTCACCTCCTGGCTGTATCTTTAGACAAACACCCACCTTACCTCCTTTTTGGCTTCTTCTTCATTTAATACTTGGTGAAATAGATTCATTTTGGACTCTCTCATCTAGGTTGTTTCCTGAATTGGTGTGATTGCACAATTCTGGGGTAGGAAGCACACTCTGTATTGAATAATTCTGCCTAGTGTTGAGGTATCTCTACGTGCATTTGAGATTACTCCGACTTGGGACTTCATCTGTCTTTTCTGGGATGTAGAATGATTCAAACTGGAGATGAAGAAGGAAGGCATGGCCAGGGATGTGGTCCATCACAGCAGGTGGGGTTACAAAGCCTGTCCTGATTCTAGCTGTCTAACCATTTGCTAATTGCCTCACCCAATAACCCGTTTCTGGTGATTCATTCTCCTCTCCTTTGTCTTCTGCAGGAACTTCTTCATGTTCACATATTTCTACCATTCTCGTGCCACCTTTCTTTCTCTGCTTTTCTCTTTGGACATTTTGATTGTTGGCTTAACATCTCTTAATTCAAAAATTACCCTAAGTTTGGGCCAATTTCTCAACCTGTGCAAGTCAGAGTAAGTCTGCTGGAGTCGGTAGTGCTGTTGTTATCAGCAAGGGGCCTGCCTTCTCATATTTTATTCCCCTTGAAGTATATATCTGTCTCTAAGTTTACTTACACAGTTACTAACCTTTAACTCAGAACAAATATGTCAAACATCTTCAGGAAATGGAATATCCTAGTCTGTTCACTGGCTTTAAAGTGCTTGGAGAATATCACATCCTAAAAATTCTTATTTCCTTATTTATTTTCCATTTCATCCATTTGGCTTTGGGCTACTATCAGCTCTGCTGGTGAAGGCCAAACTTTTAGCTATTATATTTATGGAATGCCTTTAGCCTGAATGCTTAGCAGTGGTTTCAGCCTTTTTCATGCCCTAAAAATATCACTTATCTTTCAGTGCCCTATACAATTCTTTGTCCATATTGGTGTAGTTGCCATAGTCATTGCAACATCCCTGCATGTTGCAGTTCCTAAAAACCCATAAGAAGCAGAACAAATGAAATTGGTGGAATAAAAATACTGCACAATGACATCTGCCAGATGCTACAAAGAGATGTTGGGAAAAATTGACTGCATATGTCAGAATGAAAAAAAAATATATGACATTAATATTGTTGCATGAAGTCTTTTCTCAAAAAGGTCAGATTTTATTTTAGCTTTAATGATTGTTAATACCAAAATTTTCTAAAGGAACTGATAATGATTTTCTGCAACACTTCATAAAATTTATACAAAATTAATAGCTAGATATCATATAATTCTGCGTGTCCTGCATGTACCCTTTAGTTTAGCTAGAAGTTCTAGCTTTGGAAGTAGTAAATGATTATAACAATCTACATGTATTTCAGGCAAACAAGATAATTGTGCCATATATCTTATCCTGATATTCAGAAATAAAAGTTCTGCTCCTGTTCTTGCTAATGGAGGAATTTTCAAATATTTTTATATATATAGATATATCTTTAGATATGTGTATAAGGGTGGCACCTGACAGAAGAAGTACAGTGAATTACCGCATTTTTAAGCAATTTGTGACTCAGACTTTTGCTATTAAAATTGTTTCATTTTGTTCTTTTTGATTCTTGTATAGCTGTTACTCCTCACCTAGGGGTCTTAGGAGTGACGGCAGTATAAATACATCATCATAGTAATAAAGTAACAATAATTTCAAATTAATAATTTTTGTTACTGCCTGATGAGGCTTTTGTTGGTTTATAAATCATGGGAGACCTTTAATCAAAGTTTCTGACAATGTCATTTAAAAGCATGCTGCCTTGCTTCTGCACATATAAACACTGTCATGTTTGGATTTTTTTCTCAAACCCAATAAGCTGTTCTATGTGTTTTCTGCCTTTCTGTGTTGCTTGTCGAAGTTTTTGTGTATCTATATCTTGGGGACCAATGACAGTGAGAATGGAAACATGGGAAAAAAAAACTGGCAGTTTAATGGGGCCTGGAAACATATGCCTTGCCAAAGGGATGCCATGCATCTGTATCTGAGCCTGTCTTTCCCCCGCCTGCCCCCAAGACCAGGGTCACTATGTGAGCACACTTCAGTTGTTAACACTGTCAGGGGAAGAATGAGCCCAAAAGGTGGCATAAGTGGGGCAACAAATGGATATACCTATGCACTTGTATACTACTCCTTGTAAGGGGGAGTTAGAGGCATCTGAAAGTTAAAAGGGGCCAAACTTTGTCAAATCTTTTCCTCTCCACCTCTGCAGAGTAGTGCTGGAAACTTTATCCACCAGAGATTAATTCTGGTTAGTTAGTTTACTATAATAATATAGATATACAAGTTGAGGATGCCAAGAGTTAAGGTTGAAACATAAAATATTTGACAGAAATAGACACACCCTGTGAACCACGTGTTTTCCATTCATGTTGGTGCTTTCTCTGGATCTGGAGATACTCCTCCAGTACAAAAGATCTGCTTCAAACGTGTCAGTAGTAAACTTTCAGTTAAATCCTGTGATCACTGTGCTTCAGCCCAGGCATTGTGATGTACTGGCAGTTTAATTTCCAGATTAAGAAATACAAGTCGCAGTGCAGGTTCTTACGTGATTCATTCACTGAGTACACAAGGAATCCTTAAAAATTGCTTGCAGAATATTTCAGTCCCTCGGCCTGAAGTTGCAGACATAAAATGGATGGATTGATAGATAAGATACTCATTGAAATGCATTAAAATTACACAAAAGTAAGATGGTAATTTTTTCTTGAGTATATCGTGCCACATAAAATCCATGCATGTGATCACTGTTATAGCTCTAGTAATATGGTTTATTTTTGCCACCTGTGTTAAAATGCCGCAGAACAGCACATCACACAGCTACATGTGCTTATTCTGCATGTCAAATAAAAGGTCTTTCAGCTCCAGAATGTTTGATACCTGTAATTATATTTGATAACAATGAATAATCTCTTCTATTATTAATAGGCTTTCAATGGGTGAGGCTCCACAGGCTCTTCACTTGAGTTTCCTGACCTTCTAGTTTGCAGACAAGTGAATTCTGTATCATATTGACTGTTAGGGGAAGTTTTTGGTGCCCTTTTTCTGATTTAAACAGCATGAAAGAGCCAAGCCATTGCTCTTTGAAACACTATCCTGTTTGGAGTTCTCTTTATCTGCCTTTGTGAGTTTTTTTTTTTTTTTTTTTTTTTTTTTTTAAAGTGTTCAGATGATCCCATTTAGAAAAGAAAAGGAGAGATGCTAAGAAGGGTTTGTGCTGGTAGGACCTGGTTCATATGTCATCAAAGGCAGCTGTAGTCACACTACTACCTTGCACCTTCAGACCCTGTGCACCCGTTGGACAGGGTTATCAACAACTTGGGTAATGTCTCTTCCTGTTTCAAAGAATCTCATGTACTACCGAGGTGTTTGTACCACAGTTAGAAAAAGTCCATTTAGCCAAGATTTTCTGAAAGGGCTGATGAGACTGAAAACCTCATGTCTGGGAAACTCAGAGTGAGACACCTCAAGTTTTCAAGCCAGCTCAAGTACCTACCCCTCAACACCAGTACAGTGCATGTGGCACCCAACATCACCAGTACTATAGAACTTTTTCCTACTGTATACCTCTGTCCACTTAGAAGATAAAGACAGGCACAGTTTTTCAGAAGTAACTAAATTAATTAGCAGTCTGTGTCCCATTGACAGTCAGCAAACTGGCAAAGCCAAAACACCTTTTGAGATGTAAGTTCCTAAAACTTCCTATGCTGTTGAATCTCTTAATACGGCCAATGCAAAAATCAGACATAAGAGTTATAAATCACTATTGCACTATCGTGCAACTTCCACAATATATAGTCACAGTATAATAATGCAAATATTTACCAACTCAGGAGTTCGGACTTCAATCCAGTTTAGATCACAACAGAGGTACTGAGCACATAGTTCTTCCATTCTTGGAACTTACTGTCTCTGTACCTCATAGGAGGCCTGTAAAATAACTGCTGCACTTGTGAGAAAGAGCACAAATAATATTACTGGGACTTACTGAATTCCAACCTCAAAGTTCTGTGCACTTTACCAATAATGAGGCTGTAGCTGTGGGTTAGATAAATGGGGCAAGAATTACTTTGACCATTTTATGATCAGTAGAACTAGACATCCAGCTATTTCAAAGGTACCTGGAGATTTTCCATTCCTCAGCTTTTATTTGCTCAGCTTGAGATACTTTATGTTGAAAAGTGCCAAGAAGTGAGAAGTGCAGCTGAATGAAGGCCGATAGCACTAAGCAGCCAGGGCAATTGAGTCAGCCTCAGGGGCCCACATTATATCACCCAGCACCACAAGGCACAGACTGGTAAACTTTGAAATCATGCATGTGAATTGCCCTAGGTGGCTGCCCAACAGGCAGACCTGGTAATCTATGGGATTCCCTACAACCATTGGCTTTTGGATACCACTACAAAGCATTGTTTTTTCAATATAAATCCCGTCATCCCACTGTGCACAGATGCACAGAGCTGTCTTGGTGCAGCTGCAGCGTCTCCACATATGAGCTATGCAGGTGGCGTAGCCTTAGCTATTTGTTTCCCAAATGTCATGGCTGCTCCCTTCCAAGAACTGGAGCACAGCTCTTAAATCTTTGCCATAATGAAGTGGTAAACACTACCGTCAAACCTCATGAATATTCACATCAGAATAATTCAACTAAAGTCCCAAGGGACCAAGGAGCCAATTGAAAGCACATACATACAGTTGTCTGTTTAGATGATGGATCTGAACAATACTTCACCATCCAAATGACTCAACATGACATGTAAATAATTGCTTGTGATTGCAACATGCACCAAAGGTTTAGTTATTGATTCTTTAGCTTGCCTGTCGTTGTTGGTTAAATATTATAGGAAGCTGTCAAAACACGTTTCATAGAGTGTGTCTGTGCATATGCGGGTGTAAAAGAGCCCGTTTTTTGGCTTCTTTCAATGAGGCAGACTAAAATTGGATTTTTGCAAAATAAGTGCAATTTGGGTTGCTGTTGAATGCATTAAATGACTAAAAAACAATTTGTTACAACTTTAATTAGAGTTGCATGACTATTCTCATATATCAATACTGACTGGTTTTATTTAATTAGTCAGTAAATCCAAGTCTGTCATAGTTACTGGATTAAGGTATGATCTGGTCCTTAATGAAGTAGAGATTGACATCATCAAAGAACACTTCTATTTAATTTTTAATTAAAGATAAAAAAGACCCTCCTCCATTGTAGTAACTACATTTATTTTTTGTTTTTCAATACATGGTATAATAGGAATATATAATTTGTACATATGCAAATAACATTCTGTCAAGCATCTGCATTTAAAGACATGTCACATCCACATTTCCCTGTGCAATATTCATGCAAATTCATTCAGTGAAAAACTCAGTGCACATTACAACACACATCTTACCTTCAGGCAGGCTTATACCACTGCCATATCTTGTCTTTCTTCCATTGCTTCTAAAAATTGCGGGTTTTTTCATTTTCTGTCTCAGTTATAGGAAGACAGATTCCATTCAGAAAGTAAGAGCAAGTAGCTCAGTCTCTTTTGTTGCCTCCTCTTTAGCAACCTGATTTGGCAAAGCTCTCAGAAAAGGTGTCTAGGACAGGTGGGAGGAATTTTCCCTTGGATTTTTCTCTGCAGTACTACTATTTCTCTATCGCATAAAGAAAGCCTTGCTGACTCAGACTAGCCACATTAACTTCCAGAGGGCAATAGGGAAATGCTACCGATGTCACCACTTAAATGCCTTCATTTCAAGGTGGTGTGATTTTCTGTCATCTGAATGTCCCAATACACTGTAAGTATAACAGAAAGATAACAGAACAGAAAGGTAAGGGCATAAGAAATAAAAGGAAATATATCAGAGATAAACTATTCTATTGTAAGCAAAATCTCCCTTAGACACAGTTGTCCTCTGCAGTTTTATCTCTTTCTCTACTCAGGTCTGTAGCTCCAAAGCAGTAAAAAGGAGATTTACTTTTATCAACCCTTATGTGTCATGGCCCAAAGCGGGAGGTCCTCAATCTAAAGATTCAGTGTAAACATATATTTTCCTAACAAAATAGATATTACAATAGCATTGTCATTGTTATTAGGTATCTACTATAACCATTTATTACATCTGCTTAAAAATGCAGGTTTGGATTGACTAAAACAATTTGTGAACATTTTAAAAAAAAGTATCATGATGAGACATTATCATGATAATGGTTATTTCATCACCTTTTGCAGAACTGCTACACCAAATGACACAGTGGGTTTTGGTCTCCTGGTATATAACATATTTATACTATATGTAAAAAAAGGTAAGTAGTAACTTCCTTATAATCCCACACCTCTATCAGTGTCAAATGGATCCCAAGAAAGGGAAATTTAATTCCACTGGTCCAGATTCAGTTTATTATGTAACTTAAAGCGCTCCGTTTAGACATTTCCTGGGTAGCTAAGGATGAGAAAGAGGCACTGACCATCTGAACTTCTCTCAGGAGGTGTCTAGTTGTCCTTTTACACAAGAGGAAGTCTTCTAACGTAAACACCCAGATGTTTAACATGAGGAGAGATGGATCTCGACTTCAGTGGCTAGCTTTTAATTCAGTCATTCCTTAGCTAACTTATCTTTAAAGTCTTAAAATGTTTGTCCCTTTATTAACACTATCTCAGCACCTCTGACTTGCTAAATTAAAGCTATTGGTTGAGTGATATTCCATTCCTGACATCACAGAAGGCTTGTGTTCAAACATTTTGCAATAAGCAGTCAAAAATCCTCTCTTTTTTTTTGTGTGGAAGCCACCATATATTTCTCTCGGATTTATTCGTGCAGCACACCTCAAAAATAAGGCTGTATATTTGTTTCATGATATTGAAGTTGCTCCAGATAGATGTCTCGTTCCCTATATCCTCTCACTTAATGTGTATGTTTGCTAACACCTCAGTGCATGGAAGTACTTAATACACCTTACATCATGTTACATACTGAAGGCAGTGCCACTGGAGAAGGGTTAGAAACACGCAACATTTCAACAGATTGTTGAGTTCATTCTAATGAACTACATTCACCAAGTATTGGCAGGGCTCCTACAGTCATTTTCTAACGACATTTTGTAATTTTAAAAATAAGGTTATTTAGCAAAGAGCCTTTCTAAACTGTAGCCTTTGCAGAATGCTATTTGGCAGATCTGAGTTAGACATGGAAACTTACATTTTGGTCTGAGTAGCCTAGTTCAACTGTATCGCAAGGAACTATGACACCGTCACAGGCAGAGATTGTACAGCTGTTGTCTATCCAGTAGTTTGTTCTATTGCTTGTCTTTACTTTTACAAAGTGAGGCAACTCATTGACTCTAAACAGACAAAAGGAATGCAATTGAGATGTTCAAAAAGACTTTGGAGCATGTCATAGCTTGAAAGGGCTACTTTTTTCCTTTGCTTATTTTCTTTTGTGCATCTGAGTAGATTTGGATCATTAAAGTTAAATTTTAACTTAAATTTCAATAATACATTCTTCTCTTTAATTATGCTACAGGAAATTTTTTTTCTTTTCCACCTGTGTTCCATCAAATACACCTGGGCTGTTTTTCAATTCTTTCACATATGACAATAATCGGATGATAACTCTATGCTAATTTCCTAGTGAAAATGGACCAGCTGTCCACAATATATTAAACAAACCTTGGTTCCTTATTTTGTTTGGAGCTCACACTTCTGTTGCAAATATCTATGGCAAACTGTCCTCCTGGACCAATCTATCATTTTAAAGAGAGGACCAAAGAAAATAGATTAATCAAAGGGCCTGCAGTTATTGTCTCCCCCTGCTAGTTCCAATTCATATATCATTAGAGAAAAAAGCCTGTCAGCACTGTGGGATGTTATCTCTTTGGAAAAAAAAATATCTTCAGCATAATAATTCTTTTTTTTTTTTTTTTTTTTTTTTTTTTTTTTTTTTTTTTTTTTTTTTTTTTTTTTAATCTGATGAAAATACACAGGATTAAAACACCAGTTTTTCTAACATTTCCATGTCAAGGAAAGCTAAGTCAAACAGTACAATATAACACTTTCAGAAAGCACAAATGTTTTGCCTAAACAGCACTGTAGCACATGCATGCAGCACTGGTACTTTCATACACCACTGTTAATTTTAATGTAATGTCAGGACATAGACAGGCAAGATGTAGACTATGCCATAGATACCTAAAGAGCTTTGATACAGCTCGACCAAAATGGTAAAAATTAAGAGGAGGAGCACAGAGAATTGCTTCAGAGTAGCCTTGGCTCTGAATTTCAATGATTTTTTTCCATAAGTGCAGTTTCATTAGACACTTGATCTAAGACCTTTGAAGTCACTGGTGAGAGTATGGCCTTTATTTCATGTACCACATGTTTCTAAAATTAATCTGCCTCCTTGTCAGGAGAACTAGGTAGGAAGTGCTGGATTTTCAACTGTGTGCAATACATAAACCGCCTTCATCTAGATCCATCTCAGCTAACTGGAGGCACCCAATAATCTGCTCTCCAGGGGTATCTGTGCAGACACTGCTGCTTCCATTCCTCCATCCAACTTTTAAAGTTAGCTGGGATGAAGGTCTGCAAAGCCCTTGCTTCATTCAACCTGTGCTCCTTCTGCCATCATCTGGTCCGAAGCCAGCGGTCACAGCTACGTATTTCACCCAGGGACATGGGATTTCATGATAGCAATTGTCCTCAGACATTCAATGTACAAAACAGTTTGTTGCATTGCGGTTGCTGGTGGGAATTTACTTATGTCCTGGTTCATCTGGGTGACCTGTCTGTCCACCACTGCAGGCTGTTAGACAGCTCTTTGCAATTGCCTTTGGCTTAATTTCTACAGTTTTATTGAATCTGTTGTTTGACATATGCTCTGATTTAGGTTTGCCTTTTGTCTGCAAATAGTGTTCCTGCATGACAAAAAATACTCAAGTCTATTATTCTCTAAGTAGACATCTCAAGTTTTGGTTCCTTTGTTAACTATTTTTATGATGGTCTACTTAAGTGTTTTCAGTTTTCTCATTACTGTCTGTGCACAAACATTCATTAGCTACTCCACCTCCAAAAACTGGGATGATTCTCTTCCATGTTCATGCTATTTGCTTCACAAGAAGTGAACACGTCTGTTCAACATTTTTGCAGAGCTGTCTGGGATTTCAGGTGGCTTTTGGTGGTTAAGCACAGGAAACTTTTGTACAGCCTGTCCTATTTTATTTATGTCCTCACTAAGGGGGTTTATTCCCGGCCAGCAGCTCTTCTCAAGCTTGTTTTTCACTGTGGTATGTTTCTTTTTTATGACACCTGTTCTTCCTTTTGCTAAGATTACTGCTGGGTTGCTTTAACCATAACTCTCTTGCACCCATATACCACCTCATGTATGAAGTTACCTCCTATGACAGTCTTCACTTTCATTTTGGATATTACCAGGATATAAACTACCATTAACCTCCTCATTAGCATCTGCTAGATACCTGGCATTCTCTCTAGGGTGAGGCTCAGTTTACTTATAAACACCTTTGTAAGCAGGCTGATGCTTTTATGTTTTAGACCAACAGGTCTATGGAGAATGCTGACCTCTTGACTGGATGACTTATTTGGCTCAGTATGTCTAACAGTGGCTTTGGCATTACAATTAGAATTTTTGCCCTTAATAAATCTGCCATCAGTCATTCAGCAGTGGGAACTAATTTCTTACCAGTTTGCTATTAAACAGCACAACTCCCCACATTACCTGTTGCCATGCCTGTTATTGGCCTCTTGTCTTCCTTTGAACTAGTCTAAGAAGGTCCAACACTGCTTCATATCTTTGCAGCCCGTCTAATCCCCTTTTTAAAGTGGAATTCTGCATTTCAGTTTATCTAGTGGGGTAGCATAGGGTCACCCTCATTTCAGTGTACCTCCAAGTTCTACTGCCTATTAATTATTGTTGAACTGCTAGAACAAAACCCATGGTGATAATTGTGTCTCTTCTGGTCAAGAGAGGGTAAATGCCTCATGCCAGATGCCATGCTTGCATTTCCCTGATGCTTTTGTGTGTGTGTATCATGAGCTCTCAACTATAACATCCCACATTTGAGTGTCATTGGTCTGAAAATAGTTTTATGGAGCATCTACCCTAAAAGGGGTGCTTGTCGCTGGTGCCTAACTGACTCCACAGTTCAGGTGTAAATTGAACTGGTTGATGATCCAACAGCTTGGCTGTCAATGACAGATACTGGCATCCTTTTCAGCAGTGTGTGTATGTTGACACATCACATTGTAGCTGCCCTCTTCTTTCACTAGAAACCATCATGACTATTTCAGATTCTTTTTTACTTAGCTGTCTTATTAAGATATTATACGGTCCTATTTCCCAAGGTTTTTGCACTGCTGGTACATGTTGGGTGTTTTGTTTTCCCTGTTTATTCTGTTTTCCACATCTGTGCCACTGGACATTACTGCAAGCACTCCCACCCAGACCAGCTTTCCTCTGTGGCTGACCTTATGATCACTTTAGGGTTCTCTGCCACCCTAAGTGCCTGACATGGTTTTATTTATTTTCTGGATACATCTGATTTCCTTGTCATTCTCAGGCATTTTTCTAGAGTGAGATCGGTTTCTCTCAGCTCTCTCTGCTATATGCAGGTATCATGTCTCCCAGGAATCTTGCCTCTAATGAGGACATCTTTTTATGTTTCTAGAACTGCATGACACCCTTTCAAGTCCTTTGTAAAACATGTTGAGGTGTAGTGTTGAAAAGCTCTGTGAAGGGTGCTTTGAGCTCTCCTGTTGTACTTCATGTTGGGTGAAAGGGGTTTCTCACACAGTTGATGATCTTGTTTCAGTTGGGATACTGGTAGAATCCAGCCGAGAAGGTGGTAACTTCTTAAACTACTCTCACTTGATCATTTGGGATCATCTGTCCTTCCCCTTCAGTTTTTACAGCTGTTGTACTATCTGCTATTATGTCTAGCTACAAAGTTATATTCATTTCTTATTCTTTTTCTTTCAATTTTTTTTTTTTTTTTTTTTTTTTAATCTCCCTAGCATTCCTTTATACAGACTGGATTCTTCTTTCCAGTACTCTAAAGATTTTATTTCCCATTGACCTGAATTCTTTCCAATACTTTCCAGTACTCTTTTTTGCCTGGAAGCTTTTCATTCACATTGATCTGGATTCTTACTTTGCCCTGTTTCTAGTTACTATCTTGCTCATCTGCCAGTGACCCATCTTTCTTTGCTGGGCTACAACTAATCACCTGCCAAATGCAGATGCTATGCCACAACATGTGGTGGCCCCTTGTTCCTAAATCCAAGATGGCTTTTTACTTCATGTTTCCAGTATCTGCAGCTGCCATTCTCACCATCTGCACAGACTGGCTCCCTGGGAGATCCTTTAAAATATCCTTCCTGCACCTTGTATTTATCTGTGTCTGAAAGTCCAATGCAGTTTACTGCAGGCCAGTTCCAGGACTGAAATGGCAGCATGTTGGAAGGCCTTGAAGCTTAAGAAATTTTCTTTGCTTAGATCACCCTAAAATCTCCCAATTTAGTAATAAACACGAAGCTGTATGACAACTATTCATTATATATCTTAAATGAGCTTGTGGTCTTTGTCCAGGACAAAGTGATAAAGTGATGAAGTGCCCGTATCACAGAGATATGTTGTTAATTGGCTCTACTGTTTTTTTTGCAGTCTTGGGGCTGTCTCTTATA
>NW_020799095.1:142806725-142815921 GCF_003259725.1 Athene cunicularia | reverse complement strand
GGGGGGGGGGGGGAGGAATGAAAGATCCTCCAGGCTTCTAGGCACTGGGCAGCCTCTTTGGTTTATTTTTTTCATTTGTGGCATGGATGCAAATCAGGAATCTGGACAGTTTCCCTCAGAGGGAGCAGTGGAGGGCATAAAAGAATAGCTGTGACCCTCTGCCTGCAGCCCTTCTGCTCATCACAGTCCCTCTCACTCCAGGGTTCAGCTCTTGCATTTTCTGTCTTTGAAGGAAGAACATGAACTTCACAGTTCAGATTTTGGTCAAGCTGTCACTGGAAGTATGTGACATCCTGGCGTTTATCTTTTTCTTTTGATACAAAACAATGATTTGGCTCAAATTCATTTAAGTTTAATCAAAAGACTCAAACCTTTTGACAAAACACGGGCTGGATACCAAATCTGTATGAAAAGCTGTGAACAGCTGAATTTTACTTTGTTTTGTGTTTCCTAACAAACATTTCATATTGTTCTTAATTAGAATTTTCATGAGTTGGAGGGGTCATCCTTAATATAGGTTAAAGGGAAAGAGATTATATGACAAGCTTTGTTACCTCCTGCCATTTCTCTTTCTGTTTGCATTCAAAGGCTAGGGAGAAAGGAGTAAATGATATAGTAAGAATATATGGAATCTAAAAAGAATCCTTTTAGAAAATAAAGTATTAGTTAAATAGTACTGCATCTTGCCAAAATAGCATTATTGTAACACCATCCCTTACAATTACTAGCACAGCTGAATCAATAATGTGGATAGTATAAAGAAAAACTGGCTACAATGGAACTATAAATTCTGAAGAAATTATTGTAGTAATTTTCTAGTAGTTTGGAATAAGCTTCCTAAACCTCTCAACCATTTCAGCAGATTGTTTGCTCCACGCAACAATTCTGCTAAAACTATCGTTTGCTTGTGGCAACATTTTTTAGCTAGTAGACATGAGCCTGGGGAATTTGCATCCCATGGAAATATAGCTACGTCAGAAAAAGGTAGTTCTTGCTGCAACTTGCATCTATTGGCATAAAGTATCCTAATAGATTTAATCCTGTTTTTCTAGATATCTCAGTCAAATCTACATTCTGTGACAGATCTTTAGCTTACATGAATTAGCAAAAAACAACTGAAATTAAAAAGAGTAACGTCACTTAACTCTAGGGGAGGAATTATGCCTTGTTTTCAGTTAAGTGGTATTTCATTTCCATTTGCATGCCACAGTGAATAAAATTTGGAACATATTAAAATTAATTGCCTGAATATATTGGGTCTGTAAAGTTAGACAGACAATATAGTAATTCTTTCCAACACTTCTTGCTGTTAATTAGCATTCCTGTAGCTCAAAGAAATAGTATTTTGCTGCATTTATTTCTTCGGTAGATAAACCCCAAATATAAAGGATTAAATAATAATCTGTTCCAAAAATGTGAGTGTTTTCAGATCTGTAAAGAAAATGAATCATTTTATGAGATTGTATTGGGTTGGTTCATCTAATGGCAGCACACACTGGCCCATAGCTAATTGTGGACTGAAAAGAGTGAGAGCATTTTCAGCGAATGCTGAACTCCACCAAGCTCCATGTGCTTCAGTGGAGTTGCAAATACTCAGCACCTGTTTCATCAGGCCAACAGATGGTCACAATTTAAGGAAACCCTTAGGCGAAATAACCTTAATTTACTTCAGGCTCTCATGATGTTCCACATTGTTGTGCTTGCCTTAAATATTTTGTGGATAAAGAAACTACTATGTATAATACAAAATAGGCAATGTATGCTTTGTTAACAGCTCAGAGCACACAGATTCACCTTGCTTACTGTAGGCCTAGTTAAAAACCTGTTGAAACTGATAGAAAGATTCCCAGGGGCTTGAACTTGGCTTGGATCATTATTTGTGGACAGTTCCAGCTCTAATATTGGTTTAGTTGAAGATGTCCCTGCTCACTGTAGGGGGTTGGACTAGATGACCTCTAAAGATCCTTTCCAACCCAAACTATTCTATGATTCTATGTTTCTATAATATTGGTCTTTTTAGTCTGTGGGCTTCATGAGGCTGCGATTTTTGTTGAAATACCAGCTGATGTCCAGGCACCATACTTCTTTCTGCTTGTTTGTGATCTTACACTGTATACCTTGTTCAGATGATCTGACCTAAAAGCAACAGAAGTTTGGGGGTTCTTGATCCACATCACACCACAGGGACAAGAACACTGTCCAGTAGAGGAGCAGGAATGAGTAATAGAAATAGTGAGAACAGGGAATAGAAGTTAACTGGAATAAAAAAGCACTATAACATAATCTTTTAATGTGCTTCTCAGTTTCTGAAGAGAACAAATTTATTCATAAGTACAGTCTTGACTCAGAGAGGTGATTCTGTGTGCTGACATATCCCATAAAGATATAAAAATACTTTGCTTTCCATTTCTTTATTTCATGCCATGAGTAATTATCTACATTATAACATCTGAAATCTGCGTTAGAGGTATCTACTCTATGATTGTCTGTAGAGCTTAGAAGATGTAACTCTTTTACTCTGGAATAAAAGTTCTACTTATAATTCAGATGAACACAGGCCATCATGAATTGTCAAGGTTGAGTTCTTTCTGTTTTCTTCATGCTGTCTAATTGACATGACTTTTGACATTGTGGTAAAATATGTTCATATTTTTGGACTGAAACAAAAAGGACAGTGGATCTAGTGGGTGGAGCAAAAGCCCTCCAGTGGAGCAAGTCTCAGGATTCATTACACTCTATAAACAATGACATTTCCGGATCAGCAGTGCAGGAATGTTAGGGCACATCGTATATTTGTCTGCTGACATGAGAAGATTAGACTCAGCAATCAAATTAAAGAATTGTCAGTGCCACAGTTCTCTGTTACCCATGGATATAAGAATATAATTGTTTCTTCTCTTATACATTTCTCCCTAAGACACTCATCAGAACACAGCAGAAAGATTCAAATAGACTTTTCTCCCCACCAAAATATAAACATGTAGGAAAATGATACAGTGCTCCACATTGTTTGATATTGATTTAATCTGGTAGTAGTAGGGATTCATATTTGAGAAAGGGAACTGGAAAGCTTTCTTGCACTTATGGAAGTCAAATAAATAGTCACTTCACCTCAGACAAAGCAGTGAGGTGAAATGACTCTTTATACAGTGGGACAGACCACTGCTTGCTTTCCAAGACATCCTAGGAGCCCCAGCCAAGATGAGGATCTGGATATTTGTGTGATCTGCACTGGATCAGAGACACCAGGACCCAACTCACAGAGGTCAGAGCTGGTGGGAAGGAGGTGTCTGAGGACACTGTAGGAAGTCTACTTGTCTAATTAGGTAGGGTCAATTAAAATAATCTTTCAGCTTTGTTCATACTCAGACTGGTCAGATGTTATGCTGAAGTTAACTTCTGAGCTGTTTTACACTGTCACAGAACTGATGTAGAGTATCTATAAGGATTTAATATATGCCCTTTCCAAAGAGATCATGATAACTGAGATCCTGCATAGACCAGGAAACATTTAGTGATGTTTCCTTCCTATCATATGTGCACCCAGACATACACTCGGTTCCTTTTATGAAATCAATCAAACATGCTGATTCTTTCATAGTAAAAATAAAAATGGTTGTAGAAACCTATGGTGCTAATAAACAATAAATACTGGGTTTATCAGGGCTTCCAATGTAATTGAGAAAAATATAAATAGGTCTTTTCTTCAGGGCTGAGATATAACATCCATTGAAGTCAAGAAATAAAGTCCTTCTGACTTCAGTGGGCATGGGATCAGGCCATGAATATTTAAACAATGAGTCCTCAATGGCAGAAAATTTTATAGCGATAATGAACAAGAAAGGCACTGACCAAGTGGTCTCCCTGGAAGGTTGCTGGCACCTTTGGGACCCCAATATTTTCAGTAGAACTATCATGATTTACAGATTGAATAATATTTCTTCCTTCCTCTAGGTCTGGGTTTGTCATGTGCTTGTCCATTCTCATATTTGAAAGGTTAGTAATCTTCTCCCTCAAGATATTCCCAGACCTTTACCCACCTTGATTAGATTATTGGATAAATATATTTCATAAGGACAGAAGGGAGTGTTATGATCAACTATTGTGGTCCTATGAATAATACAGGAGAAACAATATTTATCCTGCAGTTCCTGTATAAAGTTTAAATATTACTCTCATGATTATTCTTGGAAATATGTCTCTCCTTAGTCCTTTCGGGTATGACTTTCAAGGAGAAGTTGAAGTCTAAAATATGTCTTCTGTAAGTTATGTCTAGTGCATGTAGACATTATAAAGAGGTATCTCTATTCATGTCATATGTGGCAAGAAGGAATTTCATCTAGGAAAATAATTTCAACAAAATAATTTTATTTATTAAAATATGCTTCCTAAGTCAATAACTTTTTTTTTTTTTTTTTTCATCATTGATGGTTGAAATGTTTCCGTCTGGCTGTACTCACTTGTGCATCAATTTGGTAAAAGGGCATATTGGTTCCTGTCCTGCCTGGCCTTTCATTGAAGTAAAATTAAACATTTTCAGTATTCAATTATTAATACCTTCCATCTATAAACCATGTCTTCATCTATAAACCATATTGACATTCAGTCTAGACATCTCAAGAGGGGATTCACTTCATGAATATCAATAAACAGGTTGTAAGGAGACTGGGAATATTAAATTATTTCAAAGTGTTTGACAGTTGACAATGTTAATACAATAATTAAAAGCTCATATCACTTACAGAAAAAAGCTGCTCAGCATTTCCATGTAGGAAGCAGCAAAGTCCTTAAAGCTGTAAATCAACATTGCTGTGCTGTCAGTACCAGGTATGTGTGGATTTCTACCAGCCCCACAGTACCTTCACAATCAAGGAAATATTATTTTTGTCCCAAAGATGGCTCCAAGAACTGACTCAATTTATGCCCAGTTTGGCATTAACTTTTCAGCCAGGAGGAAGTAAAAATTCAGTTGAAGATGCAAATGCTATCCTGCATTAGACCTCTCCTTTGAAAAGGAAGCAGCAGATAACCCAGTACACTGAAGACCTGGCTCCCACCTGTGATGCAGTTTGGAAAGCATGGAGTGGGAAAGCAAATGGTGAAAATTCACAGTAGAGACATTCTGCATCTCTTGGTGCAGCTTGTGTAAAGCTTCCCTGGGTAGAAATCCATCAGCTCAGAAAAACCTAATGATGAAAGACAGCAGATTTCTGTCAGGCATTTGTCTTAGGAATGACCTTCTGTGAGAAAATAGAACAATTGACCACAGGAACACAAATCATGTCAGGGGCTTCTTTGAAATTGCTTCTCAAGGTGGCTGGAATGTAATATCAATACTCCATGTGTTTGAAAACAGGGAAGGAAAAAAAAAAAAAAAAAAGTTATAAAGCATTTAGAGTTCTTAAAAAAAAAAAAAGGCGCTGCAATAAATATAATGCTGTCATGTGGGAGGTATCCCACTATGCTTTAGTTTATTCTACTAGGATACCACTAGTTTAACATTCATCCAGATTTTCTTGTGTAACGGACTGGTGATGTGATCACTCAGTGCTTCCCTCTCTCTAATGCTTGTACTGGAGGCAGGCTAATAATTTGACTGTAATTTTCGGACATGAGTTAGGCAATTATATGGATAACAAAGATTCAGAATGACTATTGTTAAGGCTAAATAAATCTTGAGAGAAATATTCAGCCTTAGGTAGTGGTTAAAATGTTCCTCACTTCAGTGGAATTAAAACCTGATGACATTTAATTTGAGCCAACAGAGCTTTTGGGCCCTCGCTGTTGTAACCTAAACTTGCCATTGTGCAACACGTTAATTAAAACTGGGTCTAATTTTTGCCATTTGGAACTTAATTAACAAGTATTGAAGACAATGCTGTGTGTGTTTATTTTGTATGTAGCCCACATCTCCTACAGAAGATCACTGATAACTTCAGTTGTAACCCGTGGGTGAGTAAAAATGAACCGGGTTGCATCCCTGAGCTGATGACACTTTAATAAGGTGTGTAGGAAGTAGCCTGAGGTGTGAACTCACTCCCATGAGGGAGGCAGCTCAAACCAAGGTCGAAAGGTGCGTTCGGGCTCACCTCCGCTGTTAAGTCAGTGTGCTCCAGGCTCTCACCACTGCCGCCTCACCCTTCCACCAGCCGGCCACCACGGCCCCTCATATGCCCTCCCTCTTCTCTTCCACCACACTTACAGCTCCCCATCAGTGACTGCAGAGATGCCAACACAAGGCCCGACCTAATCAGCGAATCAGGTTTGGGCTCTGCCCAGGCCCCTGTTTCACAGACGAAGTTGCTGTGTCCTGTGAATGAAGGACAGCTCCATAGCCCATGAAGTTCATAGCTCGGCTGTGCACCACTTGAGGACCTAGGCTGTGAGGTTTTTAACCACTTTCCCAGCCTGATGGTTGTGAGTGGATGGCAGCTGGACCTCCATATTCCTCTTAGATGGGTGTTACAGTGGAGACAGGGATGGCCTCTGGTGTGTTCCCTTTGCATATCCATGTAGCAGTGGCTTGGATAAAAAGGGCATAAAACTTATGAGTGCCTGCAGCATCTGACAGCACCAATGTCTTCATGAAAAACCACTGATGGTTAGTGCAGGATTTACCCCACCCCAGAGGGACCAGGCAGCATAATGAGGGAGCAGCTGTGTGATGTCAGTGGTACTCTTAGATTTTGTCTGAGGTGCTGGTCCGCTGCCCCCTTCCCTTTTCCAGCAATCTTATGCCAAAGATGCACCACTGGCCCAGAAGTTGCTTTCAGATCAAGGACTATGTGTATCCCTGTTTCCCCAGACTCTTCAGGGGATTGATTCAGGTTTCTGTCTTACCAGTAGCTCTTTTGAAGAATTATTGTCCCTCTGTAGTTGAAATATACTAATTACTGGCCTAGCATCTGCCTTCACTGCAGACAAATTGTTTTTCATTGTGAGAGAAATACTGCCCTCCAGCTGTCAGGGCAAGTTGTTTGTAATCCTAACCAATTTTATGCTTTAACAAATGCACTTCATAAAAATAGTATCAGAAAGAATAATGAACACTGGTCATAATCAGTAATCAGTCAGGATTAAAAATTACTTTCACCAAAACATTCATGGGGTGATACTGGCTTTTGAGGTGATTGCAAGACACCATCTCTGTGTATACTGGTTTTCCACTAGACACTGGATTTAAAAGACCCTTAAAATATAAGAAAGAGCTAAATTGTATTTAGATAAATATCACAGTAAGATGGACAGGTCACGCTTCCATTTTATTCTGTCTGGATCTGTTTTTCATTATGGTTCTAACAGAATTTAGGTGAATGCCTATTTTTAGAATCAAGGATATTTTCTTTTAAGGAACTGCATTCAGTGGAGCATTGACGTACCAGATGGGTGTGTACTTGTTGTAAATATGTCTGCATCTGCATACTTATTTCATATCTGTTAGACTAAAAAGTGCCCCTTTTGTGTGGTTCTGGTAAAGGTAAGTATGTGCACAGATATGCTGAGCGAGGGCACAGGCTACTGAAATGCAGAATTGTGTCAGAAACACATGCAGAATGCTTGTTGGCTCCTTAGTATTCTTCTTACAGCACTTCCCCTTCCTTTCGCATGCACTCATTGAATTAAGCATGGAAAAGCATGTCCTGGGATGTATTTTGATGATTTAAGAATTTTAATGCTACCTTGTAATCTCTTAGCCATGTTTTCCCCACTTTGCTTTCCCATATGAGACAATAAGGTTAAGAATAATTTGCACACTTAAATCTTTTCCCCTCCAATTTACATTTCCACTTAAACAAGGCTAATAAATCACACTGCAACCAGTAGTCAGTGTGGGTATCTTCTGCCATCAGGCTCTCATGTAACTCTCCTATGCTAACAAAAACCAATATGTCAAGGTCCCTGTCATTCTTCTTGGTTTCTGTAGTGTACCGACAGCATCTAAATGTCTCCTTGAATTGACTGCTGGCAAGCATGGGGCTGGTGAAGCACTTTGCTCAGGATGCTGGGACTGTTCAGAAATCTTTTCATGAGTCTTTTACATTCCTACATTTGCTGTATAGACAAAATCCTTCTATAGTATAGATCAGGCCATTTTACTTCAAGTCAGTAGAGAACTATCAGGTCCTTCCAGATCTGAGTCTGAACCATATGTTTATAAAGTTTCTAGAAGAAGGGAGGATGGTGTTCAGTGGTGCTGGAGGTGATGGAGGAGTTCCCAGTTTGTGTGCTGCTGTATTGAGCAGGGGAGAATTTACACACTCTTTTCTACTCCTTCTTATGAGACAAAACTCTATTTGTCTCTGACACTTTGAAGGACATTGCTAGAACTTCAGAAGAATAGTCCTTCCTTTATTTCTATGTTATATCAACAGGTAAAACCACAAACAGGCAGAAATTCCCTGTTAGTTTACATACCCTGCATTCCCTGATTTTCCATATTTGCTCTAATACATAAGATGGATGCAAATCACAGAATCATTCAGAATCATTCATGTTGGAAAAGACCCTTGGGATCATCGAGTCCAACCATCAGCCCTACTCTACACAGTTCTCCCCTACACCATATCCCCCAACACCCACATCCAATAACTTACATATTAGTCAAAAGCTTATTGTGATTAACAGGTACCTGGTTTCTGCCTTGCAAAATACCTCCGGAACTAATATGGGATGATATTAAAGAGAAAGCATCACTTTGGGAATGTTAAACCCTATGTGTCTATCAGTCAAAAAACTATCACCCAATACCTTGAAATTAGGAATTAGAGAGTAAGGGAAGCACATTGCCTTGGAACTAAGTAGCAATTTTTTGAAATGCTTTAATTCCCAACACACTTCAGAAAACTCTGAGTGGTATCCCAGTACCAACTCCACAGGGACCAGCTGGACCAGCATACTATGTATTTGACTAAATTTTCTGGAATCCATAAACTTTTCAACAGTTTTAATTGCTCAAAGGAGGAAAAGTAGTAATTGGATGAGAGAAAGCATATATTTTCTAAAGGTAAGGGTTTTCTCTCTGTCTCAGCAAATCAGAGCCTTCTTTTGTTTGCCTGTTCAAAGAACCTGCCTTGGTTTGGAACAAGACAGTCAATTAGGGTAGGTAGGTAATCACCAGGGATTAGATCCACTTGTAATTGGGAACGTTAATTTGACAGGAAACACTTTCTTTAGGGGAAAAATGGGGGGGGGGGGG
>NW_020799095.1:142799272-142806675 GCF_003259725.1 Athene cunicularia | reverse complement strand
GGGGGGGGGGGGGAAGAGAGAGCAGTGCTGAGCTTTTCAGTGCCTGGAGCAGAACATGTCAGTGTCTCGGTTCCAAGGGTGGGGAAGTCCGTAAATCAGAGAGATCACTGCTTTCTGTGGGAATACGGAACCTGTGCTTTGGTGACGCATGTGAGAATTAAAGAGTCCCAGAAGACTTGAAACTGTTTTCAAAAGGTGCATGGAGCTTAATTACTAGAGGGGTTGTTCATTATCAACCCTGAAAGGCTCCGTGTTGATCTTTTTGTGGGATATGAAGTGAATAAAAGTGTCAGACACCCTGTGTATCAGACTGCCAGACCTTCTGGGCAAAACATGTTGCTTTGTAGCAAGATGTCTTATCGGAGGCAGGTTTTACCTCACCTTTTACACTTGCTGTGGGGTACCCGCTACCAACTGAGGTTTCACACTGTTCAGCTGAGTGCAGTATGGTGCATTTTCACTCCTGGGCTCATCACCTGGAGAACTTAATAGGCTGAAGGGTAGTGTGAACACTTACAAGCCACAGTTTGGAAGAGAAGTTACCTCATACTTTCTGTGCACTGAGAGCATCTAGACAGAACATAAGTGCACTCTAGCTGCCATGTGGCATATCCCATCCTCAGTGTGTTGCACCTTTATGAAGATAGGTTTGTAATGATGTACTTGTATGAAGTCTTGAGACTGAGTGATGCAAACTGTGTCACTCTACTACAGTTCACAGGTACTTTGCAACAAAAAGAGTGGGTAGAAATCGTAAAACACCCAAAATGCAATGACCTTTTCATTTAAAGATACTAATTGTTTTCTCTGACTACGAATCAAAACAGAGCTCAAAAGCACTGCTCAGTGCCTCTACTCCTGGGCCACATTAGGCAGGGCATTGCTAATAGGTCGAGGGAAATCATCCTTCCCCTCTGTTCAGCCCTGGTGAGGCACATCTGGATGCTCTCTCCAGAACTGTGCTCCCCAGTACAAGAGAGACATGGACATACTGGAGATCACAAAGATTATTAATAGAATCATAGAATCATAGAATATCTCAAATTGGAAGGGACCCATGAGAATCATTGAGTCCAACTCCCTGCTCCTCACAGGCTACCTAAAAATAAATCATATGACTAAGAGCACTGTCCAGGTGCTCCCTGAACTCTGACAGGCTTAATGTTGTGACCTTTTCCCTGGGGAGCCTGTTCCAGTGACTCACAACCCTCACAATGAAGAAGCTTTTCCTAATGTCCCATCTGAACTACCACTAATGCAATTTCATTCCATTTCCTCATGTCCTGGTCGCTGGTCACCAGAGAGAGGAGATCAGCATCTCTCCCTCTGCTGACCCCCTTGAGGAAGTTGTAGATGTGTTCACCCCTCATCCTTCTTTTCTCCAAGCTGAACAAACCAAGTGACCTCAGCTGCTCCTCCTAAGTCTTGCCCTCAAGGCCTTTCACCATCTTGGTCACCCTGCTCTGGACACACTCTAATAGTTTGATGTGCTTTTTATATTGAGGCACCCAAAACTGCACACAGTGCTGGAGGTGGGGCCACACCAGTGCAATGTGGACTGGGGCAATCACCTCCCTTGGCCGCCTGTGCTGTGTGTGATGCACCCCAGGGCACAGTTGGCCCTTTAGACTGCCAGGACACACTGTTGACTCATACTCAACTTGCCATCAACACAATCTCTTTCTGCAGTGCTGCTCTCCAGCCTCTCATCCCCAAGTCTCCAAGTTTGTATGTATAACCAGCGTTACCCCATCCCAGATGGAGAATCTGGCACTTGCTTTTGTTAATTTTCATACAGTTGGCGATTGCCCAGCTCTCTACTCTATCCAGATGTCTCTGTAAGGCCTCTCTACTCTCGAGAGAGTCCACACCTCCTCCTAGTTTAGTATTGTCAGCAAACAGTGTACATTAGATTCTGCATCCAAATAATTTGTAAAAACATTGAAGAGCACTGGACCTAAAATTGAGTGCTGGAGAACCCCACTGGTGACGGCTTACCGGCCTGATATAACCCCATTTATTATAACTCTTTGAGCAGACCCATCAGCCAATTGCTCACCCAATGTATTATGAACTTGCCTAGCTGTGTGCTGGACATTTTGTCCAGAAGGATACTGTGAGAGACAGTATCAGAAACTTTGCTAAGATGCAAAACCACCACATCTACTGGCTTTCCTTGGTCAACTAGATGGATCACCTTGTCATAACAGGAAATTAAGTTGGCTGAGCAGGACTTGAGCTGGCTATGACCAAAGACTATGTTGTCTCTCAAGTGTTTTTCAGTAACTCCCAGGATAACTCATTCATAATTTTAGCAGGCACTGAAGTGAGACTGACAGGCCTGTAATTACCAGGGTCTTCCTTCTTACCATTCTTGAAAACTGGAACCTCTGGAGGTCATCTGGAGCATAGTGTGTGAGTAAAACAGCAGAGAAGGAGACCATCCTTGTAATTTAAAAAGGATGCCAACATAGTCCTGCACTCCTCTGAAGCTGATACTAGATTTGGGTTAAGGGACTACACCTACAGCAGCCCTTTGGTCAGAAGTCTTGTGCAAGAAGATGGTATCAGCCAGGTTCAATAGCACAGAGGTATGTTTCATTCACTCCATTTCTGTTAACTATGGCAATGCTGGAAGTTTCTTAATTTCTTCTTTGGTCCCATAACCGCCTGTTAAACAATGCATACAGGATGGGCAGACATGAAACAGGTACTTGCAAGAGTTGTGCAAAAGGTAACCAGCACAGGGATCGTGACTGTTCAAACGCCCCCCACAGCCTGGAGCATGTGTGAGCTGTCGTGGCTTGTGCTGGCTCCCTTAACCTGAGTTTTGAAAATAATTTGCTGGGGAGCACCGATGGCAAAAGGAATGTTCTAGGACAGAACTAGGACAGGATTACCATTTCTGCTTACTTCACATTGATTCAAAACATTTGGCAAGGACACATAGTGAATCACTAAGCTTGCCGCCGTGCAAGAATTACACTGGCATGATTATGCCTGATGGTTCTTGATGCCATTGTTCCTTTATAAAATGTCTCCTCCCCATACCATATACAAAGAAACCCAAATCCATGGTACAGCAAATGTGATGAAAGCTAAGGATCGGAAAGCAGTGACTGAACAGGAATGAAAAAGAGGTTTGTCAAGCAATGGAGTCTGTTCCCTCAGGACAACCTTGTATTGCAACACAGGTTTATCTCTTGCTCCAGATGCTTCCCTGCACAAAACACAACATGCCCCTAGTGTGCATAGCATTTGCTTAGCTGGGTGCAAAGTATTCCAAAGGCATAGTTAAAGTCTGAGGAAGAGGAAATGTGGTTGAAAGCCTGAAGCCAGAGGATATAGAGTCCAGATTCTCTGGTGTTACAAAGAAAGGGGAATTCTTGGTGGGAATGATCTACCAGTTTCCATAAAATAGGACAATTTCCTCTTGAAACCTCAGTTTGATTCCCATCTACTAAAATAAAAATATTTCTAGTGAGTTTTCCATGGATTAAAATGTTTTTAATAAATTATTGAATCTAAATCAGAATGGTTCTTTTTTAATAAATGTTTTATTTTATATCAGTACAATAAATCATTATCCTTAATTTCCCTGTTAGTATACTGATTTATATGAGGTGTAATCTAGGTCCCCCTCAATCCTATTCCCTGGGTTCCCAGAAGCACTGTGTTTCCCACAACACACTGTGAATTTCCTGTGACTCATGTACGGTTACTCAGATTTCGAAGAAGAATAAAAAATAAAGATTCCCAAGTACTAGCTTCTTCAAGACACCTTAGCACTATTGGAAAAGATGGAGAATATAATATCTGAAAAACAAACAAAAAAAAAAGTAATTAATGTTCAGTAAATAAAAGGAAAACATTTACATTTATGAACATTAAAACATTAAATTTAGCGTGCTCTTCCAAATTATCAAACAGAAAAGCTGATGTTGCCGATGGAAACTCTAAAAAATATATCAACAAAAGTTTTGCAAATTTTAAAGTTGTGCTCTGATTTGAGACAAAGAAAAAATAGGATGCTTCTCTCTTGCAGGACTGGTCCATTGTTCACTTTTGCACCTTAATCTATTTGTTGATTTAAATGCTGGTTCAATCACAGAAAGATCATTGGGAACTCATAAAATAGAATAACTGCAAAACATATGCATCTAAAATAAGATGCACTAAACTGAAATGTTTTCAATAAGCTTACAGTCTTGCATTAATATGTTTACTACTAATTGGCTAGTTAATTGTTTTCAAAATATTTGGATGAAAAAGATGTATCTTAAACATGATACTCTCTTATAGTACTAAACCTTTTTAGGCAATTTTGTCAGGAGTAAACGCACTTGATCTTGAGTGGCACTTCCCAGGTGCCTTACTGGAGAGAAGATCACCTGCTTTGCTAAACCCTACCATCTACCACATATTTACAAATAATTTTATTTTGGTCGGGGTTTAGTTATACTAACAGACACAAGTTGCGTTTTGCCTGTATAAACCAGATCAACATAATTTCATAACTCATTAGGGAGCCATATGTCAGCTTTAAACAATTGCAATTGTAGAATAGTTCCTTCAGTCATGATCTGGTCTGCTACATGAGAAAAAGAACATCTGAAGTGAGGGCATTGTGATTTGGTTTGAAATTATGGTGTAGGCAAAGCCAAGAGGAGCAGAGAAAGAGCAGTGTTCATGCTGGTTATGGGGTTCCATCCACCATGGAAGAAAGTCTAGGTGAGGCTAAGCTGAACTTAGGACACCTTCAAGTATCTGTTTTACATGTTCTTACTTGCTATTTGTTAAATGGGAACACTCAGTATCTAATATTCTTGGTGCTCTTTGTGTGAGGGAAGATAGTCACTTACCAAAAAACACCCTGAAGAGTAAGAACATAGAATTATTTTTTTAAGACATTCAACAAGCAATCATCCTGTTTTGTAGAACTAGCAAGTCATCCTGTAACAGGACCAGAATACTAAATTTAATTGCAAATATCTTAAGGTCATTGCTGAATTAAGAAATTCAGGCTCATCTATACCTAGCATGAAAATATCTGTTTTGCTTGCCCAAGAGAAAATGCAGATCAGAGCAATACACATTCTTACAAAAATAAGAACAAATCCTGCACAAATCTGAAATGTCTTCATCCTTATTTCAGGTCAAGGTCTAACAGTAAAAAGCACAGGCTGACGAGACCGGTATTGTCAGTGTAGAAATGTTACAGGAACAACTTGGGACAACTGCAGAGGAGACAAACTAATTGCTGCCGAGTTAATTTTCTGTCTCATTTACTGTATGAATGCATTATGATGAAAGCTCACTCTTTCTAACCAAGAAATTAGTATATTTTATATGGACAATTAACTGGACTGCATGCTATCTGCTAAACATCAAATAACCTTGGAGGAGAATATGCTAACTTCAACAAGAGAAGTGGCAACAACTGAAATGTGTTTTCTTTACATGGACTCGTAGTCATAAGACTTCTCTTTCCAATACATCTGTTGCCTTCATTATAGCATTCTTGATAGCATATTGTGATTAAACTGCAGGATCCACAAATGTTCCAGCAGCAGGGTTATAGAGTACTAAATTATGAAGGACACAGTGTTAAATCTATCAAAAGATAAAGGAGTAAAAATATCCTTTTATTATAAATTAACAATGAGATGTTAAACATTAGATCTGCCTAGAAAAGCAAATCAGGCACGCTGGGGGGAATATTAAATAGATGTAGCCCGCTTTTAAGCAGCCCTGAAACGTGGCAGCTCAGTGAGTCTTCTTCGCCTGGTAGGGAGTCTGGATATCAAGTGTAAGTGGGGAAAATGTTAAACGAAAGCTAGATTTTATTTTATAAGTTTTAAGGCAGATAATATTTGTAAACTAGGTAACATTTTGTTTAATTATATTTCCAGTAACAAGTACTGATCACCGACTGTAGGTGTCCTGTCAGCATCAACTATAAATTCAAAACAAGCTGAAACAGTTATATCTCTCATTCTGCAAATACTCACACACATGAGTAAGCACACGGATAGTCCTGTTCGTGTCAGGGAAATTCTCAACCACACTGGATCGATAACAGAAAGATCATTGTGAAACAGATATAACATAATGAAGTCTGATTGGAAAAATGAAGACTGTAGGTACATGTTTCATGAGAAATACTCTGAAATATGGGATCACAGTGGAAGACTCACCTAGAAAGCAATTATTTTTTGTTGCTGTGATTATTAATTATTGTTGTTAAGTGTTATAGAAGGTGCAAAAGTCAGAGAGTTCTAGAGAGTTTCCACTCTGAAAGAATAAGCCTTGCTTAACAATAAGGATAAAGTTGCTATATATGTTTCATTCAAGATATTTTGTTTTATGAAAGTTAATCTACATATGTGGTATTATCAAAAAAGTGCCAAGACATCCAACAGAATATAGCCTTGGAGAGTTTGTGTCCAAAGCCAGATGTTAACTATGGGTAGGAAATTTCCTGTCATAGTATTTTTCACTCCATTATCTGACCATTTTATTGTAATAAGAACTGTATGAACAAAAACAATCACATATTTTAAAAAATATGTTATTATAACTTCACCCACGCACATAATTAGACCTCACTTTATAGAGATAGACAATTTGGCTACTCCAAACAGATCGCATTTTTTCCCAAGGGAAAAAACGTTGCTATAGATTTATATAATTGTTTCTAAATTAACTCAGTCATTTTTGAAGCCTATAGCATCAAGATTCTCAGGATAAGATGTTTTAATTGCCAGTTGCCAGTATACTTATAGGGTACAAATAGCATAACGTGCTTAAGAAAAAGAAAAAATGCTGGTTTTCCTAAATAATATTCAAAATTTCTGAAGGATCTATTGCCAGACCTGCTCACAGCATTATTTTTCTCATGCTGGAAATATTCCAGCCTAATATTCACCACCTTTTAAATGGGATTGAAAATGGCTCAAGGAAACTTTTGAACAACAAATTCAGGGCTTTGAATTGACCTGTTCATTTACCTCTTCCACACCAACAGGTAGTCCTGAGGATTAACCAGACATAGGTACTGATGTGTTAGTGGTGAGTTATACACGGAAAGGCCTGTAATGCTTTTAATTCACAAGCAATTTGTGTAAATTCAGACCTTGTCCAGGTGACTTTTTTTCACAACACCATTATGCCTTATCAAAATAATATCTCATTGGAGTTTAAATCATGATATTTCACACTGAAGATCCTTATGCAAAAAGCAGACTGAACTGTCTTAAGAAAGCAAACAAAACAAAGAAAATTAAGGAAAAAAAATCCGGTTTTGCAAAAAAGTTTTTATTTTTCTTTGCAGAAAAGAGCATTTCAATCAACCGTTTTGACCCAGAAAAAAAAAAAAAAAAAAAAAAAAAAAAAAAAAATTC
>NW_020799095.1:142703460-142799222 GCF_003259725.1 Athene cunicularia | reverse complement strand
AAAAAAGGAAAAAAAAAAAAAAAAAAAAGAGTTCATCAATATCAGCATCACAGAAACAGAAGTTTTGGGGAGCCTATGGTGTGGGTTTCTCCAGCCTCAATTCTTGAAGGAATAGGCTCTCAAACCTACAGCTTACATAACATCCCATATTTTCCATGTACAGGAATCAGAGGAAGACAAGCAGCTTGAATGGGTTACTCAGGCAAACCCTCTTTATTTAAACAGGACAGTGAATGTGCATGAAGGGTGGAGGGAAGTGAAGGCTATTGTGGGACCAGGAGAACACTAGGGGTGCTAAGGAGTCATTTTGCTAAGCTTTTCACTACCAAAACTTTATAAGGATCCCAATAAATATATTTAGGAATCTACTGTCAGCCTCTTAAAATAATGTCATAGTATGTTTTAACAATATCTGGTATTCTAAATATATAATATCCCCAGTACTCTCCTTGGCTAACAGGGTCTCTAAGAGAGAGGGGAATTGCAAAGGCAAAAGTGAAAATTCAGTTGCATTAAGAAATTAGCAAACTTACAAATTCATTCCCCACACTTGGCAATTAGTGCAAAGAGATGCAGCAGTAACACTTTCTTCACTGTTATGTGTGCAGCGAATGGGAAAATGAATCCAGCTAGTGTTGCTGGCGTGCACAGAGCTATGGTTCGTGCTGGACTGAAATGGTTTTTTAATGTTTCTGAACAAATCTGCTATTAACGTGTTAGGCAGAGATGTTCTGTTGGGGTTTTCTTGTACTTTCGTTCTGGGGTGGAGAGGTGAAAGATTAAATCTCTGTGGAAGATACCACAACTAATTCTCATACATAATTGTATATGCAGAGAATAAGCAAGAATCCCTCTCGCAGAGCAGAAATTGGATTGAGAGGGGCACCTAATAAAATTACATGTGAATATTGAAATCTTGAGTATTTAATTATAATTTTTAACCCATGGGCTCTCAGACTCCCCCAGTGGAGCTATAATCAAACTGTGTCCATGTTAGGGGAAAAACCCCAGCATTCATAGCAAACAAGATGACTGCATCAAATAAATGGTAGCAGTTTTTACAAGAATGCCAACATGAAACTGCTTGAGGCTGCTATAGTAAGAGATAAATACCTTGCAAAATCAGGATTACTAAATACTTTATCTATTTCTTTGCTGCAATGCATTTTACCTGGTCATACTTTCTGGTTAAATTTTGTTCTGACACCGTTCACACGGCAGGGTTGTTAGAGCTACAGTCTGACATCATGGTCTCAGCCAGGACACTCTGTCTTTTTTGGATACAGGTGGCTGGGCTCAGATTCTCTGGAAATCCTGGTGTGTGGAGTCAAGCTGCCATTTCAGTCTCCAGGCTGATATCCTCCAGGCCCTGTGGATACTGAAGCAGAAGAAAGGATCAACCATTTTCTGTGTTCTTCACAAAAATGGGAAAGAGGTAAGTGTGCTCCCTGAAAGTGCAGCATCTGCAAGGGAAAAGGAACACTGAGAAAACTGAGGAGGAAGAAATAACCTCAGGCAAACGGTAGGAAGACAGAGGAGACATCAAAGACACTATCAGGGAGACAGTTGCAGCTAAATGGGAAACCCGGTGGCAGCAGTTCTCAGTTCTGGAGTATTTTGGGGGTGGAAATAAAAAATCACTGCATCTTTATATCCCTGAACTTCTTTGGTAGAAAAACTCTTGTGTTACTGAGCTATTGTTTGGCTTCAACAGCTTCTCATTTCTAAGGTTTTTTTCTGCCGCTGTGTAGGATACGATAATGCAAAAAAACCATATTCTCAGTACAAATGTAGGGATGATGTCAATCACACAGCAAAGTCTTCACCTGCAGCAGCACAGGTTTTCTGGGAACACCTTCGCTTTGTTCTTAAAACTGCAGAAACAGCCAACACAAGTCAGCCCAAGAGTTTGCCCGCCCCTTCTCCTGGCTCTATCAGTGGGCAGTGGTAGATATCTCAGAAAAAATATAAAAAGCATAAACCCTCCGGAAATGCTTCCTTGTACATTTTCCAGCACTCAGTAATCTGCACCTCAGAGACTCGATGAAGCAGTGCTGATGTCTCCATGTGTATGTAACAGTCCTCACTAGATCTTCCAGCTAAGAAATCACTATTTTCATGAACCCTCTTTTTCTCTACGCTGTCTCTTTCGCACTTAAGAGCATGATATAGTTCAAAATCTGCCATATAGAGACACACGTACTCAGCAGATGAAACCAGCCTTACCTCCCTCCTTGAGGCTGATTAAATTACAAGAATTTATTGCCTTCTAGACCCTATACACTGTTTCAGTTGCCTGAAGCAGACAGTGTATTCACTTGACGAAGAGAAACTTTAAGGAGAGGATCTGAGGTAGTCTCAATAGAAAAGTATTTGGTAAAATAAAATCTAAACAAAGGAGCAATGTGCCCTGAACAAAGAGGTTTTAACAAATACTTCTGTGAAAGCATTTCTCATTTCTGAACTATAACAGGTTGTTTGATGTAAGTGGGATTGTGCAAAACAGACAAAAAATCAGTTTGACATAGATACATTCAAACCAGAGAGATAGATAGACACTTAAACAGAATTAGAATTTTTTTCATACGCTAAGGATATTTATGCTGGCAATAATCTTCCTGGGCATCTGAAAGTCAGGATGTTTTACTAGCTGCCTTCTTACTTACATCACTTAACCCATAAAAGTTGAGTTTACTCTTCTCTTTATAATGTACACAAGCTTTCCTTCCCCTCCTTCCATCCGACAAGAGAAAAGAGCTATTATAGTTAGGAAACTCTTAAAGAACATGAAGGCCTTTCCTGAACAATATTTGACATTTCTACATTCATTAACATTTTATATTTGTTGTTCTCGCAGCCTTCAATTGTTTGTATGTGAAATAAAGCATGTTTTGCCCATCAGACTTATAATCTAAGTTTGAGCAGTGTGTGTTACAGACTGGTACCAACTGCCTTCAACTTGAACTGTAACATTAGATGATCACCAGATAAAATGTCATCATCTGTGTTGTGTTTGTGTTTTCACTGTAAAAAAATAGCATAGTCAAAATATTTGCTAGAAAGTAAAGGGACCGTTTCAGCCCATGGAGATAGTCTGAGTCATTTAGAGCAGGGGCTAATGTGCATGCTGGAAAAGAATAAGTTGCCAAGGCAAAGTCAAAAAGGATTTGAAGTTTGAATACAATATCAAACCTAATTTGCCCCTTCTTTGTATGTGCTTCTGAACTGAGGAATGACAACAATGTAGGTTTTGGACACTGGAAAATTGTGCCTTTTCATATTTTACGCACTAATTCAACAGATATTCTCATGTTACAGTTATTTATAACAGTTACCTGACTGTCAGTTAATGAAATTTATATGAAATGAAAAAATGTCAGCTGTACACGACGTGTTAACATGAAAGTGTTTCATTTTCTCTAAAACTAAAACCCCTTCGTGAACAGACTAGTTTACACTGGGAGTTTATTCACAATACTTTAATTTATCCTTTGACTCTAGCATCCATATGTGAACATGAGATGGCACCTTCCCTGTGAGAGCAACCAGAGCTCGGATTTGGTCAGGGTCAATTGGTCAAATGTCTCAAAATGGCCATTAAGAAAATTTGAAATAGTGTTTTCCACAATATATTTCAACTTTCTAAAAAACAGATGAAGAAGATGATGAAATGTGCATACTAGAACCTTATGTTCATTCATTTACATCAAAACTTACTGTTTTAACAGAATGGAAACCACCTTAAAAAGAAGAAACAGATTTGATTGTTTTCTTTAAGCAATTGCTTAGAATTAACAGGATTATTTCTCCAACTTACTGGGGGCCTTCCAGTCTTACACACAACACAACAAAGTGTGATTTGCAATCTGTTTACAGTACACAAACAATACAGTGTACTAACCAGAAGGAAGCAAACCACTGTAGCTGATTAACAAGAGTCAACAGAGGACAACCTGAAACTCCTACTCTATGTTTTTGCTCTGCTCGTTCCGATTTGCCTCCCAATAATAATAGCAATAAGTAACTTGACATTTCCATAATGTTGTTCTTCCTTAGCTTGGAATGGTTCTTTTCGGGTTTTCTTCAGATAAAACAGGTCAATACCCAGTAGACTGAGGGCAATCAGGCCAACTCTACTCATTCACAACATAATTTTCAGGTGTGTTCTTGATGTTATCAGCTGCACACAACCTTACCTTCACCTGCTCTTAATTCCTTCGAGTAAATGGAGCAAGAGGAAGTCTCTGGATTGGATATGAAATAGCTCTGGGAGAATATACAGCTGACCTTTCGTTGGCGGTGTCTTTAATTTACTGGTTGCTAATAGCTGGTCCAGTAGGTTAACAACCAAGAACAGAGAAAGCCAGTTAAGAAGTGGAATGTGAAAATATATAAGGTTTTAGAAAATACAAACCATTCCTTGCCCATACAAGTAATGTATGCATCTACCACCTCATTCTTAGGCTGAAAAACCTTCTACAGCACAAGCACAAATCATGTCAGGTTTTTCAAAATATGTCTGATTTAACTATTTTCACATGCTCAAGGTGTTTGTAACATAATGTGTGTTAGTGTAACCTCTATCTCACAAGACTTTTGTTGAACTTAGTGGCAAAAATTTCCTTTGGCCCTCTTGGAAAGGGTCTGAGATCTACACCAAGAGCTTTGGAAAACTTAGTAGTAATCTGGGGATGGTATACAAGTTTTTTGTAAGCGTGCAGTTAAGTCTGTGAGCACAGAAACAAATAAGGTTGGGTTTACTATGCGTTTGTATCATGGTCATGATCCTCAGGGGTTCTTGGCAGTGTGAGCTCAGACTGAAACTTTTGACAGAGGAGTTAATGTTGCAGCATTTTCCTTAGCTGTTATGTCATCTATCTCTGTTCTATATGGCCTCACATCTTCCCATTTCTATTAATCCTGTAGGGACATGACATCTCTCAGTCATTTAACTTGCTGACAAATCTGGGAGAAACAGTGGGGCCTCTAAAACAAAAAGCAAGATCTCATAGCCTTGTTTCTTTAGGAAACCAGGGTTAAAAGCATATCTACTGAACTCATTTATGTCTCCATTCCTTGGATTTAGCTTTTGTCAGTCAGTATGCTCAGGACAAAATACAGATAATCTTGATTAAGTTGCATCCTGTTGTTTTAATTCCTATTCCCTATCTAGCAATTTCTAGTTAGAGACCCAGATTTATTCTTCAGCTGAAAAATTCTCACTTCATCCACCTAGCAACATAGCTTATTAGTACAGAGTTAATGTGCCTGGATCTATGTTTAGATGTAGGAAAGGATCTGAAAATGATGCATGGTCAGAAAGGCAGCCTATATGAACACAGCCTTTGCAAGAGCTGTGCTGCTAGTGGGGAAAGATAGCAGAGCAAGAAAGGGTATTGGAAGGAAATTTGGGGTTGAGTACACATTCCTGCTTTAGCAGGTTGAACCCACAGGAATTTCAGTAGAGCAGCAAAACCTGTTGCCCACAGTGAGATAACTTTGAAGAAACTATTGTGAATGGAAGCCCATGGGAATTTTCTGTCCTTTAAGCAGGTTTTTCCTGTACAGGGAATAATCTGGCCCCTTATTCATGCTCTCTTTCTTTTTCTCTCCCATGCGCACAGAGGACATAAATATTGTTGAAATGTCAGTCTTTATCATCATCTGCTGTTCACACTCTCTGAGCTACAGACCACACTTCACAGGCAGCCCCTTCTGATATCATCCCAGGACATTTTGCTGAACTTCAATGTGTCATCTAATAACAACACAGAAAAGGTAGAGTTAAAGGCAGAACTGTTGAATAATTTTTATTTTCTAAAAAGAAAATTTAAAGAACTCTGTATCTCTATTGATTTGAACTTGAATCTCATTTAAATTCTAAATAGAAATGAAGTGATATTAAAAATATTATTTCTACTGCGCTGGGCAATAAATAGGGTTTTTTGTACTCTAAAAAAATTGTCAATTTCTTTTATTTTGTCATGATTGTAAGTAATGACTGGAATATAAACCCTTCTAATGTTTCTCACTGGAAATTCCTCCTTCTGTCAATGACACTTGGAAATTTTGAAATAAAATAACACAACTACTACATTTTTCCGAAATATTTTCATACAGAAACATTTATCAGTGTTACCTTTGCCTGTAGCTCCATCAGTTCTAGAAATTGGGATTTTCTAATACAAACCAAAACACCAGTCAACTCTTCACTCTTTTCAAATTAAGTCACTTTGCATTTAAAATAAATTGCAAGTTAAATTAGCCTCTCATCTCAGATTGTTAAATCAGCCTCTCATCCCAGATTTAGACCAGCCTGGCATCAAGAAGATTACTCTAATGTTATAGGTGTTTGGCACATCAAATCAAAACTTTGAGTCTAACATAACCTTTGGTCATTAGTGATCCCTAAACACTGTACAACAACCAAATGCAGATGTGAAGCTTTGTGACTTTGTTCAGATCCAATCAAGTGAATGAATTTTGTTTTCAAAGCTGATCTTCATGAAAATCTGTTCTCTTTTCATATTCAGCATTATTTGGTAGTATCTAATAAAGAATTCGGAATTAAATTACCAAAACAGTTAGAAAAAAAGGTCATTATGTAAGCTTTCATAAAATAAAATCACAACTAGTCCACAACACAACTGTTTTCTTGCAAGTCTACGCTCCTCCCTACTAAGACCTTTAAATCCACTTCAGTGAAAAAAACACTGTGTTGGTTTTGGCTGGGATAGAGTTCATTTTCTTCATAGTAGCTAGTATGGGGCTATGCTTTGGATTTGTGCTGAAAACAGTGTTGATAATACAGGGATGTTTTAGTTACTGCTGAGCAGTGCTTACACAGAGTCAAGGCCTTTCTGCTTCTCACCCCACCCCACTGGCTGAGGATGCACAAGAAGTTGTGAGGGGACACAGCTGGCACAGCTGACCCCAACTGACCAAAGGGATATCCCGTACCATATGATGGCATGCTCAGCATATAAAGCTGGGAGAAGAAGAAGGAAGGGAGGATGTTCAGAGTGATAGCCTTTTTCTTCCCATTACCATGATGGAGCCCTGCTTTCCTGGAGATGGCTGAACACCTGCCTGCTGATGGGAAGTGGTGAATGAATTCCTTGTTTCGCTTTGCAGCTGTGCATGGCTTTTGCTTTACCTTTTAAACTCTTTTTATCTCAACCCATGAGTTTTTCCACTTTTACTCTTCCAATTGTCTCCCTCATCCCACAGGGGGACAGTGAGTGAGCTGCTCTGTGGGATGTAGTTGCCGGCTGGTATTAAACCATGATAACCCTGAATACTCAAAATTAACATCCATCATCTTCATATAGAGACTTACAATCCCAGCAACATTTTCAAAGACTATTTTCCAAGCAGTAATATGGAGGTACTGAACCAAAATTCTGCTAGGAGAAGGACTGGGATGACACCTTTTTGTTCTTCAGGTGTAATCTTACTTGAGTGGATATCTACAAAATAATACAGCACTTTTCACAGTGGATTTAATTGACCACTCGTATTAAAAGACAGTTCCAGAGTCTTACTACACCGAAGTTTAGAAACTGTTTTCTTATTTCCAGTCTTAATGTGTTTAAGGATAACATGAATTTATTCTGATAACAGTATTTATTTTAGAAGACATATCAACAATACTCATGTTGATCCCCAATGCATACTTATAACCACCCATCTTACCTCGTCATAGTGTTCATTTTGTTAGGAAAAATAATCTTCTCTAAGTATCATCAAGATTTGTCCCTTAAGTTAAAGTCTTGTAGGGACAGCATCTATCCCTACATGTAGGTCCAGGTCTACCCCTACATGGAGTGTGGCTTGGTTTGATGGACTGAGCTGTATGAAATGCTCTATCATTTGACAATTTAGTAATAAGTAAATCTTGAGTATGTATGGAAATTTATGGGAATAATATGCTATACTTTCTCAGCGATGAAGACTAACTTTGTAGTCCAGTGCAAAAATGTGTCCTTGATTTTATCGCTTTCTTCCCTCCTGCCATAACATCATAATCAGCTGACTTTTGCATTCAAAAGCCACAAAAGTACAAAAGTTAGTGAGCAAGAGAACTAAAGATTGTCATCAGTTAAGATGATAATCACAAGAATAAATCAGGAGTATGTTATACTGCTCTTTACCATTCTACATAAGATCATTTCTACAATTGTTATTTGCGTTTTTATGTTTAAAATTAATGACTTCCGCGTCTTTTGTTTGGATTGTGCAGAAAATGTTTTTCCTAAGTACTCATGTGACACAGCAATCTTGGGTCTTTTAATTTATTTCAACCTCATCTAAATAGGAAAATGACTGGACTTGGAGAGATGTATTCTTCATACAGCTGGTGAAGGTTAGTAAATACTACTGTTAAGAAAAGTCTTCTCATTTTTCTGATCTATAGAGCCAGACTGTATCTCATCACAATAAACTGAGTTTCCTGCTTAAACAAAAGAGGTTTTAATGTATTATTACTAAATTTGATGCATCTTTGACATACATTTAACTGGGACAGGTCGCACTGAGATTTCAAGAATACCTCCAGGTTTCATTCCTATGTCTTTACCTCATTCTGATCTACCTTGGCGTAAGCGCAATGTGACCGCATTTACAGCAGTGGGACTCTACCTGAGCAAAATCTAAATAAGTAATCTATGAGCTGGATCTTTGAACATATGCTTCTTAACTTAAATTTTGAATGAGCTCTGAAAAATTCAGACTTACTCTTAAAACTACATTTCCTGAGGTTTCTGCTCAAGTACCACAAACGTTATATGGTTTCAACACAAATCTTGCACCGAATCCAGTCATGCCCATTCCAGCAAAATCACTGTGAACTTTATTAAGCTTTCAAGATTGGAGGAATTTATAACAGAATAAAAATGTCAATATCGGTGTGAGCTTTGCACTATGTCCATTTGGTGGAATGTGTCACAATGTTCCTGGATCAAGTCCTGCAAGTCTTACTTGAATATGATCTCAACAGCCATCTCAGTATGTTGCCCTGTTACTTGACTCAGTGAAAATGATGTCAGGAAAGGGGCTAGATTGCCTAATCACTAAACAGGACCCATATGACATGGTCACAAATCCTGTCCTGATAGCAGTCTATAACTCTACCTCATTTGCACACTGAAGGTGTATCTTGAAAGTCTTATGCCTGAGACAGAGCTTCCCCATGGTATTAATATTTATCCAGCTGAATGAAACAGCTGTAGGAGCATCCACAGCTTTCACAGAAGAGAATGTGAGAAATCAAATTCAAAGGCTCTCCCCAGCCCTGCGTATTCATGTGTGCCCTGAAATCCAGGCCAAGGATTTGGCTCATTATTAGCCATACCCCTATTAGTGATTTCTTTTACAGAGAATGACACACATTCTGAGCACACCTAAATCCATCCTGCCCTTGCCCTGAAGGTAGCTTATTCTCTTCTTAAATCTGCCTTTGGATAGTTTGAACAAATAGTATCTCAGACTAGTTCTGACCTGTTTTTCCCCTGGTTTAATTGTCTTGCCAATTAGCTGGGCTTCTAAAATTTTTCTCACATGATTCATGTATGTCTTTCTTCTGCCCAGCATGCCATTTGTATGTGCGTGAAATGAAATGCATAGCAGGACTTAGCCATACCCTTTCCCTTAACAGAAAATTATGATGTTCCAAAGTTATATTGACCCGTGTCTTTACTACACAGTATGCTGCAGTTAATTTTATTTCTTATTTCATATTTACAGTAGGCCTTTTGCATCAACAGTGTAGCTATTGTATTTATTTGGTGGGGAATTCAGTAGTGATGATTGATAGTTTCAGATGGCATATCTTCTTTACCCGGGGCAGTTGGTGTCTTACTGGTAATAATTGGCAGTTTTCAAAAGGGAACTTTTCCTGAGTAAAAAGCAATGAAAATGGAACAATATCTCTAAAGAAAATCAAAGTCTGAAGTTTAACAGTAATAATGATTATGGTGATAATGGTGTATTAAATTCAAGGAATGAGCAATCAGAATTATTATGGACCCTTAAGAGATTTTTATTATCGATGCCATGTACAGAGGACCCATCTGAAAAGGTGACACATCATTTTAAGTACTGTGCTAAGTATCGGAGTTCTTAAACCAATCTACAGTGAAAATGCAATAGCAGAGGCTGATAAGTGAAGTGACTTCTCTGCCTCAATTCACACAGGAGGTCTGTGGCAGAGGCAAGAATAAAAGCCAGGTCTCCTAGACCCTACTCCAGTGGTATACACACTGTGCTGCACTGTCTTTCCATACCTTTCAGGATGGTTTCCAGACAGCTATGTGATGTGTACACAGCTACATCCATGCTGTAAGCACTTCACATGTCACCCCTGTTGCACAAAAAAAAAGCATAGAACCAACATGCAGAGTAGACTGTTAGGAATGAAGAACATCTTATCCAGTGGGCATTTGTTTTTCCAAACAGTAAGATAAAAAAACAAGGGGAAAATGCATGGTTCCTTGTGCGTAATTCTTCCCCCACAGAATGTTAATCACAAAGATTTGGAAGGGAGTATGAGTTACTCAGTATGGATGACTGTTATTATACAGACACATTAGAACCAATGTACCAGGACTATCTGGAAGTGGTAAATAATGCAGCATACTCTGTTACATCATTCCATCATCCACTTAAAAATATTTATTTTAAAGGAAAGAGTCAGTGGGGTAGTGTCAAGTTTTCAGAATTTGTAAATATCTTCTCCTAACCTGTTTCTCAGTAATAAAACAAGATGCCTTACCTGCAAAGTTTAGCTCAAGAATGGAGTTGCCATTAGATCAAGCATTCATTAACCTTGCTCAAAGGCAACAGTCATCTCTACAGGACAGTTCTAAGAGGAGTAATAAGGATCTGATACATCTATGTGTGTGTCTAGGGCTTGCATGAAAACAGTCTGTGTGTTGGTAGATAATTATTTTGTATGAGTTTTGGATGCTGGCCCAGATAAACAAAGGCATTTAGAAGTTGAAGCTACAGTTTAATGCTGAAATGTTTTGCAAAGCCTTTCCAAGAGCTGTCAACTCTTTTAGGCTGACCTGTGGCAAGCTGAAATAAGATGGTGCATGTTTTATTTATGGTGTTTCATTTTTATCTGTTCATATATTCATTGTTTTGATAGACAGTGTTATCTTTGAATGATTTTTGTGGAAAGATGCCTCCCTATTAGTAAATTGCTTTTTGAGATGCAATCTGCAGTAATGGTCAGATGTTGACCCCACTCAGGAGAGTACCCAAGAAGTGAAAAAAGGCCTCACTAATAAAAACCTCTCTGCTGTCTCTAACATTTGAATACGGTTGTCTTTTAACCTCTCCTTGTTATCTTAGGAAGAGGGCAGATATTTTCTATAATGAAGGCTCCATCATAACTAATCACAAAGGGGAAAGGGATGTAAAGACATATTGCCACACAGAAGTAGGACAGAGAGCCGACCCTGAGACCAGTTTCTGATAAAGAAGGAAAGGTACTGTAGACCTCAGAGCCTGGAAAGAAATACACCTCTGTATGAACCTCCTTGATGTGATAACAATCTGACATCGGGTCTACAGCAAGCTTGCCAATTCTTAAAACTTTATCTAGGATAACGTGTCATTGAAAACAGATTTCAGACACCTCTGAGAGAATTTTCTCTACACTGTACTCACAAATTCATTCACAGTTCTACCAGCATGAATCACCTAACTCCAATCAAGTCCTTTACTGCTTAGGGGAGAAACAAGATTGCTCCATTCCTTCCCATCTGGGAGATACATGAGGCAGGTCTAGGTGTAGCGAGCAGGGTCAGGTAAACAGAATGCAGCACACATCAAGAAGGGCCCACATTTCCCTTATGTGTAGAGGAGTTATAAGGATGCAGTCTGTATCCCTTCAGCTAAAAGTCAGATGGACCCATCTTCCCAGCAATGAAATTCCTACTGTTCCTAGTACAGAATCCACCCTGTAAGGAATAACTGAGTCCTTAATGTAGTGAAGTGCAGTCATTTGGCCAGAACAACAATGAGTCTGAAACTACCTTGGAGCTGCTGTGTGTTAGCCCATGCAGCAGACTCCATGTTTATGGCTTGTGTCAATGCAGAATTTAAAGGGTCAGAGATGGGACCTCAGGCTTCCTGTCATGCATGTCGGTATTCAGACCTTGGGGGAAGGATGACAAGTAGTACTGATGGAGGCTTCTTCACTTGGCTTTTTTGCTCTGGGACAGTAAGCTAGTTAGAGTGTACTGAATAGAAGCCAGGACAAAGCTAATGTGGAAATTTAAAGCTTCGTGATGTGATCTGCTTTGTGGCTTCTCGTCTCCTCTCTGTCAAACCATACTTGCTTCTTAATTATCATGGCTAAACTCCAGTGTAACACTACTAAAGTTTTTCACATTAATTCATACGTGTGTTGGTAAGAATTAAATTCAAATACAGCTCTCAGAAATTAGCATTTGCATATCTTGCTAGAGCAAATGAATTGCACTGAGTCACCATGAAAATTGACTGGGTAAGCTAAATGCATAGTTTGGCTAGAGTCAGCAAGAGAGATACTTTGTCTCCACTCCCACAGACAGAAATCCACACCAAGATTTTTTGGTGTGCAAATGAGCCTGCTTTACTTTGATTATAAAACAGACTCATAGTTTAATAAAAGAAACCAAATTGCCTTAACTTGCATGTGCATGTGGAACGTCCATAAATTATGGTCATATATAATGAATGGAATAAAGCCGCAAAAGTTACATGAAAGCAAATGTTCCAATCAAACTTATGCTATGGTGCAAATCTAAAATGACTTCACCAATCCCGCTTAAATTTCCCTGAGTTTACATTGGCTTAACTGAAAACAGATTTACTTCATTAGCATTCAGCTGAAACTTTCACATGACAAGCAGAATCACAAGGCTGATTTTTAAAGGGGCAACATTCTCCATACTACATGTGAGATTCCAGTTCCTTATGTAGGCTGAAAATAACATCTTGGAAAGATATCACCTCTGAAGGAGACTGGTCAGTCTTGAAATTTTTGTGTCATCATATACTCCTATGTATGTGCTAGCCCTTTGACATATCTAACAGTCTCCTTTTCATGGGTACAACACAACCAGCTTCCAAGTATTGGTGAAGATCAGATTCCGGCTGGCCTTCTCTTCCAGTATTTATTTCAGGGAAGGGACATAGTATCTCTATCAAATATGAGTGTTGACTTTTCCTACCAAGAGTACAAAACACATCTTTCAAACTTCCTAAAATGATATAGTTGGAATGAAAGCACAGCCCTGTTTTAGAATGCAGCATTCATCATAGCCATTGTTCAAAGTCTCAGACTGTCAAAAATGACAGAAAATCTGTGAAACTCCAGCCACCATGTATTTAACATGCCGAGGGGTTGACACTGCAGCCTTGTGTTAGAGGTTTGCTTCCTGAGGAGAGAGTCAGCATCCCTTTATGCACAGGCAGTTGGGTGCTCTGGTAGGAGTTCATGAGGCAGGAGGCTGGTGTGAGCCCACCCCTTGGGAAAGCAGAGCTGGGAAATATCCCTGGAGATGCTACACCTTCCAGTGACTATAACACCCCAGCGGCTCCAGCTGCGACTGACACATTCTTCAGTGTATTAATCACTGGGGCAATTTTGGAAAAGTGTTTAGGTGCCTGGCATAGAAAAGATTTCTGCTGTTGACTTGTGAATTAAGCAAATTCACCAGCACACACCATGTTCCTCTCTTACCTATCATTTTGATTCTGATATTTTGAACCCTTTTGACAGGAGAAGATAAACCTTAACTTGTTTCACATCTACCTATGAGCCATGGCTATGTGTGAGACTAACTGCTGGCAGAAATTTTGAACAGAGTTAGACTAAGTAAAGTCATTTCAGATTCACTATTCTTTCTCATGCACAGGAATGTTCCTAGAGAAGATGTTGTAATGAGGGTGTGATACACAAGAATGTCAGGAAGAAAATTAACTTCTGTATTCTCTGGCATAGAGATCTGGGTTAAGGGTTAAAAAAAAGTTATTGCTCTTTCCTGATGTTAGCGGTGGAGAAAAACTATTTTGGGGGACCTTGCTAATGTCAGAAGCTGCCCCGGCTCTCATACCTAATAGGAAATTTGAATTGCTGCCATGAAAGTATGTCCCAGATCCCAACAACTGACTTTTAGAGAAGTGAAATTTTCACCCCACACAAAGCTGGGAAGTTCCACAGGAGACAGAAATGTAGCATGAACTTGATAGAGCCAGCCTCTCAAATAAGTAAGATGCTGTGTGGGAAACACACAAGAGCTGGGAGCCAGAAACACCTGCCCACCGTTGCCAAAGAGGGCTGCAATGGTGTTTGTTCACACTCTTTTTCCCCTGAAAAGCATCTGTCTACTGATGTGTAAAAATACACAGTCGAAGGCATAGGTGATTGCCACATCCTGCCCTTCTCCAAGCACTGTTTTTATCACAAGAGGGGCTATGGTTAAGGCCACCATTGCACGATAGGGAGTGCAGGGCTCCATTCTGAAGAACAGCTTTGTTAAGGAAAACACAAACAAACAACTCCCTGGCAGCAGCAGGCTTTGTGTTTACTGTGTCTCCAGAGTTTCCAGCTGAGAAGTAACTTGAACCTTCCTCTGTCTTGTGGTTTAATGTTGTTTTCATTGAGCTTAGCATCATGAAGACAGGTTCAAAGCTGTTCTCCACTCACCTGAAATCATGACTGAGGCCCTTTTCCAGTGCTGTGGATGGGATTGAAGTAATAAACCTAATTCCAAGGTGAGCACATGATGGGGACTATCATTTTAATCTGCTGACTGTTTACCAGAGCACAGATACGAAGCAACAGCAAAGAGGAGTGGCCAGGAGGACTGAGTCTCCTCAGAACTTTAAGATTGGTCTTCCTGAAAAAAAGAGAGAATGAACAAAATTCAGATGTTTAAAGGTCAATCTATCCCCCTTCTCCTTTCCCATAGGACCTTAGCTTGGCTGTATTGCAGGTGTCATACTCAGGAAGAAATGTGGGAGCAGGCAGCAAAGGCACAGCTGGGTCCCACGCTGACAAGAGTCCGTGACCTCCCTAGTTCCCACTCACTGATAGAGGAGACACAGTGGGATAATACCACCATCTCCAGCTGGAAACCATGCCCAAACTTCTCCTGTGCAATCTGCTTAGATTTGCAGAGAGAGAGGGGGACAAGGAACAAAAGCTAGAGAGTGGGTTTTGAGCTGAGACAGTTTAAGAAGATTTGACAAAATCAGTTTTGGATGTCAGGCCAAAATATGAGCCAAGGGAATCATGAGATGAGGGACAACTTGCAACAGCTTCTGGGATTTCTTAGTGCTGAGCCAAAAAGAAATTTAGAGCCTTGGAGCCAGTCTGCTCTCTTCTTGGCAGAGCCAAAAAGGGCATCAGTACACTGTGAACCGGTCAAGGGATCATATCCTACGTTCTTTCATAGTCTGAAGTTGTTGGGAGTTGATGGACGGGACCAAAATAAGATCAGAGTTGCAATGAGGAGCTTTCATCTCCTAGCAGAAACCCACAGGGTTGGACAGACAAGGAGAAGACAGACATGCACCCTAATACTGCAGATTCACTACAGCAAAAATATCTCATCCACTAGTACAAGGAGGACAGCCCATCCCAGCATCCTTTCACACCTTCTGGAAAGCCATCTGAAGTGATTCCTGGTGATAAAACATTTAATTTTCCCTGGTTAGGGTCTTTAGATGATCAGATCACATTTCATACAGATAAATTGCAGCCAGCTAGATAGAAAACAGCAAAATACTTCATGTGACACTTCCAATTTCAAGTTCAACTCAATGTCACAGAAATAGCCTTGCTTAGAAAATATCTATGAGTCAAGATACTTAGTGCTTCAAGTACATCCAACAAGAGCTATCCAAATAGCGGCATTAACAAAATGATAGTGTGTCCGGCCTCTGCATGCAATAAAGCAGAAAGCACAGAGATTTTCTACTTGGCTCTATTTAACTCTTTGCGGAAAAGTTTTCATCTGCATCTCTAGACTTTGGGATTTTTCCCTATAAGTGGTGTGAAACTGCCTCACAGTGTAGAACCTTCTGCAGCAGTTTTAGTATGCTGCAAAAAATGAGCTTTAACAAACAATGAAGAAAAGCAATGAATACCAATGTACAGGACCCAAACCACCTGTTTACAGACAAGTAGAACTCCCTCCATTGTGGAAAAGATAGAGCAACAACAGAATTTTAATTTAAACAAGCACCAGACACTAACCAGCTCACTCTTACAGAAAACATCCATGACTTAATGAACAATTGCAAAAATGTAGTCATTGTGTTGCTGAAAGAATGTTTGATTCAGACACAGCTGCAAAAATACCTGGACAGAAACTTAGGGTCTTCAGTCTCACATCATTGTCAAAAGAAAGTGAGATGACAAGGAGGACCTACTAAATGAGATATTTCCACTTCACTCTCAATCACAGTTTGCAATGTACATGTAAGCAATCATGAGACTTCTTGTTGTGTAGCTACATTTTGCCAAACTAATCCTGGATAAATTTGCAATGTAGAAACCACTCAAATAAACTTCTGAGTCAAGCTGCTAGTGATTTACCTTTCTGCAGAATGAAGCCCTCAAACCTGCACATCCATTCTAAGATTTTAACTGGAACTCTGAGGCACCCATGTACTGTGAGTTATTCCACAAAACTTTTTTTTTTTTTTTTTTTTAATTTAAAGACAAACAGACTTTCTGCAAACTGAATTTTGTGAACTAGAGCCTATACAGAGCCCTCTGAAATGGAGGGAAAACTCCATGCGCGCCCACGTTATTAAGTGATTCAAAAACAAGTGAAAGCATAGCAAAAATTACCCCTCATACAGTTTCAATCAATATTGCTGGCTCTGGCTTGGCACTGAATACTTGTGGCTTCATTTTTCATGAGGGATATATGTGACTAATTGTAGGTGTCTCAGGTGAAGGCATCTACATCTACACAAGTCATCTTGGACTGCTTTCACAGAGAACAGAGAGTTAGTCGATGCAACTAACACAGACTGCATGCAACACAGCTCAGGGAAATGACTATGTTTAGTCAGAAGAACTTGGCTGTGTTGACATAGCCCCTGATAGAAGGCCAGCAAGTACACTTAATAGGCTTCAGGGAAGGGATGTCATCCAGAGGGACTTAGACACACTTGAGGAGTGAGTGGGTCAGTGAAAACCTCACGAAGTTCAACAAAGTCAAGTGCAAGGTCCTGCACCTGAGTCAGAGCAATCCTCAGTATCAGTACAGGCAGGATCATGAATGGATTGAGAACATCCCTGCAGAGAAAGACTTGGAGATATTGGTAGATGAAAAATTAGTTATCTGAGTCAGCACTGTGCATTTGCAGCCCAGAAAGCCAACTGTATCTGGGGCTGCATCAAAAGAAGTGTGGCCAGCAGGTCGAGGGAGGCCATTCTGCCCCTTTACTCTGCTCTTGTGAGACCCCACTTTTAATACTGCATCAACTTGGATCTTCAGTACAAGAAAGGTGTGGACCTGTTGGAGCAATTTCAGAAGCCAACAAAAACGATCAGAGGGCTGGAACATCTCTCCTATGAAGAAAGGCTGAGAGAGTTGGGGTTGTTCATCCTGGAGAAAGGAAGGCTTTGGGGACACATTCTTGCATCCTTTCAATGTATAAAGGGGCCTCATAAGATGGAGAGATGCTTTTCACCAGGGCCTGTACTGACAGGACAAGAGGTAATGGTTTTAAACTAAAAGAGGGTAGATTTAGATTGGACATAAAGAAGACATTTTTTGTAATGAGGGTGATGAGACAGTGGAACAGGTTTTCCAGAGAAGTCATGGATGCCTTATCCCTGGAAGTGTTCAAAGTCAGGTTGGACGGGGCTTTGAGCAACCTACAGCAGGGCAGTTGGGCTAGATGAAATTTGAAGGTCCCTTCCAACCCAAACCATTCTGTGATTCTATGTTAAGTAGTTCAAATGTAGGAACTACACTGTCGTGTAGGACAGATGAATCCCTGTCACAAACTCTGTGCTAAGCTAGGAAGAGTCAGGACTGATATACCTGACAGCAGATGGGTCTATAATGGTTCAAAACTGTTCAAGTTCAGGCTTCATGAAAAAGAGCTTGAATTTACATGAAGGTATTCAACATACTCAGAATTTGCTGCTCCAAGACACAGGTTTGGTTTGAAGCTATGGGTAAGTCCTGAAAGATTTGTTGGCCCAATCTTAAGCAACAGAGTACACATGCCCTCATTATATTCAGTAAACTTTTGTTCAGACACCATATGTATGCAACCAGTCAAAACAAAATTACCTTCTACCTTTTTGGCATTACCTAACTAAATGTTTGCTATTCTACCTGTATTGTCTATGCCTGCATTAGCTTTAAAAGTCTCTTCTCATCCCTGTATATGTGAAGACAACTGTACTTTGAATACAGCAACGCTAGAGATGATGGTCTTGGTCCCTATTGCCAAGAAATAGTAAAGCTTTGAGGAACACTTGTAAACACGTCTGTTCCACTCCTGAAACATAGTCACTTCCACCTTTACATCAGAATTAAAGTACAAAATTGCATTCAGTGGGAATGGAAGTGAGCAGGTAACTAAAGTAGCTGCTGGTTAGAGTGTGTAAGACAAAACTTCAGCTTGTGGCAAGGAAAATTTATATCAGACATTAGGAAATAGTTCCTAATGGTAAGAATAGCAAAGCACAGGAATTGCCTGAGGATGCTGTGATGCCTCTGTACTGGAGGTCCTTAAAAACAGTTCAGATGCACGTCTATCAGGAGTTGCCTGAGTATAGCAGATCCTGCCTTGGGTGTCTGTACATACCAGGTAACCTCCTTTCAGCCCGATGTGCCAGCATTCACACTAGTTCCCTATAACCTTGTTTTAGGGTTGTGGAACTTGAAATTCTCAAGTCCCTCCAGGCAAAAAAAAAATTTATAGATTCGCTTGCTTCACTCTGATGAGACCCAAGACCACAGGCCATGTTTCTGTGAGCAGGGTCTGAAGTGGTGGCCATGACCCTCAGGCCATTCAGTCCCCTGGTGTTTGAGTTCTAGGACATTACTGAATGCCATGCAATGGGAAAAACTGGAATAATCTCAGCATGAGCATGACTATGTCATTGATCAAGCAGAAAGGCAGCTAAGTTCACTGAGGTAGGCATAGATAAGCCTTTATTTAGCATTAACCACCTACAAATTGCAAGCCTAAACTTGATCACATGTAGAAAATACCTAGCACATGGCAGACACATTTCAGGCAACACACACGGAGTGCTGTAAGCTCTCATGAGCTACAGTTTACTAGTTTGGGAGTTACTAATATACCAAACCTGATACTGGCTGGGAGAATTAAATTACCCAAAATGAAATTTCAGTGTTTTTACCCACAAATGGGATGACAGTCATACAAGATAAAAGGCATCATAAACAGTCTTGTACTTAGACATGCAGAGGGATTATGGGAAAAGGCTGTTATAAAAAATATACGTACATAAAATCTGGTTACAAATATATAATGTGCTTCAAGTGTTTTAGCTTTTCTCCTGACATTCTTCTGCCAGGCAGGAAGGGCTTCTGGGACTGATACAGCTTAACCAGACACAGAGTTTATCTCTAGATTCTCTATTTCCTTTTGTGAAAGAATAAAGAACAGGGCCTACACGTCTTCATTTTTTTTAGTCTTGGTTATTTCCTACACACACATATTTCCTCTTCCTCCTCCATGAGTAGATAATTTCTCACATCAAAAAAAGAAAATCATATGTAGTTCCCGTAGCCAGGAAAAACAACATCCACACTGACTTCAGACTATCAGTACTTCTGATAGTGTCTGTAGTGAGCATGTGCCGTAAGTAATTGATGAACAGTCTTTAGTCTGGCATTCACTTGCCCAGTAAAATATTCTTTTTGAATAGATTCGAACAGCAAATAAAGATCTAAATACCTGCTTGTTCCCAAACCAACCAGGAAAAAAGGGAAATGGTCTCAGTTCTGTGTGTCATTCATCATAATGTCTAAACCAAGTTTTCATTTGCTTTAAAATCTGGAATAATCCCAGGAATGCTACACACAGTGAATAAATTGCCAACAATTTTTGACTCCCTTCACAGATATTTATAGGAGGATTATCAGAAGCACTCAGCACTGGTCCAGTACTGTTCTACTGGAGTGAATGGAAGTGAAAATTGCCCACATAAAGGTCTGAAAAGTCTTGACTAATAGTTCTGTGAGGAGAATTAAGCTCAAGTGGCATTTTAATTATCACAGTTTCACAATGAAATGGAGTTGCTTCCAATGAGGTCCCCAGGCTAGGTTAGTATCATAGGGAATAACAGAATATGACCTTCTCCCTCATATTGTATGTAACAATAACCTGTGTTTCTCTTTTGTCCACACTTAGTATTTAGCACACACTACACAAACATGGCTGGAACAATTTCTAAATAAAAGGTTGTTCAAAGGCAGACAGGCATAAGATATAAGTGTGCAAAGCAGGACTGAGAAGAATTGTCCATACTATAGCTCCATCTAGCTATTAATCCATCTTTGTCAAATGCTAGAAGTAGCTTTGCAGATAGATCAACTTGAAAATGTGCACGGTTATCATCCAGCCACACCAAAAGGAAATGTATTCTCCCCTTAATGTGCAAATGAACAGTGTCCAAAGTGTTAATCAATGCTACACGGGGGGGAAAAACCTGTGTCCTTAAAAAATAATGGTAAGTAGCTGATGGACAGAGGGTTTTGTCCTGACTAGTTAGCCACCCCCTGAGCTGCCTACTGATGCTTCTGGACAGTTGTTTCATTAGGAGAAGTTCCACATTAAGCCATACTGCTTTTTTTGGATAGAAAACTATCCAATTAAGAATCTTATTTCTTCTAAGCAGTCGGCTATGTAAGCTTAACTGAACTGCTGATGATGACTAAATCTTTTTAGCCTTTGAAATATATTTTTATTGTGCACCCCTGTGTGAGACAGAAATACTCAAACTGATAATGACAAAAGGGTGGGCAGGTATGTGTCAGGCAAAATGCTGTGACCAAACTCCCATTTACAGTGAGGCAGCAAAGCTCAGGCACTGGCAGGAAAAACATCTCATTGAATCAGCACTTCCCAAACCAGTGTGTGAAACTGAAACATGCAGCAGCTTTGCCAAGTTTTGCAGCAGAGGACAAAGGATGCCTACAAGTTGAATTGGTTTCTAGTGTTTAAAACCTTTCTGTATAGGATGCTGCCCTACTTCTGATTCTTTGGGTAGCTTATGTCACATTGGCTTGGGTATCTCTCCACAGCACTACTCTACATAGTGCAGACAAACAGACTCCTACTTTCTTTATTCATACATTCTCCCTCTATTTTGCTATTCCTGCACACTTTTATCTGTTTTTAGGATAAGTAAATAAGCACTGCTTAGTTCCTATTTAGCAGAAATAATAGTCTAATCCATGGGAGTGGAAACGTTTCCCTATTTCTCTTGCCATGTTTTGCAAGGCATGCTGCTGAGGGAGTGGGGGTGCTTGCAGGGAACTTGGTGATCTTGGCTTTACACAGTGAAAAATCCTTGCTCACTGGGAAGGTTTTGAGAAAAGAAATCGTTCTGTGACCCTGTTACTGAGAAGCTTCAGTCTGGTGTAAAACTATATCTGCTGAACTTGGGGGGGAACCAAATCTTTTGCAAATGGCAGCCATTTTAATGCCATTTGAGAACATGCTTATACGTTCCTCTAGGACACTGCACATGTCCTGACTGGTGAAGCAATGCAGTTATTACAATTGACCTAGACTTAACCTTTGATCCTTGGAGAAGAGCTCTTAAGTCATTTTTTATTAGTCATCTCTTCTGGGTCATGCCTCTGCTTCTTCCTCTGTCACAATCCTTTCCTAACTCACCTCCAGGACAGATGCTGGCTGGCTTCTGGCTGCATATGCCAAGGGAGAAATACACTCTACCTACTTCTGCTAATACCCCAAGGGCCCCACTTATCTTTTTGAAGGAAGCCTGGGAAAGTCTAGCAAAAGCAGGCAGGGCTGTGTTTTATACTTCCACAGCCCCTGATGAGAATAAGAAATGCAGCATGAAGTACAAAGTTGACTTAAGGTATGCCACAAGCCAGCTGACTCTGAGGGCAATCTGAATGAATAAAACACTGCCTTGCTTGTCTGCTTAGACACACCACATGTGTGGAAATCTCCTGGTACAGGAATGTCTATATGTTTGCACAGCCGCTTGCAGACTGAGGTCCCTCCAGCCTGTGCTTGGAGATGTAGGTTATAAACCATTCAAACAAGGATGTCAAAGCTACATCTACATCCTTTGCCATGTCCTGGAGGAGATAGCTACTGAAAGGACTACCCAGTCTCTGAGCCTGTAATTGGGAAAGGTCAGTATCCTGTGTCCTTTTTTGTGCTACTGATAGAATTTCTTGACAAATCACAGCCTCAGGTATTGTTATTTTCTTTCTCATTATAATAAAAACTCCACTGGCTTCCCCAAGTTTTTTCCTTCAAAAATACTCTTGATGTAGCACAAGGGTGAACAGCTTCCACAACCTTGTGATCTACACACCTAGGTCTCTGAATAGCTGTGGTGGGTTAGCCCTGGCTAGCTGCTCTACCACTCCCCTGCCTCAACTGGATAAGGAAGAGAAAATACAACAAAAGGCTCTTGGGTCAAGGTAAGGACAGGGAGACATCACTCAGTAATTACTGTCATGGGCAAAACAGACTTGACTTAGGGAATCAGTTTCATTTATTACCAGTCGAATCAGAGTAAGATAACGAGAAATAAAACCAAACTTTAAAACACCTCCGTGCACTCCTCTCTTCTTCCCAGGCTCAACTTCACTCCTGATTTCTCTATCTCTGCCCCTCCACCAATGCACGGGGATGCAGAATAGGGGTTGAGGTCAGTTCATCACCCATTGTTTCTGCCAATCCTTCCTTCCGAGAGGGAGGACTCCTTGCACTCTTCCCCTGCTCCAGCATGGGGTCCCTCCCATGGGAGACAGTCCTCCACAGACTTCTCCAATGTGAGTCGTTCCCATGGGCTACAGTTCTTCACAACCGGCTCCAGCGTGGGTCCCTTCCACAGGGTGCAGTCCTTCAGGCACAGACTGCTCCAGTGTGGGTCCCCCATGGGGTCACAAGTCCTGACAGCAAACCTGCTCCAGCGTGGGCTCCTCTCTCCACGGGTCCACAGATCCTGCCAGGAGCCTGTTCCAGCACAGGCTTCCTATGGGGTCACAGCCTCCTTTGGGCATCCCCCTGCTCCAGCATAGGGTCCTCCACAGGCTGCAGGTGGGCTTCTGCTCCACCATGGAGCTCCATGGGTGCAGGGCACAGCTGCCTCACCATGGGCTGCACCACGGGCTGCAGGGGAACCTCTGCTCTGTGCCTGGAGCACCTCCTGCCCCTCCTTCCTCACTGACATTCATGTCTGTAGAGTTGTTTCTTTCATATATTCTCACTCCTTTCTCTTCTGACTGCTGCTGGTGTTGCAAAGGTTTTTTCCCCCCTTTCTTAACTGTGTTATCACAGAGGTACTACCATCATCACTGATGGGCTCATCCTTAGCCAACAGTGGGTCTGTCTTGGAGCTGTCATTGTCTCTATCAGACATCAGGGAAGCTTCCAAAAGCTTCTCACAGAAGCTACACCTGTAGCCCCCCACACTACCAAGACCTTTCCACGTAAACCAAATACAATAGGAAAGGGTTCAGACACAGCAGGCTTTATTCATTTGCTTCCTCTTGTATTTTGGAATTCAGCACAACCCTCTGCCAGCCTCCTGACTTCAGACCCAACTCAGGAGCCTCAATGTGCTTCATGACAGCAGGCAGGCCATCACTGCCGTGGTGTGCCACAGGCAGGCGTTGCTTCATGTGTGTTCACTTTTGGACGTTAAATTCTCCCCAGGTTCTTTGTCTGACTGCTCCCAGCGGTATCCTAGTGAGACTGGCCACTGCTGCTCTTCCTGCCTTCGAAATGTCCTCTGGTGATGATTAAGAACATTTGGCTTGCTGCAATTTTCACATCAAAAGCATAAAACCTGGTCGATCCCTACTAGTGACTGCTCATTTCCAGGATGTGGAGATCTCTGGCTCTCAAAAGCGTATTTTTTAAAGGCGGTATTATCTTGACCGCCACAGCACACAGTAGGGAGAAAATACCAGGAATATAGACAGCTATAAACACAGCTGTAGCATTGCAGACTGTGATAGAGCTAATACATAAAACATAGAGGATTAAAACACACAGCACCTTGACCCAACTATTAACAGAACTGGGATTCTCAAAACTTGTGACATGAGTTGTTAGTCCAGAAGCAAAGAAATAATCACTGACTGCACACCACTGGCCTTTTATTTTAAATAAAAGGGTTGAGAAGCACCATCAGAAAAACTTCACTGTCCTGCCTTGATTTTAGCACAGTGACTTCCAACTCAGGCTTGCTCAAGGTTTTTCAGTGACAGAACAGTTTTGCTGCCCCATCAGAGGTGGCTGCTCTGGCTGCAGGTGGCAGATGTGATAAGGAAGAGGCTGAGCAGGGCTGTGCCAGGGGATGCAGCTGAGGTGATGAGATGCATAGCAGCAGCAGTGTTGCTTTTTCTTCACCTTCCACAGATATCCCAGCTCCTCCCATGACCCCAGCCTGTTTGTCCCATGTCCTAACAGCACCAGCACCATGAGCATTTTTGCACCCAGCAGTCAGATATCTGCTTCACCAGGCACCTGACACTGACCCTAATTGTGACCCACAAACTGTAATGGGAAAAGCAACTTCACTGAGCCAAAGCACAGTGGCTGAGAAGCTGAGGTTTGATCTAGCATCTGTTGAAATGATAACGAGGATTTACACTGGTCTCGGCAGATCAGTGAATCAATGTGGCAATGTGCTTGTTTTGAGTCCATCTCTGTAAGGGTAAATCACAGTGTCAGATGTTTTGGGTTTTGTGCTTCTTGCTATTGTTTTGGTTATTGGCCATGAGAAATAATCTTATCCACACGGCAAACATATGCATCAGACTCCCAAACCCACTTACACAATTTGTTTTTCTGAAAAGCAACACAGGGCAAAGACCTGCCTATTTTAATGTGCTGGGTCATGGTCAAAAGAGTCAACTAATATTTTTCTGTAAGGGCTAGTATTTCCTATATGAACCAACTATCAAATTCATCTGACAAGTTAATCCATTAACCTAACCTTCATCTAATAAATACCAAAGAGAACAGATTCCTATTGATCTCAGCTGTCACAGGGATTTTAGACTCTTTAAACTCAGTACTGTCTGTAGCTAATGGGTCCATCAGTGCTAAACCCATCACGTACACTGTCTGTTTTCTCACATCTTATAAATAATTCCCTGAGCTGTTCTTCTTATCTGCTTCAGCCACTTCTTCACTTACTTATTTGTTTATACTTATCCTGTGCTCTCACACTGAGTTCATCCCTGAAAAACTTCAGTGAGCTGTTTTCTGCTTCCCCAGGGTTTACCCAACCTAATCTGATGGTACATTCTTAAAGAAGCCATACATAAAACAGATCTACCTGTCTCCAGTGGTCACCATTTCTGGGCTCTGCCTGTGGCACAACCCCCAATCAATGTTCATGGGAAGCCTCTTAACGATTTCACTGGGAACTATGTTTGTGGCAGCTCATCTCCCCACTGAAAGGCAGTATAAGAAAGGCAGTTTAGGCACAGCAAAATCATGCAGGAAGTCAAGCATCTGCTGGCTATCAGCAAGCACCCAATTTATATCTGAATTTTAAAGTTCAATTTTAGTTTGAATGCAAAACTTCCATTAGACTTTCTCTACCAAACCCAGACACAGTGTTCAACTCAATTATTGACCCCTCTTAGCCTTTGGCATGCCAGGTTTGAGCAAACAGAAATTCTCAGGCAGGACTTCAAGAGTTGCTGCAATGTAGGAATCAAATTTCAAATTGGGAGGAATAGCAGTGGGTGCATTAACCCCCATGTAATGCTGGTTGGCTTTGTAATGCCATTTCTATCTACCAAATCTATTTGATTTTACCAAAATAATTTCCTCTCTCTGTTCTTCCCCCTTCTCCCACACACTTTGTCCATGATCACCCTCTCCGTTGCTGTGTAAATTTTGGGTCATATGTGGCAACCCATCCATTTTCACATCCTTTTAGACCTTGAGCTAAAACCACACAGTGATCACACTCACAAAGAAGAGATGAGCTCTCTTCTGCTTCCCATGAGCCTCAAGAAATCCACATGCAAGTTGGATTTCATGTTACCGTTCTCCTGAACTTACATTACTTGCATTCCCCACAACAGGCAGTCTGAACATGGTCCTTGCTTCATGCAGCTTGTGGAGTGTCTCAAGTCTAAGTTTCTTTTGTTCTGGCCATAAAATCAACCTTTTGATATTCTATGTGTGAAAAATAACCAACAAACTGTACCTTCTTGTCCTTTCGGGAAGACTTATCTCACCCCTTTCCTTTAAGTTAAAATTTTCACCTAGCTCTTGATTTGTAAGAGAATAGTAAAGGATTCACTATTATCACATTGACTTAAAGCTCAGTTGTCAGAACAGACAAGCTTAGAAAGTCAATGCTGACACCACCGCATTTGTAAAGGTGATTAAAATCTTGGAAGCATTAACAACAGCTTGTTAATAAAGGTAATCAGTTCTATTTTTTTTCTTTCCTTATTAGAAGAATGGGATTACTGTCCCAAATGTCCTTCTCCATAAACAAAATCTGTCCCATTAGGTCTGCACTGCTATAAAATGGACTTCTTTTTCTTTTGTTTTCCTTTTGTTTTTACTCTTTTAAAAGGAAAAACAACTGAAAGGAAAAGGGAAGCTACACCAGAGCATAAATGTCAGGGGTATAAAGGAAGCCATCCTCAGCCACCCCTAGTGACTAATAAATGCCAGTAAAATTCATTCCACATCTGGAATGTGGTCTGTAGAAAATCCAACAAGTATAAATCACCACCCTCAATTAGAATATAAATCCTGCCATGATGCAAATAATGCATAGGTCATATGTTTGTGTATTTTACTGCAGTATCAGGAGGAGGAAGGAAGGCCCAGGTGACAGGATACAGGGAAGTTAGAAAATAACTTTGTCCATTTCAAGAAACAATACACTGCTTCCACCGGAAGAAGAATATTTTTTAAAAAGGAAATTTACTCTCTCCTGCTTCACCACTGCTAACTCCTCCTCCCCCAATTTAGAAGCCTCAGGCAAAAAAGAAATTAAGATATTTTCAACTCTGCAATCAGAAGGTCATGAAATATCAGCTTGGCTGTTCTGGCTACATTCACTTTTCCTTTGTACAGCAGTTATTTCAGATCAGATGCAAGTGCATGTCCTGCTTCAACTCCTTGGAATATATTCTTCTTCCCTCCTCTCTGCAGTTCACCAGCAGGTCACACCAGCAGCTTCTTAGTGATTTTCAAGAGACTGGGTCTTGCAAAGGTGACTGTCAACCAATGCAGTCAACCTAATGTCTTTCTCTATTTTTTTCCCCGTGACATGGAAAGCTATGGCCCACATGCTTGATCCAAAGCCCTCAGAAGCCATCAAAAATGTAAAGAAAAATCCTCTTTAAGGGTTTCACAGCATGGGTGTATGGCAAGGGAGACCTTTTCCACTCTGACTCTGAAAACTAAGCTATGCAGCACGGTCACATCAGCACAGCTTTGGTAATTGACTGAGACTCATCCTCTCTCCCATGGATTTGCTGTGTGATGTTCTCCTCATAGCTCCTGATTCACCCTGCAATATTCTATATTGCCACAGGGGAAACAAAAAAGTTTATTAAAACTCATGATTAAATATTAAACTGTCAAGTTAAGCCTTTAGCATGAGTGAGGGAGGGTCTCACAATTCACACTATTCATCCTAGACATGCAGGGCTTACCACTTGTGTAATGCCCATGATCGCAGGCAGAGGTACTTCCAGTCAGCATGACAGTATAAATCAGAAAAGCTCCACTAAAATCCTTGCGTTTCTGTGTATGCTATCTAGGGAGGAAAAAGAGATCTGAAGAAGCATGTGACAGACGTTCTTTACACAAACACAGCAAGACAAATTCAGGACCCAGGAGTGTGGCTGTAAATGTAGAGTAATTCCATTTTAGATTTATGCCATTGAAGCTAAAAAAATAATTGGACCTTAAATAAGTAAAAGAAAAATAGTAAATAAAAATACTTATTTTTCCATTATTAAAAGTACTTACATGGCATCATGAACTGGAAGGTAAAGCCACCTTCATGCACAAGTACAGTAGACTGATCCTTCAGGATCTGATCCAGTGATTTTCTGCAGGAGAAAAACAGTGCCTGTGGAGAAAAGGTGAGCCTGCTCAGATGCTGTATGAAGTTTAGAGATATTCCCTGTCCCCTAGAGATAATTTCTATTATGCAGCAGAGAGAAACCTCTTAGTCAATCCTTAAAAGGCTTCCCTCCTTCTATCCTACTGAAGGGTACATTATTCATCAAAATAACTTTTTTTTTCCTTTCTTCTCATTTTTTTAGGGACTCTTTAGACACAGATACCTTGATTGGAAAACCAACACAAGCAGGAAGTGATTAATTGTGTGAATTTTCTGTGCTTGAGTGTGCCTTCTACCCTTAAACATGGCATATGAAACCACCCGTGAACCAAAGGCTAAGGAAAATTTACCTACAGCTTAAGTACTGTGATTCAGCCTGCAGGCTCTAGGTAGTCTAAAATAACCCCCAAAATGCAGATGGTGTGGACACTGAGTCCTCAGTGCAACCTGTCATGCTGTCCAGTTCTGCTACTATAATGCAGCACTAATTAGTATTGCAGACCTGCCACTGCATTTTGACTGCATGCTCTTCTGGGAGGAGGTTCCCATATTTTACTGGTAAAATAAGAACTGTCTTGGTGTTACAGCAATACTGATGTCTTGATCATCTCTACCTTAAATTCCAGCCCCCTTCCCTCTTGCAAAAATTAATCAGGTTTTTTGAAGGTTGTTTGTTTTTTGGTTTTGGGGTTTTTTGTTTTTGTTTGTTTGTTTTTTCTAATTTATTATTATTATTTTTCAACTAGAGATTCCTTTGTCCTGCTTTCCCTAGAAGAATTTTTTGAAGAACAAGTTATGACATTGCAGGTATCAAGACTTCCTTGTGTGCTGTAAAGAAACAAAAAAGGATCTCTTCACTACTTCACAGTTCACCTTCAAGAAACAGTGTCCAGGTCAGTCTCAGGTGTTCCCGCTGGTGTCAGGTGTCAACAGAAAGCTCTCTAATGACTCATTTGCTAATTAAAGGCTTCACTTCCCTGAAACACAGATCATTGCATCTTAACTATTCAGTGCTTGAAGTTGAATGTTCTGGCAGCTACTTACCAAATCTTTCACAGGTAGGGACTGGAGATTGTCAAAGGTTGTTTTAATCCTCTGAGGTTTAATTATTTGTTTTTTAAAACCACCAGGTTTCTAAATATAGAAATGCTATGAACCTGTGAGTTGGGTGCCACTGAATTTTACACCACTAAATCGATTTTAATGAATACTTCGGGGGGGAAAGAAAAGAGCTGCATCTCATGAGTGTAGTCCTCCAGTTGACAAGGGAGAATCTGGTGGGAAAGTCATGCTGGAGGACAGAAACAAGAACAGGCATTTTTTATTTCTGCTGAATGAATTCCCTATTCTCTGATTTTTATTCCTAATATATGATGCATTGGGAGCTACACATCCATTAAATATGAGCTAAAGCAACTATATTTTTACTGAGTCTTAAGTCCAAGCTCATAAGCTTATATAGTCTTCACAGCACCATAAAATTTGGACACACGGTTTCTCCTGCAAGACTCCCAGAGACTCTGCTTTTGGTCTTGAATTCAGCTATAGACAGTGTCACAGTGTTTGAGTCACTGTGGTTTAATGAGCAGCCACTTCTCAGCAGAGGAGTTTAAGCTGCCATGGAGCAGGAAGAAAACTTACTTGAGCCAGTCATAGCAGTCCCATGGTCACATCAAGCTATCCAATACACGGGAAGGTCCTTGAGAGAAGCATCCTCTTTAAAACCCCTCTCTCATGGCATTCATATCGTTCTCCCAATTCTTACCAGACATTTCACTGCCAGAATAGTTTACCCTCAGGTCACTTCATCTGACTCTGCACCTCCACAAACACACCTCTGCCAGCAGAAAAAAAAAGAGGGAAGAGAACCTGAATTTGGTGAGTGGCTGGGGGTAAAGGAGGGTGGCTGTGAAACTGTGCCCCTACAGATCTGCTGCAAATTTCTTAATTACAGCCGTCATCCCATATATTTCTCATCTGAACATGAACTGGTAAAAACCAAACCCAATTTCTTTGATGCTCTCTGCTCCTTTTACCTTGCATATTAGCATATTGCAGAAGAAATCTCAGAAGCAGACTCCGCGTTACTGGTAAATATTTCTCTTCTTGAATTTTCAAAACTTTCTTTTTTTTTCACCTATGTTTTAAATACACTTCATCTTGATGGGAGAGGTCTTTGAATGTAAGGAAACATATGATGAAAAAGCTTTCCTTGTTATTGAATTTAAATTACTTTTAAATATTTTGGAAATGTTAGTCAATCCCAAAACTAATCTTTGTTTTAACAAGAACAAAACATCCCCTTCAAATTGGTAGGTAATCAAATAAAAACCTCAACAGAAAATTTTCACCCAGATCTACTATCTTGGTGCTTTTACTTCGATTTGTCTTTTTGTTTAGTCTTATTTCCCTAATCTATGATCATATACTGCATGTATAGGTTTATATAAAAGTAGTGGTTTTTCATATGAAAAAATATATACATATATTGTCACTTACTGTCACGTCATTTACACAGAAAACAGTATTTAAACTAATAAACATAAGAAAAAAAAAAAAAAAACAAACAAAAAACCCCCAACCTTTTATGGAAGGATTTGGTTTTATGGCCTTCCAAGAAATTTGGGGGTAAGTCTTTCAGCTACTACTACTAATGTAAAAATTGAAGGAGTTTCAAGTAGGGACCAGACCTCATGGTCCTCAAATTGCTATGGACTTGAACAGAAAGGGAGCTCTCTCCCATTCTAAATACAACAATAGATGGATACAGATGGGTGAGTGGAGGAAAACAATAGGAGATTCATATCATGAAACAACAGCAGTGGAGAAGTTAGTCATCTAGTCTCGGCTAGTCGTCAGGCACAACTGTTTGCTTGGCTGTGCTGTGAACTGGAAGAGGGAAGTAATGCAGGTTTTCCAAGTCTGGTCCTCTGCAAGCTGCAGCAGTTCCCAGAGCCACTTCAGAAGACAACTACACAAGCTACTGCGTTATCATAGTTGAGAAGATGTCATGATAAAATATGGAGCAGGAACACATTGTAGAAGAATAAGAATACTTCAAGCTGATTCTGTCAGTGAAAACTGTATCTTGAAACTAGTATTGCACAGTGTTTGCCTCTGATAGAGTCTCCTGGCTCACCACTTGACACGAGTAATGGTGCAGCACTACCGTGTCCGTCCAAGGATACTCATGGATGTTTTCCATGGGGACATTCAGCTTTTGAGCTAGCATTTGTTTTCTGAGGTAGTTTATGCATCATTAATGACACATGCACCTGAACCTGAGAACTCCTGCTAGAGATGAATAAGTGGGGTTATGATAAGGATTATATTCATTGTGATAACAAGAATACCCAGAGCTATAAATATTGCTAACTAATACATCCTGGTTCTTCAACCTTACTCTTCAAACTTTAAGCCAAAATCTAAATATTACAGATAGAAAACAGAGCTGTTGGAGTAGGAGAGGGAAGAAAAGGAGAAATATTATCCCTTACGTCCCATCTCTGAGAATCTTAAACCTTTCTCTAAGACGGCAAATGCCACACCTTGGTGGAGATTTGGAACCAGATGCTAGATGGACCTTCACTCTGGTCCAGGATGGCAGCTCTTGTCTTCTTGTTTTCTGTTGACTATATGGATTTCTGCCGGAATGCATATCACATAATAGAGTGCTATACTAATGGAGAAGGGATTCACCATGATCATTCCTGAACCCGACAGGGTCTTCAAAAAGTTTCTGAAAGAAACAGGAAGCTGCCAAAAAGAAGTGGACATCTCTGGTCCAACAGTTGGCTCTTTTGTTTGAAACCAAGAAAAGCACCATTCAGAACTCTAATTGATTAAAACTGAGTGCAATTGCCAGAGCACCAATAATTGCTGGAAGAGGGCAACGGTCACCCTAACGCATTGTCACTTCAGAGGAAGCTGAACACTAACAACCAATCAAGCACCATTAGTTAAAAGTAACCTTTTAATGACCCCTGATTTCTCCTTCAGGAAATATTTTCTACACAATTTGTATTACATTTTCAGTGCTAGCCCATAAGTCTTTGAATACCTTATTTATTTAAAATTTTAAAATATGCAGAACTCTTCACTACTCCATTCTGGCTGTGCACTCTAAATACCTTCTGACATGATTTCCAGATGAACCCCAGGAATTTTGCAGCTCATCTAAATTTGTCCCATCCTTGCCCCTTGTTCGCAACAAAACCTTCTTTTGCTAACTCTTCGATGTCTGCCATTTAGTTTTACTTGCCTTGTTTTGCTTGATTACTTACCCCCGATTAACTCAGACTCCCCCTTGACTTAGTTTTACTTTTTCATTCACTCACTCACTTATGTGCAACATACACTTCCTTTCCCACAATGTTGTGTTCAGCATTACAAGAATTCTACTGATAGTCCCATAAACTTTATGTTTTCCTTACAGCCTGAAGGTTGGATTAACATGTAAACCCCGGAATCACCACTCCTATTTACAGAGGAAAAAAAAAAAAAAAGGGTCAGTAAAGCCGTGAAAAGTAACAGTGCTTCAAGAAAACCTGGTGCAAATAAAAAGCACACCAAAGTTGTTGGTTTTTTTTAAACAAACAAACAAACAAACAAACCCACCCAAACAAAACTTTACTGTTTTAAAAAGGATTTAGTGATCTGTGGAAATATATCTACTCTGGTCATCTGGATTTTTCTTTCTAAAGGAATTACTTTCTCTGTTGTGATAGAACCTCTGAAAGTTCGATATTAGCTTTATTTTATTTTGCTTTGGTGACACATTCCTTATGTTTAGTTATTCTCCTAAGTGATGTATGCATATTAAATTACCTTTTTATAAACCACAAATCTATATTACAAAGAAGAATAAAACAAAGAAGACATACGCCTTGAACATGAAACATCTCCTTGTTCTTGTATTTTCATACTTCAGATAGTGCCTTGGCATTGGTCTTTTTTAATCTCTTATAGTGCCATCTGAAAACATACTGTGAACATTTAAGAACAGGGACTGCCTTTTTCTTTGTTGCCAAATCACCAGACACCTCTAGAAGGCTATCTAAATATTAACTTATACTAATTAATAAACCATATCCTTACAAGTGAAAAATAGAGTTCTGAGGAGAAATCTTACCCTGTCAAGACAGAATAAAATCCCATCAATGAAGAGGCCTGTAATTAAGTAGAAATGTCTGGAAACTCAGGGAAGCCTTGTGAGGAAGGAAAGCATTTTAGGTGCAGTGACACAGAATTGTCTCCAAAGGCTTCCACCATGAGTAGGAGAGAACTTCACTCCTGCTCTTCCCAAAACGAAGATCAGCTCTCAACACAGAGATGACCCTGGAGCAATAATGGAACAAGGAGGCTTCCCCTCCAAGAAGGGAGGGAGAGGAACGTGTTCCTGCCCATGAATTAGTAAATAGGTTGAAAGCAGTTGGCACCAGAGGAGGAGACTGGATGAAATCTCTCTCACAGCTTTGAAAGAGAAGGTGACCGATAACCTCCAAGGGAATGATGCAATTCAGTGAAGGTGGACAAAAGCATCTGGATTTGGGGAGCTGTGTTGTCCTGGAGTTGGCATACTCATACAGATCATCATCTTGCCCCAGACATCCTGTATGGTGGAAAATGGAGGCATGGCTGTTCCCCAGTTTGAACCAGGTAGGTTATTTCAACACAAGTAGACTGAAATAAGTGACAAAGGTCCCTGGGAAATATGAAGGGCAGAAGCACCTGAAAGGGGATTTTGACTGGGTCTGCATGTCAAGCATCTCCCCACCTACAACAAGGGAAGGGAATATAATTTTTGACCCTGGAAACAAACTTTCAGTGTGGGCACTGCTTCCACCAATGCATGTGTGTGAGAGTGCACCAGACGTTTGTCTGCTGCCTGCATTTTGCCTCAGTTTCTCTGTGCAGAGAAAAAAAAAAGTAGTGGATGTATTGGTCTTTTGCTGGAAGGATTTTTAAAAGTGCAAAAAGACAGTTTTAGCCCTATTAAATCCTTGTTTCCTTGTTCCAAGATGACCAGATAACAGGTTCTCTCCTTTCCTCTGTGATCTTAAATTAGTGTTGGACCCTTTTCCCTGTCATTCTCTTCAGCAGCATTAAAGTGTTGCATTCCCCTCTTCAGGACTCTATGTTTTAGCTCCTTTTGTTAGTTGAGGTAGAAAATGCATTTGTGATTCACTTGTAAGGTTCCAAAGCTTTTAGTTAAAACATCTGTTTTGTTAGAGTAGCACACACACTAGCCTTAGTGTTGGGGAAGAAAGGGAATACTGGGCTACTGCAAACTCTCTATATAAAGGGGAAGCGGTCATTCGTCTGGGGTCAGAGTCCAGAGGATCTGGACTTGGTTCATTCTCACCTACCTGCAAACAGAGAATCAGGAAATATAAACACTAAAAGCAAAACCTAACCCTAGAGAAACAAGCAGCATTGATCTAACCCTGGATTAGACCCATGCAGCTCACACGGGAGTCTACCAGAGGCTGTTCATGCTGCCGTGGAAGAAGAGACCTGCCATGTTAAGAACTGCCTTTGCTACATCAAACCTAAAAATCAGGTATGAAATCAGACACAAGGAAGGATATGGGATAAGAAGACTACATTGTTTTACTGTGAGAAGAGCAGGAATTTTTATATGAGGGGGTGTACTGATGAATGTCAGGTATGTACATAAAATAAAAGGCTGTTGCAACAAACACAGAATATTTTGCTAATCTTGGCTGAGAAATCAGCATGAAAAATTCATCATTACAAAGTCAGCTGGCCCTGTCATGTCTGTTGCCCAATCTACTTGACCTAGCCCATGATAAAATGAAAGGCAAAAGATATACTAGTTTCTGATGGGCTTTTGCTTGAGAACCTGTTGCCAGAGGGAGAAGGTCTGGCTCAGCAGAGGGTTTGCAGTATTCTGCAGTTGGCTGTCTGTGGGGTGCACACAGGGAGAACAGACATCTGCAGTTCTCCCTTCTGCAAGTTTCTCTCTGCCTTTCTTCTCTTCCTCATCCATTGCTTTGTTGGTCCAGACTGTTGGGCTTTAGCCCCCCTTAATCAAAGCTCTGCAGTGATCTGGCTTATCATAAACCTGGTCATTCCAATATTGGCAGCTTCATCTTCCACCAGCATCACATGGCTGTCACTGAGTCTAGGTATCGACTAGCTTGGTAAACCTTAATTTTCTTCTCTGTCTCTCTGGCTGTTTCAAGGAAAACCTCATCCAAGATGGATTAGGGAAGAAAAAAATCTGACAAGCCAGGAACACAAAAAACCCCAAAGAGGGGCCAAGGGATGAGTCGAGTGCTGAAGATGATACTTGAGCAATGAACTCCCTCCACCTGCTCTTCAGACTAGAGGTCATGCGATTATATGACACGATGCTGCAGCCTGTCTTGTGCTCCATGGTTCGTGTCTTGGGGACAAGTGGGAAAGATGCTGTACCACTGGGCTGCAGATGGGAAATACCTCCCTGTTAATGGGGCCCAGTCCTCAAAGCCATGCTCCTCTGCTGCACCCAGTGTCAGGCTCCTTACTTAGGCGTATGCCAGATATGCAGTCCACTTTGGGACTTTCACATGCTAGCATTGGATGAATTCGAGAAGTCAGAGGACAGAATGAGCATTAGGGACAGTAGGTAGATCCTTACATAAATATCATCTGACAGAGAGGAGAATGGTGTCTTCTGCTTTCAGAGAAAGCAGCTGGAATCAAGCCCAGAAATTTTCTCCAGCTATCATAACTCAGCCACACTGCACAGAAACCTTAAGATGTAAAAATGATACAGTATTCAAATGAAAGAAGTGCAGCAGTTTGGGTTAAAATTGCACTGGGAATTTCACATTTCTTAGGTATGTGTGTGCTTCAGCTGACAGTCACAATATATTAACAGTGACTTTCTACAGATAAGGTTGTTAGAAAGGGTTAGGCAAACTGGTAACATATGAGTCCTCTCTCCAAGAGCGAGATCTGTGCTCTATCCTTGGAAAAGTATGTACTTCCCACAGGCTTTATGGAAAACTTTTCTTTTGGATCCATGGGCAGCAATGCAGCTCTCGGGCCTTTCAGCTGGTCACTCTGACAGTGGTTTGTATGTTCATATGTGATTATCACTGTATCTTAAGTCCTTATGTTGCCTGCTGCCTTAAAAAGACGCTGTTTGCCTTCTCTATTTTCAACAGTGAGAGAACAGATCCTAATACAAATCAGGCAAAACTCTCCACTGCTCTGTGCTTTTCTGTAACCAGTTGCACTCCTGCAAGATGGGTATGGGAGGCTGCCAGATCCTAGTGGTTGCTTTTGCACCCTTATTATATAGATTATTACAGTAGCTACAAGGCAATGAAGCTATCAGACATATATATCAGGTTAGGGCTGTATGTGTACTTCAAGAACCAGTTTAACAATAACTTGGGATTATGCATTTGGTTAAGAGTTCAAACATATAAGGTGAAAGAAAAAGAAATGCAGAATAGACATGAGCATGTGCTGTTACAAGTCAATGCGATTCTGTTCACTGCAGTGGTGCTGGGTAATTTTACACAGAGACTATCTGGCTCTGGGACCTGGTTGCTAGCAGAATAGTATGAAATGGTTATATTGGTGTTATCTCTCCAACAATATTTTAGACACAAAAGGCAAAAAAGCAAAGAGTCTTTAAGAAGAAGCTTTATCAATATGGTATCAGACAATTGCAATCTACAGCTGGGGTACCAGAATATGCTTGGTAAGCTTAATATTTGCTTTCTTAGGGTGGTCAAAGATCATTTGCTCCTTGCAGTAACTTACTGAAAGGAATCTAGAAGCACAGAATACTAAATTATCAGTATAGTACAAAGTTATGTATTATTTACAAGCACAGTATGAGCTGTCAGGTCAGTTAAATCAATTATTCACCATTTGTTCAATTTAGCTTTGTATAAATCTTCATTTTCTCACTCAGCAAATTCCAAATTTACTACAAAGCCTTATGCCACGTCTGTAATGAGAACAGACTGAAAAGTATAAAAAGGCAGACAGCTTAATTTATAAGCAATTGCTTGGAAAAAAAAAAAAAAAAAAATATCAATGTCTACACTTTATTTTATCTGGAGAGTGATTTTTGTGCATAAATCATACATTTTATATATATATATATATATATATATATATATATAAAAATTTAAATTTTAGGATAGAAGGATTCAATTCCATCTATTTCTTACATTTCTTACTTCTTACATACAGTAAGAGATTAAGGTATTTCCATAAGGGCTGGTGGCTGAGTAGAGGAGGGATCCACAGATTTTTGTGCCTAGAAAGGACCATTACAGACTGTGACCTCTTGGATCACAGAGAACATAAAACTTCACACAGGAATGACTGATACAAGCCCATGTCTTCTGATTGAACTACACCATATTGGAAGAGCTTTTTCTTCCTAATTTTGTCATAACTCGGTTCTTCACATCAGTGTAAATATGTATATAGACCAAGGTAAAAAAGAAAAAATTGCTTACTGTGTAACCAGAAAGCCAGCAGTCAGGCTAGATCCAAAGTCTGATCTGTTGCATGATGCATTGAAATGCATTGCTAGGAAAAGTTATATGCATTAGAGACCTGAATGCAGTATTGCTCAAGGAGCATGGAGGCTGTGAGATTATCTACTTTACTTATGCACCTCAGCATTGCCCAAGAAAAAACCCTCAGCTGAGAAGTTAATTCAATCTCTTTTTTCCGTGCCTGGCTTTTCCTGACTGGACCCTGGCTATGTCAGTGGATTGGGAAAAGGGGGAAAAAAAACCGCATGAAAACAGCTGGTTTGTTGGTTAATTGATTAAAGATTATCATTCTTTAGCGGAGCAATGGGAGCTGGCCATATACACTTTTAGTGAAGCAAAGTGACTTGACTCAAACCACAGAAAAACTTAGACCTAAGTCTAGTCTGCTTTTTTTAGCAATGGTCATTACCTCATTGATTTCTGTAGTGGTCATTGTTTTATGCACTGAAACATGTATAATGAGGCCTCTGGTGTGCTAAATGACATTTTTTTTCAATTTTCTCTCTGTACTCCTCGCTTAAATACAGAATTCAGTTATGAGAAAATATTAAATCATGCCTTCCTTTTTTCTGTCTATGTCCAAAATTTGAGTGGAACAGAATTCTTCAAAGGAGGAATCATAAGAAGGTTTAGATTCTGCATTTGTTTACCACTTTGTAGTTCTACCCCCAACTCCTTCAGATAAAAATTTTCCAGTTCTATGCACACTGAATCAGGCTTACGTAGCTGAATTATCTTTATGCAGCACTGCTGTCCTCATGAACTGTTGTTACTGAGTGCTTTGAAAGTGAACTGTGTTACTTTGAGTAAAAGATGGAAGCAAACCTAGTGTTGAGCAGCAGAATTATAGCACATGGAAGATATCCCCAGAACACCAGGGAGAAACAGAGCTGAAATCTGCAGGGTCTGAATTTTTGCATTTCATTCATATTTAATTTTATTAAATCCAAGAGTTTAGAGAGGATGAAACAATCAAACTATGCAATTTCCTTGGTCACCTGGTTATAAAGATGTATTAAAAAGGACGTAAGACTTGTCAAAAAAAGGTGATATGAGTTTAGCTGAAGGATGGATATGTATTTTCAAAGTCCTTCCATTTCTGATTATCATCATTTCTATTGGTTTTGGAGCAAGGGTGATTTTGTTTCTGTACAGTGAACGGAGAATGGTTGGGGACCACCTGAATAGAAGTGAGGCAGTTCAGTCTGTCTATTCTGCATAGCAGGTAGATATTGGCAAAGGTGAGAGATGGGCTGTTTGCTTTTGAGAAACCAGAATATAGGAGATTTCTGTGCTCCAGAGCAAAAGAATAGCTGAAGGTGAGATGTAAATTCATTGCTCCTCCAGATGTTTCAGGGAATTCTCAGTCTGTCCCTGTGGTTGACTGGACCAAAAAAGCATCAAATGGGACAAGCCATTTACTGCTACAGAACAGGCTGCTTTCAGTGTCAGGCAGTTATCAATTTGCTGTGTGGCAGAGTGAAACCTGGATGAGCAGCATAAGTTGCAAATGTAAACTCGGAAAACATAAATCATTACTGTCCCAAATCTTTCCTTGGACAGAAGGGTTTAGAGGGGTCTTTTGGATGAAGTGTTAGATATTCAAAATCCATGACAGCCTCCACATTTTTTGGAGGAGTCTGGTATAGAAAGAGGTATTCAACTTAAAGCATGGTTGGTATTCTGTATCATACTATGTTATCGACTTCCCATTCCCGAGTAGCCACTTACTTTTTTTGTGTCTTTCATTTCCTCATCAACAAGGACAATGCATGTCTAAAAGATTAGGACATAATATCTGCAAAGTATTCTGAAATAGCATTTAAACTTTTAATATTTCTCTATTTTCAAACCTAGAGTATTTGGAAATAAAAAACCCCACTTTAGATATCCCAGCGAAATATCGAAAGTCGCCTCATAAAAATAGGTTCATGAAATCATTAATTCTTTAAAACCCCATCAGTTCAGTTAGTTACTGAAGACACATGTTCCAGAGAGCCCTTCTGCAAGATTTTTATCCCATGGACATTAGCATGTCAAAATATGTTGCAAGTCTGATATTTTTTGTCTATCCATGCAAGAATGTAATCCAAGAAAAAACTAAATTAAACATTTATGACAGAAACTGAAAGCTGAGATAGAAACTAGCACTAATGTGCCAACTTTCCAGTCTGGTACCTTGCAAACAAATTTTGTCCCTGAGTATTCTGCCTGTTTCTTGGTTATTTAAAAAGTATTGTTATTTAGAAAACACTCCTTTTTACTTGTGTAAGAATTGATTTCTTCCCTGACACTTCTAAATTATTATTTTTTTAATGGCAAACTCTGCCCAGCCAAACGTTGAAACATGTACCCACTGTTGTGCAGCTGAAGGAGAAACTGGCCTGTAGCCTCAATTTTGATTACATGTCTATCAGTCCCTCAAAATCTTCTTAAAATTTAGAGTGTCATAGAATCGTAGAATAGTTTGTGTTGGAAGGGACCTTTAAAGGTCCCTGAAATGAGCAGGGACATTTTCCACTAGATCAGGTTGCTCAGAGCCCTGTCTGACCTGACCTTGAATGTTTCCAGGGATGGGGCATCTACCACCTCTGTGGGCAACCTGTTCCAGTGTTTCACCACCCTCATTGTAAAAAATTTCTTCCATGTATCTAGTATAAATCCACACTCTGTCAGTTTAAAACCATTATCCCTTGTCCTATCACAACAGGCCCTGCTAAAAGTCTGTCCCCATCTTTCTTATAAGACCCCTTAGAGTACTAAAAGGCTGCAATAAGGTGTCCCCGAAGCCTTCTCCAGCCTGTCCTCATAGGAGAGGTGTTGCCGGTCTCTGATCATTTAGGTGGCCCTCCTCTGGACACACTTGTGAGAGATGACTTGTAACTCCCTGAACAGGGCTGAGAGAAACAGGCCTGTGAGAAAAAAAACAGCCTGTGAGAGATAAGGGATGGGGCAAGCGGAGGTCCTCTGAGCTGAGGAATGTCTCAAACAGTCACAAGTAACAAAATTACAGTCACAGGGTAGATTGTGTGGAGTTTGGAGCTGATAAGTGTTCCTGGACAGCACAGGATGCAGCTGGGGGAGGGAACCCTGTGAAGGCAGGATGGTTCTGCTCTGGAACATCTTGTAAAGTTTCAAGGGCCATCTGTCCAGTGAATGACCTTTGTTTGCTTCACTATCTGTGAAATGCATATTAAAGTTGAAACCCCTGCATATGCTAATTACATCATCCCATGCAGCACCTTACCCCTCCCCATGCATGGGATACGTAGGTATGTGGGTCAACCTAAGGGGATGGGCACAAGGAAAGCGTGTATAAATTGAGGAGGAGGGAGAGGAGTGAGATATAGAAAGAAAGAAGATGGATGCATCCCTTATGAACTTGGATGGGACCAGTGCAGAAACCTGGACCAGTTCAGGTCCATTTCTATTATTTCTATTATTTTCCTCTCTCTCTCTCTCTCTCTCTCTCTCTCTCTCTCTCTCTCTCTCTCTCGTTATTCCATTTTTCCTCACTAGCATTAAGTAACACAAGGCATACTATACCACTTTCCAGAACTCAGTATATTCTTAGTGAATTATCGTGTTAGTATATTTTTGGGAATTAATAAATGTCTGTGCATGGACTTTGAGACTTGTCTTACTGTTGTCCACTGTGTTGAGGATTTACAAATCTAAGTCACTTGTCTCCCTTGTCTGAGCGGGACATGAAACCACTCAGACAGGTCCATGTCCTTGTTATGTTGGGTGTCCCAGAGCTGAATGCAGCACTCCAGGTGAGGTCATTACAGAGTGGAGTAGAGCCACAGAATCACCTCCCTCAACCTGCTGGTCATGCTTCTTTTGATGCAGCCCAGGGTATGATTGATTTTCTGGGCTGCAGATGTACATTGCTGGATCATGTTGAGATTCTCATCAACCAACACCTTCAAGTCCTTCTCCTCAGGGCTGCTCTCAATCCATCCTTATTCCAGCCTGTATTTGTGCATGGGATTGCCTCAACCCACATGCAAGACCTTGCATTTGACCTTGATGAAACTCATAAGGTTCACATGGGCTCATCTCTCAAGCTTGTCCAGATCCCTCTGTATAGCATCCCATCCCTCAGGCATGTCAACCACACCACTCTGTTTAGTGTCATCTGCAAATTTGCTGAGGGTTCACTCAATCCCAATGTCTATGTCATTGATGAAGATGTTAAACAGTACTGGTCCTAGTACAGACCCCAGAGGGACACGGCTTGTCACTAATCTCCAACTGGACATTGAGTCATTCACCACTACCCTCTGGATGTGGCCATCCAACCAATTCCTCATCCACTGAAGAGTCCACCCACCAAATCCCTGTCTCACCAATTTAGACAGAAGAATGTTGTGGGGGACTGTGTCAAAGTCCTTACAGAAGTCCAGACAGATGACATCCTCAGCTCTTCCCTTGACCACTGATGTAGTCATTCCAACATAGAAGGCCACAAGGTTCGTCAGGCAAGACTTGCCCTTGGTGAAGCCATGCTGGCTGTCTTGAATCACCTCCTTGTCCTCCATGTGCCTCAGCATAGATTCTAGGAGGGTCTGTTCCATGATCTCCTCAAGCACAAGGGGTGAGGCTGACAGGTCAGTAGTTCCCAGGGTCTTCCTTTCTACCCTTTTTAAAAAGTGGGTGCAGTATTTCCCTTTTTCTAGTCACTAGGGACTTCACCGGACTAACATGACTTTTCAAATGTCATGGAGAGTGGCTTGGCAACTACATCAGCCAATTCCCTTGGGATTCTGGGATGCATCTCATCAAGTCCCATAGACTTATGTATATCCAGGTTCCTCAGGTGGTCCCAAGTCTGATCTTCTCTTACAGTGGGAGGGGCTTTGCTGCCCCAGTCCCTGCCTTACAGTCCATACACATCACTGGCAAAGTACCTGAGTTGTGAAATCTACAGGCATCTTTCAGCTGTTTCTCTGGAACAATATTAGTAGAAATATGTGCAGTCTGGCACTTCCTACTGAGCTTCTTGGTGAAAGTCAGAAGGATGGCTTTTAAAACAGTTGTCTTGGGTGCTACTGGGTCAGTGGGAGAAGTTCTTTCCAGCACAGTGCTTCCCAAAATAACAACACAGTCATGGCTACTGTTTCAGCCTCAGCTTCTGTAGTTCAAATATCTGAAGCAATCCAGATAAGATGACCCGCACCATGACCCAACACAAACTTTGTCACCCTACACTGGTTCTTCAAAATCCCATTTTGCTAACAGGCAGCTTGAACTTGATGCAGGTCCCAAGGGGAAGCAGAGGGGAAAGGATAGTTGTGTCAGTGCTCCCATTTGACAGGCAACTTCTGGTTATCTGCAACTTTGATGGATGTAGCTTTGATGGAGATGAGAAAATCATCTTGGCTACTTCGGCTCTGACCATTAGGAAGTTCTGGAATCAAGAGAGGCTTTCCAGCTAAGGCTTGACAAGCAGACATTTAAGACCTTCAGTCCTCTTCCCATCTTTTAAAAAAAAAAAAAAAAAAAAAAAAAAAGGTAAAAATCAGAGCTGTGGCAGCCCTGAACTCTGAATCATCAGGAAAAACAAACAAAGAAAATTACTTTTACTGTGGGTGGTCACAGCTGAACATCTACAGCACAGTGTAAGAAATGGACCACTGTCCAATGCATCATGTCCTGGTTAGTTTTCTTGCTCCAAGTTCTCTATGGTCTCTACTAAGGCAAACTCATGTTGTGGAGGATGACATATTTTAACATGAGCCACCTCTCTGCTCTAAAGGATCCTCTCAGGACATCTGTAACTCATCCTGCAAAAGCTGAATATATAAGCTCTGATGTCAGAGTATATTCACAGAAGTGTTTAGCAACATAAAATCACTGGAAGATGCTATACAAGAATAATAAGTTACTGATAATATTTTCCAAATAAAACCATTCAGGATAAAAATAACTCTATTTTTTTATAATGTCAAATTAAAGGACGAGCATTGCATCAGCAAACTTTCACAACACATTAAAAATCCCAGAGAAACAATACATCATACATGAAGAGCTTCCTACTAGATTCATGCAGCTAATGAAATTCTATGCAACTTCTTCCAGGAAAATAGGTTGTGTACTCTGAAGCTATATCCAGGATTTTTACAAACTGTTCTGCATGATTCATTCAGCGCTTGGTAGATTAGATGTTATTGAATTCACATGAGTTCATGCTAAATAAATAAAGCAAAACACAACAGCTGGGGCTACTCATCACTTAAGCACATGACATCCATTGCCAAACCCAAGAGAGACTCAGTAGTGTTGTAATTACCAAACTGGGTCAGTGGTGAAGTAGAAAGTGGGGACCAACTCCTTAGATTATTTGTGAACAGAACAAAATATCAGAGAAGTCTGTAGTATATGGCAAGTAACAATGGCCCAGGCCTGTGCACAAGGAATTACCACGTGGAGGACCAGCATTTCATCCTGTACCATTCCATTACATGGAAAAGGGTAAGCTGGAGCAGTGTCATCCCACACATAGTAAATTGTATGGCTTGTGTTGCAGGTGTCACACATGCAGAAATCCACAGAGACTAGGGAGCACAGGTTTCTCTGATTTAAGCTTCCAGTGATTTCTCCCCAGATGGCTGTTTAGAGCTCTGTGCTTGATCTGTGTTTTGCCAGGGACGGGCACAGGAGCAGAAGTAGAGGAAATGATAAACGAGGAGGTATGTGACTACAGAACAAGTCTGCGTCAAGGGTTTGAGATCAATGTATGCCAGGCACAAGCAGGACTGACTTCATGCTACAGGAAGGAGGGAGACTACAGCTCTGGACACTTCAAGGCCATTTTAGCCATGTTAGTTCAGCCTCCATGACAAAGGTCTCAAGCCTATATACAGTGCAGGCTAGAAACGTTAAGGTACATCAAGATGAGTCAGGAGAACTATGTGACTAGTGCAGCATCTGGCATGTTTGAACTTTCCTACCCTGCAAGACCAGGAACAGCTGAAGAGGAGAGTGGCCTTTGGCACAAGTCTACTGCAAGTCTCAAACTCAGAGTTTCCATTCCACAACAAGACACCTTCACCACTCAGCTCCCCACCCCTGGCGTGTGCATACTCATTCTTTGTTTTGATAAGCAAATCAGTACATACTTTAATGTATTATACCTGGGGGAATTTAACTCGGTAAGCTGTGCTGAGGTTCCAAGAGGATGTAGTTACAAAAAAAAAAAAAAAAAAAAAAAAAAAAAAAAAAAAAGCTGGGGCTGGATTTTTGCCCTGTTTCCATTCTAAATCAGTATTTATCCCCTTGCTCAGCTGACATCAGGGAAACGTCAGAAAATCTTTGTCTTGTGAAATATAAACAATACAGATGCACAGAAAACAAAGATAACTGAAGAGGACACAGGAATCACTACTCAGCTCTTGCTCTCATGCTCATTGCTGCATTCTGCAATGCTCAAACATTTGCCCTCAGGAATGGTAAATAGTCCTGACTCACAACCACTGAAGGATGCACATGCCTGGATCCCACCTCGGGATCCAACTCACAGATTATGGTTCACACCCTCTGCTCAGCTGTTATCCGCCTGGAAGAATTGAAAAATCTATACATGCCTCATTTTTGACATTCTGTCTTTGCACATATGGAAATGCATTTTTCTTTCAAGAGATAAGCAGTGAGGGGTCATAACAAAAATTTAAATGCTTCAGAAATTAGTTTATTCTCATTTAAGTAAGAGTCTCACTCAGAAATCTGAACTGTGCCCAGAATGAAGTAACTGCCACACTTTCCTGTGAGACTCATGCCTGTGGGATGCTTTGGCATTGGTGAGTATGACAAGGCGACTAAAGAAGTTTAGTGACAGTGTCAATATAAGAAGTCTTTAATATACTCGGGTTGAAACAGTACAGTGTAATAGTTCAAGTCAGTAGTTGATAGTTGACATTAGCAGTCATACAGAAACACCCAGACCCATTCTGCTCTCTCCCAGACTCTTTTTTTTAATGCTTCTTAGCTTACGTGCTGTTACAGTAGAGGCTTGAGGCAACTCTCAGCTCTCAGCATAATTTCCAGTTATGCACCCCCTAAGAACATAATGCCAAAGACTTTAGCAGGCTATTTTAGGCAAAAATTTAGAAATTTTGGGGGCAAAGATGTCAAATGCTATCTGTTATACCTTTCTTGGAGACCTATTTTTAATGCAGCCAACTCAGTTGGCATGAGTGGGGCCGAGCCACAGAAGAGAAAGGGTCCACTTAATGCTGAGCCTGTCACTTTATAAGGCCACACCAGGTCAGGAAAGAGGGTGAGGGAGCCTCCACGAATAGGAAGTGTCTCACAGCTAAAAAATTGTGACAAGTCTTATGTTTGAAACAACTGTGAGGAGTGTGCTGAGAAGACTGAAACTTCGAATATCCCTTGTTCAGCAAGCTGCCTCGCTGGGCTGGGAACGTGTTGGAGCTTGCAGTCCTCGAGTCTAACACACTCCCTGTGTTCATCTGTTCACTCTTCCATGATTTTATAGCTGCTTTATATAATGAGTACACAGGCACCTTACACCGCCGGGTGTGTGCAGTAGTAAGATTTTAGTTGACAGTCCAAACTGCAGCTGGTATTTTTTAAAAAGCTACAACATTTTCCTTTCAGTTTTCACTATCCCTTGAGGCTACTTCTGGCATTTCGGAGGCCAAAGAAACAGCAGAGCACCCAGATGAAGCATTTTTGAGTGCTCTTGCATTTTTACAGAAGAGTGTTTGAACCACACCCCGGAAGATTTTCACTGGAGCCAAGCGCTGTCCTCAGATACATCGTATATAGGCAGCATTCATCTCCCCTTCAAGACCTGCCAAGACTCATGTGCCAAGCGTGAGATTCACAAAGCCGAATCCTCCTCCCCCAGATACTACTGCCTCCTGGCATCTCTGTCTGTGCCTCCTGTATTTACAGCACAGCCCCTCTCTTTCAATGCCTCTCTCCTGATTCAGGACCTGGTTAATCCAGTTTGTGGACAATCTGGTCTGTTCCATCTCCACGATGGGGCCCCACTCCTTGAGTGCATGTGTTGCAGTGATTTATTTCTTTTTTTCTCACTCTGAGTAGTCACTCACTCATCAGTGAACCTTTCCCTGTGATTTGACAACAGATAGCTCTGCCTTGTGCGTCAAAGGCGAGGTCTGCATTTGGTTGCTGGAGATGACGGCTAGCATGATGGCTGGATGACGGCTCTTTTCACGTGTGCTGTTACTAATCCCATCTCATTCAGATCAACATTTGGCCAATTTTGTCAACTCCAGCTCTCCTAGCATGAGACAGAAACTGTATGGGTGAAGCTAAAGTGTGCAAGGGCCTCAGAGCTCCTTTGACTGAGCCCCACTTCCCAAACCACTGCGCAGATTAAAGGCCAGGAGGGGTAGCTCTGACCATCAGATCTGACCTGAGTGATGCAAGACATAAAATCCATGTGATTGTTTCCTCCTTCAACACTGTCACGAGCCATCTCTCTGTGTAAGAAATAAAAGGAGAACCATATAGATCAGATGATCTGACCATGGAGAGGTATCAACGTAGCAGAGAACAGGATGATCCATTGCTCCCATCCCTACAGCTTCTGCCCTCCAAGACTGCAGTTAATTAAGTTTAATGCCCTTGAATCTAAGCAGCTGCTGTAAAACGCATCTCCCTAGCCCTCGGAGTTCAGGGGGGAATTCGAGATGGTTCTCGTGTGATCCTGCTTTTGGCAGCCACTTCTGATAGACTGGAGGATGGCAGCAGATGAGGAAGTAAGAGTCAGGCTGGACTAATGCCCAGGGGCAAAGGAGTGCATTCCTTCATGTTGTTATAAGCACAAACGGTAATTACATGATCATTTGGATTGGCTTTCGAACTGCACTAAAGCCCCATTCTGCAGCTTTGGCAACGTAAGGTAACCTAGCTGAAGGGACAGAAACCACTTGTAAGAAGATGGCTGTGCCAAGGGCATGGGCCAGGAAGAGTACGCTGACCCTCTCAATGCCTGTCTGAAGGGCAGGGACAGGACAAATATATCCAGGGCCTGCTGGCTGCTGCTATCTCTCCGCAGCAAAACACGTTTCCTATGTGGTCTGGGATGACAGGTTGACCTGTGGTCACTGGTAAAAAGTGCCAGGGGACAGCTAGTAGAAGGGGTAGCAAATGTGTCCCGGTGCAGGTCCTGCCTGGCACAGTGTTCTTGTTGCAGGGCGCAGAGTGACCCAGCACGGAGCTGACATGGGGCAGTTTTGCTCCTAGCCCCACTTTGGCTGGGAAAGCCTGGAGGCAGGCTGGGGGTGGAGGAGGCTGCAGCTGCAGCCCAGAGTGCTCTGGCTAATCTCTTCTCAAAGCTCCTCTAAGATCTGTATAGCCCCAGGCTGCCTGGGAGCAAGGGGAAGAGGAAAGGTTATAGAAAGGGCTGTGTGTCCTCTTCCTTCTTTCTTGCCCCAAGCATAAAAAGCAGACTCAGGCCTGCCTGGTTTCTACAAGCAGGGCATGTTTCCTTAGGAGAAACTGGCTCTCAGCTCCATAGCAGTTTTAGGAGAAAACTCTTCCTTTCTCACACCTGCTCACCACAGCAGAGGGGCCTGTGTGTCAGGGCTCTGCAGCCCTGGTGGCTGAGCTCGGCCACTTGGTGCCCAGCTGCCCGCCTGCCCAGCTTCCACACAGCAAAGGGCTTCACAGGACGGAGCTGCCTTTCCTGCTTTTACCCATCTTGTGTTGCTTTTTCTCCTCCCCTTCTGTTTGGCAAGGATGGACAAAGACTCGATTTTTTAAAGATTTTTCAGAATTTTTAAGGATTCTTAAGTGATGCCACCCATGGTACTCAACTTCTCTCTTTTTCAAAGGTGCTGATCCCCCCAGATCAGTGAGAGTTTAGCGGCTGTAGAGGTCACACCCAAGGCAAGCTGGTGCGTTTAAATAAAATACCTGAGAAACCACAGCCTTGAATATTCTTCCACAACCGCTCCCCTCATTTATGTCTCCCATACAGAATGGAGTTCACTTCGCAGCACAAGCCCGTCAGTACCTGACACCATGGTATCAGCTCAGGTATTCCTCCCCCATCCTGCCCTCGACCCCTCAGTCCAGCCCCTTCTGCTTCCCTGTCTGCAGTCTGACCCTTAGGTGTGTCAAACTCGTTTATTTTCAAACAGGCTTCTTCGTGAATCTGGGTCACCAGGTAACTGCACTGCAAGCGATGCCAGCGTGACTGAAGAGGCAATAGGAGGTACCACGTACCGTGGTGTCAGGCATGCGTGTGCTACAATGGCTGACGTGGGAGCTTGAAGTTAGGTATAGGATGGTGTCCTACAATAGGGCTCTTCAAGAAGGACCTTCAAAGTGGCAGATGTCCGTCAACCGCTCAGTACTTTGCTGGTAAGATGCAAGATGTTGCCTTACATGCAAGTATGGGTCAATAATCAAACAGATATTGCATGTCCACTGCAAGAGGCCTAACAGTCCTGTATGACACAATGAATGTTGACTTTACCTGTAAATGTACATACACATGAAAACATTCATTCTTGATGGTCCAAGTTCTCAAAGGAAATGCAAAATTTGAGTAACTGAGGTCAGGGATTTTCTATGACTGATAAATAAAGCAAAGGGGTGTTTTTATAAAATCATAGAATGGTTTGGGTTTAAAGACTTTACCACTTGTCCTATTACTACACTGCCTTGTAAAAATTCCCTCCCCTCTCCAGCCTTCCTGTTGCTCCCGAAGGCTGCTATAAGGTCTCCCCAGAACCTTCTCTTCTCCAGGCTGAATAACCCCAACAGGAGGTACTCCAGCCCCTGATCATGATCTCCTCTGGACTCGCTCCAACAGGTCCATGTCCTTCTTATGTTGGGGGTCCCAGAGCTAAATGCATTGCTCCAGGTGGGGTCTCATGACAGCAGAGTTGAGGGGCAGAATCATGTCCCTTGACATGCTGGTCATGCTGCTTTTGATATAGACCAGGGTACCGTTGACTTTCTGGTCTGCAAATGCACATTGCCAGGTCATGTTGGGCTTCTCATTCACCACCACAGCCAAGTCCTTCTCTGCAGGTCAGCTCTCAATCCACTCATTTCCCAGCCTGTATTTGTGCATGGGATTGTCCTGACCCATGTGCAGAACCTTGCACTTGGCCCTGTTGAGCTTCATGAGGTTTTCACAGGCCCACCTCTCAAGCCTGTCAAGGACTTTCTGGATGACATCCCTTCCCTCCAGTGTATCAACCGCACCACACAGCTTGATGTCATTGGCAAAATTGTTGAAGGTGCATTCACTTCCCTTGTTCAGTTCACCACAAAGATTTCAAACAGCTCCTGTCCCAGTACTGACCCCTGAGGAACTCCACTCGTCACTGGTCTCTACTTGGACATTGAGCTGTTGACTGCAACTCTTTGAGTGCAACCATCCAGGCAATTCCTTATCCACTGAGTGGTCCATCCACAAATCCATGTCTCTCCAATTTAGACACAAGGGTGTTATGTGGGACAGTGTCAAACACTTTGCACAAGTCCAGGTAGATAATGTCAGTTATCCACCAAAGCTGTAACTTCATTGTGTAAGACCACCACATTTTTCAGGCATGATTTACCCTTAGTGAAGCCATGTTGGCTGTCACTAATGACCTTCTTATTTTCCATGTGCCTAAGCATAGTTTCCAAGAGGATCTGCTCCATGATCTTGCTGGGCACAGAGGTGAGACTGACTGGCCTGTAATTCCCTGGGTCTTTGTTTTTTTCCTTTTAAAAATAAGGGCTATGTTTCCCCTTTTCCAATCAGCAGGAACTTCTCCAGACTGCCACAACTTCTCAAATATGATGGATAGTGGCTTCACCACTTCATCTGCCAGTTCCCTCAGGACCCACGTCACAGCTCATCAGGTCCCATGGATTTGGGCACCTTCAGGTTCCTTAGATGATCTCGAACTTGATCTTCTCCTACAGTGGATGGTTCTTCATTCTCCCAGTCCCCACCTTTGCATTGTGGCTAGTGCACTTGCCTGTGAAGAGTGAAGCAAAATAGTCATTGAGTATCTCAGCCTTCTCCATATTCTTGGTAACCAGGTCACCCATTTCCTTCCAGAGAGGGCACACATTCTTCATAGTTTTTCATCACCAACATAGCTATAGAAGCTTTCCTTGCTGCCCTTGACATCCCTGGCCAGATTTCATTCTATCAGGACTTTGGCTTTCCTAACCTGATGCCTGGCTGCTCGGACAATTTCTCTATATTCCTCACAGGCTACTTGTCCTTGCTTCCACCCTTGGTAGGCTTCCTTTTTGTGTTTGATCTTGTCCAGGAGCATCTTGTTCACTGATTCAGGCCTCCTGGTGCTTTTATCTGACTTCCTCTTCATTGGGATGCATCACTCTTGAGCTTGGAGGAGGTGATCCTTGAATATTAACCAGCTTTCTTGGGCCTTTCTTGCCTCTAGGGCTTTATCCCATGCTACTCTACCAAGCAGATCCCTGAAGAGGCCTAAGTCTGCTCTCCTGATGTGCAGGGTAGTGAGCTTGCTGTGCTTCCTCTTCGCTGCCCTAAGGATCTTAAAATCCACCATTTCATGGTCACTGCAGCCAAGGTTGCCCTTGAGCTTCACATTCCCCACCAGCCCCTCCTTGCTGGTGAGAACAAGGTCCAGCATAGCACCTCTCCTCATTGGCTCCTCTATCACTTGGAGAAGGAAGTTATCATAAGTGCCTTCCAGGAACCTCCTGAATTGCTTATGCCCTGTTGTATTGTCCCTCCAACAGATATTGGTGTGGCTGAAGTCCTGCATGAGGACCATGACTTGTGAATGTGAGGCTTCTCCTATCTGTCTATAGAGGCCCTCTTCTGCTCGGTCTTCCTGGTGGGTGGCCTGTAGCAGACCCCCACTGTAAAATCACCTGTTTCTGCCCCCCCTTTAATCCTAACCCATAACCTCTCAGTGAGCTCCTCATCCAACCCCAGGTGCAGCTCCATGCACTCCAGCTGGTCACTGACACAGAGGGCAACCTCCCTTCCTCGTCTGCCCTGTCTGTCCTTCCTAAACACCCTGTATCCTTCCATTCCAACACTCCAGTCATAGGAGTCATCCCACCATGTCATCCCACCATGATGCCAGTAAGATTGTAGGTCTGCAGGCGTGCACGTCTCTAGCTCCTCTTGTTTATTCCCCATGCTACTTGTGTTTGAACAGAGGCATTTAAGTTGTACTACTGGTGAAGCTGACTTACGGTCTGGAGTTCCTTTGTGCTGCTCTTCATGTGCTCTCCCAGTGACCTGTGATCCTTCTCCAGGTTCTGGGCATCTATTGCTAGCACTGGCATCAAACTGGTAGAAGTGGGATGGACTGATGTTCCTCTCCTCCCGCAACTTTAATTTAAAGCCCTCTTCACCGGCTTGGTGAGCCTATGAGTGAAGATGCTCTTCCCCTCCTCTAACAGACAGACCCCATCAGCCCCCAGTAGGCCAGGTTTCTCAAAGCGAGTCCCATGGTCTCAGCAGCCAAACCCCTGGCTGTGACTCCAGTCCCATAAGCAATTGTTGATTTGCCAGATTTGACTGGTCCTTTTCACCCCCTTTCCTTTGACCAGGAGGACTGGTGAAATAACTACCTCTGCTCCAGAGTCCCTTACCACCACTACCAGGGCTCTGTAATCTTTCTTGATACTACTCAAACTGCTCCTGGCTGGATTGCTGGTGCCCATGTGAAACAACATCAGCTGATAATAGTCAGCAGACTGTATGAGGCTTGGTAGCATCTTGGTGACATAGCCCCCAGCAAGCAGCACACCTCTCTGGAGCGTGCATCAGGTCAGCTGATGGGTGCCTCTATATGTCTTGGAAGAAAGTTGCCTACTACTATCACCCATTGCCTTTTCTTGGTTGCACTGGTTTTTATACAGGGAGCAGAGCAGGCTGCCTTACTCTGTTCCATCATCTCTGATGATATGACGGTCTTTCCTCTTCAGTCTCCAGAGTGGTGAAGTTGTTCTGCAAGGACACTTCAAGCTTCAGGGGACATGTCTTCCTCTTGCTGGTCCTTGTCCTTGCAAGCTTCTGTTCTTCTGCATTGCTGGCCTTTCTGTGTGCCAGTGGGGGAGTTTTTGGCTGTTTGGCCATGGGCTCTGGGACCACCGCAAACTACTCTTTGAACCAGCTGTCTAACTCCTCCTCAGCCTCCCTGATGCTATGCAGCCTTGTCACTGCCTCGAGCAGTTCAGCCCCCTGCTGCAGGACACCTTCCACCTGGGAACACCTTTTAAAGGCAGATCTGCCACCTGTCCCTGTCCCAGGAGAAAGGTCTGGTCACGTCCTGCAGCCTGAGGTCTGCACTGCAGCCTCTTCCTTCAGCAGCTCCATCTGGGTGGAAGCATCGGCTACCACTGAGGTGGATGGTGCAGGCCCCTCAGCTGGAGCTGCAGCCTTTGCTCTCAGACTCCTGCCCACCATCCTGCCTTGAGGGTCAGGTCGGATGGACCTTGGCCTGTGCGGACGGTCACAGAACGGTGCCCCGTTGCTGGGTTATGTGGACTTCAAGCCTCTCTGCTCAGCCAGTGGAATGTACTTTCTTTGAAGAGGCTCCCTCCCTTCATGCCCTCCCATGCCAAAAGCCATGCCATGCCCTGGCTGAGGTGCCATGCCCTGGCTGGCTGTCCTGGTGGCTGGTGCTCCCCAGAACTGCTTATTGTGGGAGTAGGGGGTGGCTGACATTACTCCTGGCCCACCTGTGCCTCATCAGCTGCTCTCTCTCATGAGAGATGCTGGCTCCTGGTGTGTCTCCATGCTCTCCTGGGGTGTCCCCAGCTCAGGAAACCCCACTGTGTTTGCCATGATGCTCTGCTCTGCTGCAGAACACGCCTACACCAGAGCTGATCACCCTATCTGTTAACTCTGAACAGTTTTCAGAGCAGGACTGACCCTGGAGAGAATGACAAATTATAACTGCAAACTCTAGATGATATCCTGGCAGATCCCCTCCTGCAACTCTGGGTATGCGTGTAGATCAGGCAGGAAAAGAGTGTGCCTCACCCAGACCAGACAACCCACCAAGTAACATGAAAGGAAGGAAGCCTCCATTGAGGGGAATAAAAGGGAAGATGGGACAAGGGCGTTCGGGAATCCTCCACAGTGCAGGATACTGTACCTTACTTTTAAAAACATCAGAAAGGAACCTTGACCACCTCCTCTGAAGGACTCAGTTATCCAAACACAGGGTTTCTCTGTGTTAAAAGACTCATTGAACTGCAGTCTGAGATGGTCTTTTTGTTCTGGACTTGTCTTTGCTTGTCAGTACCTCATGATGAGGGGCTTTTATGTCTAGGACTGAGGACAGACACTTCAAAATGCAATACAAATTTGTATGAGAGTTTTCAGCTAGGTTGAATTATGGTTTGTCCTTCTTTCGATAAGAACCCTCAAAATTACTGCCCTGCTCCACAATGTCTCTGGGGGTTTAAATGCAGCACAACCCTTCAGTCCTTCAGGACTCCTAAATGAGTGGGGAAGATTGAGGCCACAGAAGACCATGTCCACAGTGGCTGAATTAGGCTCATCCTCCTACAGCAATTCTCCTGTGTGCACTGTCCTCCCGCTCTAGGCAGAGCAGGACTTTCAGGGAGAAAGCGGGGAACACCTCGAAGCAAGCAGAGATCTGGTGGGATGATTTCTTTTCACAGACAGTGTTGATGGGAATGAGGGAACCAGAGGCTTAAACGTCTCCTCACCATCTAATCCCATCTGATCCTTGGGGGCGACCACACAGAAACGTGTGGAAACCTCTAGTCTGAGTCCAAAAGGAAGAGTGAAGGCTGTGGGATTTCAGCAGTTTACAGACAAGTGATGATTGTCTTTTAATTTCTGTTCATTTTCAAATGCATGTATCTAAAAATCTGCTGATACCAGTTCTATTAGTTTTCTCTCTGAGGAATAATACTCTGACATCTGGGAACAGGAGAAGAAGACATCCTACACCACCTCAAAAAGGCAAAGAGACGAGGCTGTTTCACCACCATTTTTTTTCTCCTTTAACCAGTTTAACTGGGGTGCCCGTGGGCCTGGTGATTAAAAAAGAAGTTAATTCTCTGACTTTATGTCAAAAATCACCTCCCTCTGCTATGTCTCTCCCCACCTATTCTGTGCATCTGAATCCATTCTGAAGCCCTTTCCATCCCACTTAATCCCCCCTCCTCTTCTCATGGTAAAATCAGCCCTCCACACTAGGCTTCAGCTGCTTTTCGGAGCTTGTCTGTTCACATCACTGAGCAAGGGATGAAGTAATGAAAATTACAAGCTGTGGAAATTTGATCTCTCTATTCTGTAATTACTGCTCTCTGAAATCTGAGAATATATATTTACTTTAATATTCTTGCAGAGGAGGGGAAGTATCCCCAAGGCATAAAGCAAAGAGGCAGAGAGCTAGGGAGAAGGAATAGCATGGACCCATTTGTACTTGATTAAATGTTATATACAGTAGTGAGGGGATCTTGCCTTTAAGGCTAAACACAAAATCACAGCATCCAACTCATCTTGGTATTTAGAAGCAGTTAACACTTCCTTTTTGTAATGTACATTTATACACAGTAATTTGAAAGTGGACTCCTCATCTTCTTCTTTCCCAACACATAATTACCAGTGTTTGTAATTTCATGATGATATATTTACATTTTGCTTAATAACACAAAAATCTTAGACTTTATCTTCTCTGAGTTTAATGTTCAGATAAAACCATGGAATGAACTTGAAAGTCAAGTTCATCAATGACCAGGACTAAAGGACTAGAGAAACTCTGGCCTTCACTAGTGTAAATCTTCAATGTTTTTCTTTGGCCTTTAAAACCTGTAAAGGAAAAGGTCTAACAAGTGTCTATCCACAATTGTGTGGTCTTACTTTCTCATAACATTCTTGCATGTATGGGTCAATTATGTCTATTGTCTTCCTGGCTATATTGTCCCTTGGATTTCTTTAATGAAGAAAAAAAAAATTAAAAACTGTATAATCAAAAAAATACTGCTAACAACTGTCTTGTGTGAACTGTTTCAGAGCTGTCTGAATGACCTTTTTTTCCTGATCCAATCTAGTCCAAGAGTCATTGTCTTCATCCACTTCGTGTATTTACAACAAATATAATCCTTGCTGAAATATCAGTTGAACAACAACAAGTCTGGCAGATGGGTTGGCTTTAGAAAGACAGCCAAATCAACCTCCCTAGGTTTTCTCTACTTCTTTTTTCCCTCGAGGAAAAGCATGTCACAAAGTCTTATATCTTTCAGGATTTCAGAACTGTACTATTTGGCCCCTATTGTTCCTGGTAACCTGGTATCACAAAGGCATGAGAATCAAAACAGGGAACATTCTAGAGCATGAAGATGTCTGCTGAGTACAAGTTTCTGTTGTCAGCCAGTAATGATTGATGTATTGTAGGGACAAGCCCATTGTTCAAGTTATTCTGTAATTTTCTTACCCATCTGTTCAGTATTCTATGAGAGGTAGATGCTGTCTGTCCTGTGTCACCCCTTAATTATTTTTGTAAGTGCTGGGAAGATTTCATGAAGAAGTTTCTATGAAGAAAATGTTCTTCATATGTTTTTCTATTTCCCACCCCCTCCAGATTATTAATTACATGAAAGAAGAATCTGTTATCTATTTCCCACCATCCTTTCCCTCACTGTTCTCAGAACATTGATGGACCTAGCTAAGCAATTAACACATGCAGTTGATTTAATTTCGTGTTTGTTTGGTGTCTGAAACAAATTTACCCCTGTCAGCAGTGGTCCATCCCTAGAGGATATAGCTTTTGCTACAGCTTTTGCTTTTATAACCTTCTGCTGCTATTGAGAAGAAAGAATTTCTAAGTTAATACTTAAAGTTTTACAGGCAATGTAAGCAATCTTTGAAGCATTCTGCCTAACTTAGGTCTGGCCTCTCAAATTGCTGCAGGGAATTTGGCCAATTGAACTACTAAACTCAAAATCTAAAAAAGAGTAAACTTTTAAATTTTTTCATTATCTGGACAACAAAGCCATAAGACATTTAATATTTTCCAATATTCTGGCTTGCATATGCTTGAAAGTTATCTGCAATTTGCCTGAAGATTTTTTTATAGCCTTGTGCTTAAACACATTTCTTGTGTTCATCCTACCCTCTTCCAGAACAGGGAGCAAATTATTTTAAATGCAATATGCTTCTATCAGGTAGTGGGAGCATCTCTTTAGCTTGAGTTACTAGAGTCTATCATTCACTTTTGCATGAATGCTAAAAGCCAGATGCCTAATCTCTCTCTGTCATCAGTGCAGAGAAAATAGATGCCTCCAGAGAGAATTTCTTGTCACCAGCCGTAGCTACCTATCTCAGAAGGTCTGCAGGGAGTCTAGATAACTAACAAACTAGATATTTAACTTTCAGATGGCTTAAATCAAGTGAGATGAGTCATATCATGAGAGTTTCCTAGTGTCTATGGCTCATACCTAAGTCCAAGCTAGGCTATACCCACTTCCACACAACCAGCTTTTTAACTCTTCAAATAACAGTTCAAATAATTGATGCTATTAGGACTAATACAAAAAACTATTTCTATCTATATGCATCTAGCATTTTTCTTCGGCTGTCAACTGATGGAAATAAAAGTGTTTGTGCGATCTTTCCTAGAGGTTTCATCTGCTTCTGAGGTTCTGCAGGTGTACACAATAACAGTAAGTCAATGAAATCCCGAGCACCCCAAAGCCCTAAGGATTTTGCTTTCACTGACTAATACACAGTTAAAATGTCTAAAATAATACAGCGAAGAACAGGTTAGTTATGACCAGCTTACTACATTCTCCTGCCACTCCAACCACAACCCACATCCAAGATGAACTTGGCTGATACAAGGGCTAAACAGCTGTAGTGACTTTTCCAGCTCCTAGCTCCAGCCTCGTTTCTGATGAAAGTTAGATGACAGGGGAAGTTAAAGTGAACACTACTGCAAGTCCTCTCCCTGCTTTAGGGAACCAGATATGCTTCTTTGCAGCTGCTTTGGTCCATCAGAGCAGGGCAGAACAATTAGGGTCTGTATCTGGTGTATGGATTCCTGTGAAAAGTCATGGTTAATAGAAACTTTTTGCCCATAAGACTCAATGCTTTCTTCTGACCTTATTTATATTAGTTCAACAACTGATATCGCTTCTACCTTCACTGCAGATATAATTAGTTTTAATCCATGCATGTGATATCATAAAGGATCTCACAGTCACTGTAATCAGATGTAAAAACCACCAAATAAATCACTTCCCTTGGCTAACTAGAATTACTCTTTACTGTATATTCCAGTGCTCAGGCTGAATGCCTCTCCTCCACAAAGATCTAGCAAACATTAAAAACTCAAGAGAAGTCATTACAATCAATTGGATCAATGACACACCAACTAAAACTACATTAAGTAGGGCCTTGATACAATAAACAAATGACGACTAGGAAAGGAGTTTGTTTGATTTTATTGGGACATTGATTCGTGAACTAAAGTTTCCCTAAGTTATCTACTGTAAGAGATTCTAACAGCTACTTTAGAGACATTGCAAAACTCTTCTGGGTCAATGATGTAAAAAAAGTGTCTCTAAGAGGCAACCTTGAAAGAATGTCCTTTAATCTCACAGCCACAGCAAAAAGGTGTATTTACTGGACTACCTTTAGTTGCAATTGTTGTTTTTCTTTAATTTACATGTGTTGAATAGGTCACTGCCCTTTCTTCATACTGAATATTCTTCAAATATCATTCAGTATTTTTTGATCATTCTTCATGAGAACTAATACCTTAAAGATGGTTGCCTAATTAAACCTAATTGTCAAGGCACCCACTATTTTAAAGAGAAAGTGAGGAATATCTACAGGGTGATTCATTTCACCTGCCTTATCCACAGTGGGCTGAATTGCTTTCTGGAAGTGGATTTCTATAAGAAAAGATAAGTGCTACCTTGGAGTGAATGCCTGCCTTTATACCTTCAGTTGCTTTTATCTCTTTATAGTCCTTCAATCTATTAACTCACAACCTCGGCGTTAACTTTGGACCATAATTCATTGTCCTATTATTGCCCTCAAGTGTGTATTAGCTTGATGTTTATCTAAACCGCTGAGTTGCCTTCTAGCTTAGTACACTGTATCTCTCCTGTGCAATCAACACAGTCAACACAATACTTTCAACATACCTCAGAAAACCAGATTCCATAACATTTGCTGAGTCACATAGGATATTCATTATATTATTATAGATCCATTTTCTTAGCTACTAACTCCATGCATATAACAAAGGATCTCATCTGCATGGTCAGAATGGATTTTACAAGCTAGCTTACACACCATGGTGACCAGGACTTTGGTACCAACTGAACAGCAGTTCCTTGGATGATAAACCATTGCTGCTTGAAATACATGTTACAATTCTGCTTAGGTGTTAAAGTCAAAGAGGACCTATATTTTGTAACATTTTCACAGGTGAGTGAGGGAAAGGCTGGGCAGGGAAGTTTGGAGTTACATTTGTCTTCCTTTCTGGCTTCTCCAATAAACACCAGGCCTATGTCTTGCTTATATCTGGTGGCACATTCCCATAGGTGCACAATACACGGTGTGTGTTAAGGAACATAGCTGCATGTATGGAACAGTGGGCACCAGAGCAATAAAGAGGAGCTGAGACAATTAAATGCAAGAGGAATGCTCACCCATTGGTTGTGTCCCAGGACAAGTGTCCCAGGCAATGAGTGATAAAGCCTTTTAAAAGTTCACCTTATGGGAATATATGGACTTTTAAAAAAGTAGGTAAGATTAGTTATGTATGTTACACCATGATACTTTCTACATCAGTTATTTTTCATCCTAAATTGTGCAGGGGATTAAGAAAGAAGGTATAAAAGACCAATGGGAAGGGAAACCTGCATGATAAATGGTTAGAAACAGCACAAATAATTCCTACAGATCAGCTAATATTGTTCATGCCTTGTGGCTCTATGATGATAAATCCTCACTTCTTTACATAAAACATGGAGGACAATAATATTCTCAGATGAATATCCAGCCATAGCTTGTTTCATTGGCTTTGCCAAAAAGGGACAAAACTTTTCCAGCCACTTGGTTGTTCTACCAATCCCCTGAGAAAAAGCAAATGCTTTCTGATAAGGCACCCTGCAACACAACTAGGATCTAAACATCCAGTAACTGATAGCATCCTATTATTTCCCAGGTAATGCATCCATCTCTGCAGGAAATTATACATAAACTGCTAAGAAAGACAGTTTATTAAAGTAAGCTGGAGAAGAACAGACAAATCTCTAGATATAAAGATGACCCAGGATTCATGACTGAACTCTTCTCTCATCTGTGGTAAACAGAAATAAAACAATCTAGGCAAATTCCAGTCAATCAATACAAACTGTAATAAAGTCACTGAACTGATTTATCTTAGACTTACTTTTGTACCTACAAGACCCACATGTGCCCTGCAGGCTTCACAAAACTAAAAGCATCTAGGTGTAAGCCTTGTCCTCATGACTCCTCCACTGTTCACCAGTTGGAGGACAGTATGACAAATGCAGGGGTATATATTGCAACTATCTCTGAAGACAGATTGAAGCAGAAAGGGGTTTAATCTGGTGATAGAGGGGCATTTAATCATGATGCATCAAAAAGACTTTTCACAGTGTTCAGCTTCTCTACCTCAAAAGCAGGTTAGAAATAGAAATGAGCAACCAGCAGCATCCACAGAAAAAGACCAGCCGGACAGCCCATACTCATGTAGCTAGGACAGTTAAATTTATTTATTTCAGAGAGGCTATTATTATTTTATTGTTGTTATTGTATGACAGGAGTGCTCACATATTTCCTCAGATTTGTCAACAACTGTGTTAAATGCTGTATAAATAGGATAAGGTAGTCCCTGCTGAAGTCAACAGAAATATGCTTTGACAGAATTTAGATCAAGCCACAGACGTCCTGAAGTTTCCAAGTGGTAGCTATTCATAACTCCTTTCCATCTCTCTTTAAATTTGCATGGGGGGAACTGACAAACAAAAATACCAATATGAGGCTTAACATGATGCAAAAGATCTGTTAGAAGAGATGGTGAAAGAAGGAGGACAAAGGCAGGTGTATCCTGCAAAGAGTGATCTCAAGCCAGATGCTACTCTTCAGTTTTAATGTATTTAACACCCTGTGGAGCATCCACTTAGCCAGCAAGGTCACTCCATATTTGAACTTGTGTCAGCTCAGACTTGGGAGTATTGCTTGGTTAAATCTCCATCTTCTCTTGTACTAACAGTGTAAACATTCTCCACCCTGAAAACAGCCCCCAATGTTTGTCTTTATCATCTTCATATAAATGTCAAATGCTATTTGCTTACATTTGCATAGAGCCTCTCTGCTTGTCACTATGATTAAAGATCTGGTTTCGCAGCTGCACAACACAACCTGAGGGGGAAGAAGGAAGAGGCAGTCTTTTCCTCTCAGGCAGAAATTGGAATTGTTGGCACATTGGGTAGCTGCACTTGTTCTGGGGAAAGAAGGGAAAATATGTTCATCTCTGTGAGTAACAGAAACAAAGCAAGTTAAATGATAAACTATACTTGATGCCCAAGGGTAGGAATCTGCACATCCTTTTCCTTTCTCTGTCACCGGCTGATTTTGTAATTAGGCAAGTCAATTCATCCTCATCCCCTGTGTTTCTCCTTCCACAATTTATTTTAACCTCCTTACATCTTGATCTCTTCCAAGAAAGGTTTGTCTCCTATTCTATTTTTATACTGCATATAGCACAAAGTGACAGCAGCATTGTTTCAGTGTGTTTGCTGCAATAAGAAATGATCTAGAAGGTTATTAAGAAAAGGAAGTTAAGATGCTTGCGGGAATAGATCAGTAATTAGGAAGGATATGAATACTTTGTATAAAGAATAGAATAGATGTTTCAGGATCCCTTTGAATTGCTTGGTAAGGTCAGTAAGCAGCAAAGGGAAGCTTATCCTCAAGTCTGTTATGTTCCCCTTGCTTCTGGAAACACGCAGAGGGAAAGTACTTGCACAGCCCAGTAACAGCTGATCTAGGCCTGGCACCAGTCAATGTTTCGACAGTCTTCATCTTTTTGCTAATACCTTGCATTTATATAGTGTTTCTTATCAGTAAACTTCAAGTGCATCCCATTCTCTGCTTAATACTTGAATACCCCGAGGCTCAGACAGCTGGTGTGTGACTTGGGATGACTCCACATGCCCCAGACAGTTAGCAAAGCAGCAAGGCTCTGCTGGTAAGGGAGCACTGAGTAACAGCGAGCTAGTAGCGAGCTACTAACAGAGCACAGTGATGACAAGCAGTGCTATAGGTGTTAGGAAATATGGCTGCACATGTAGCCAATTCTGTCCCCTAAATAAATTCCTCCTTAACCCAGAACATGCTCAGTATTGTCTAAATGACAACTCTTGTCTTCTCCAGCAGAATTGACAATTAGCTCCTATCAAATTATTTTTAGGCTGGTATTTTTGAACATGGATGTTAGAAACTCTAGCTAATGCAAATACCTGAGTATGAAGGATTAAATAAAGCATACAGGATTTAAAAAAAAAAAAAAAATAAAATAAAAAAAAAAAGGTCTATTTATGTATGCATCTATTTCAATTTTGGAAGGGTCAGTGATGTCACATGAAGTTGACACTTCCTGTAGCATTCAGTTTAACTTAGGAAAATGTTCTTTTCTCAGCTGCAAATTCAGTCATTCCATCCCACTGAAAGTCTGTACACTGTTGACTAATAATAGTTGTAAGAAGAAGCACCTGTTTTCATTTTATTCCATATACTTTTTGCATATATGTTATTCTGACATCCTCCTTTCTCCAAGGGTCAGTACGTGCTCCTTTAAAGTCTACAGAAAGATGCTGGATTTGTGAATCTCTCCCTCCATTCCCCTGTGTGGATTGTTTTCCATGCCTTTGACAATTTCCAAAACATATCTCTGCCTCTCCCCATCTCCATCTTTTGTGATGCCTCACTACTGTTAGATGTAGACTTCCAGGTGAGGAAGTAATATTTTATTTAATATTTTCTGCTCTCTTCCATGCTGTTGCTTTCCACTGGCTTGTCTTTCAGCCACAAACCTGGGGAGGGAAGTGATACACCAGCAAGCCAAGGCTGCTCTCTTCAAGTTAACAGTCTCTGGGCATGTGCTTGCAACATCCTCAAAGTGCCTCTGTCTTCTTTTTTATCCATGGGACTTTAAAGAAATGGCATTCAGCCATGATGCCCTTTCAAAGCGATTGGGCTACCAAACAGAGTAGCTTCTTTGCTTTTAATTTCCTGGGGAAGCTCAAGTGATTTCAGGGAGGAGCCATGTCTAAATGTTCTGGCTTTCACTGGTATGTGTTTGTGTCAGCCCCTACTTGCATAATGCTATTCAGTTCTCTCCATTAGCTTTTTATATCCTGCACATCTTCCTCCTGGCTGCCCAGCTCCGGCGCCTGATTTGTGCACAAAAAATTTTTTCACACCTGTGTGGAAAAGTGCTTCTGCTAACGAACACTGTGCAAGGAGTGTGCCCCTGGGGAACTCCTTTAGAGTAAATTAGAGTGCTCCATGGCAGGCTATCGGCTCTTGCCAGAGTTTTAATCTGTGATTAAACACAAAGCTGACAGCACTGTGGCCCACTGCCCACCAATCATCTCATGATACCAAATCAGCCTCCACAGTAATCGATGGGAGCTTATCTCATCTGACTTTATCCACCTAAAATTTAGCTCTGGTCTCAGATGACCCATTAGGTTCTTTTAACAGCCAATATAAAGGTTTTGGTGCTTTAGTCATCCTGTCCATCTTCAGCATCAAAATTAGATGTACATACAATTAAACATTCCAGGGTCTCTGTATTGTTTAGGCCAACTGGCACATAAGGTGCCTCGTGCCAACTCTCACACGCTCCAGAACAGAGTAGCTGCATCTAAACTTAGGACAGTTTGGAGTAGCTGCACCTAATATCACCGTATGGAGATTCAAGTCCCAGTGCCTGGGTACATGATTTGGCTTTTATTCATGGACTCATGTTGATGGAGCCAATGGAGTCCAGAGGACCTTGGCTATGTTGGAGATGTGCAGCTTGGCCTCTGCTTCAAGATTAAGTCCCAAGTTATTCTCACCCTAGTTTTTATGGCTTAGTTTTTCTGAGGACAACAGATCCCTGTAGAAGTTATTTTGGAGCTGACATATTATTCATCCTTCCTGTTGAAGCTGGCCCACTGCACGGAAGAGATTTCAAGACTCTTGGGTGAGGTGAAGGAAGCAGAAATAAGCCTGGCTTCATGACCTTGTGAGATCACTCACTTGGCAGAGGCATCCTCAGTTCCACTATTTTCTTTTAGGGTTTATTCATGCCTTTTTTGTCAGTGGGGTATTCAATGTAAAAAGCATAGACCATCCCATTGGGCAAGCTCTGTAGTTCAAAAGTTACTACCTAGACATATGCACTAATCACTTTGCCAAATACTGCAGTGCCTGAATTCCCTCTAGAGTCTAGTCTGCACTTTATATTATATAAGGAACCTTTTAATTAGTGGATAAACAGAGCTATCCCATCACAAAAGAAGATGCTTCAACAGAGAACCCACCCTGTAGGCCACATGACGGAAGAGTATGTCCTGAGCAACTTCCCATGGCCACTGTCAGGGCACCCAGCCCTTGCCTGCCTCTTGCTGCCGTAAGTAAAAGCACAGTCACCCTCCTCTGAAGGATTTATCTCTGACAAGTCAACAGGAGATTGCCCCCAGTACAATCAGTCTGACTGCTGGAACTGTCAGTCCAGCAGAAATCTACCCCAGTAAGGTCATTGTATCCTATTAGAAAAGAATTTTTGGTTTCTTCTGGTGGTTTGTGAATACTAATCATTTGCTAATTGTCTGTCTCTTTGATGGAATGCTGGACTCTGCCAAGAGGTATTGCTCTAGGCACTGCTTTCTACTTAATATGAGAACTCAAGGCCAAAACTGCTCCTGATAGGCTCCTCATGGAAATTCATTGGCTTTAACGAGATTGTGGTGTTTGTGAATCAGGAAGGGTTTTGGCCTTGAAATCCTGATTGTATCGATTCATAAGCTAATAACTATAAAGGACCGTTATTCCATTGTAGGGATTAACAATTACTCAGGAAAGAAAATAAACTTCCTGGAAGTGATGATGTTGATCTGAATAGTCTTTGGAAGGGTGTGCCAGTTGAATGGATTGGCACACAGTGCTTTCTGAACTGCTGCTCATAAGGGGCCCTGGGCAAACAGACCAGCTTGCTTAGCCACAGCAGTGGAGCTGTGGTAAACTGAGGTTTACCGTCAGGTTCTAGCACCCAGCTCAGAAGCAAGGAAAGCTGGCTTGCCCGGAGTTAGCTGCAGGGCTCATCACTTCAGGCTTACCTATGCTGCAATCACACAGTCTACCAGTTGTCAACATGCTAAACTGCTTTTGCCTCACCACGCCATACCTGTGTCTTAGAACCTGCAATCCCCAGTTCAATTTGGCATGCATTGTTCCTTCTCGAAAATGCATTTCCTTCTCCCACTTTTCCCTTTAAAACCAGAGGCAGGAGTTGTGAAAGTGTCAGTACATACGGCTTCACTTTTATGGTCACTTATGGAACAGCTGAAGGCTGATAACTTCCCTTTTCACATCTTGATTTAGGTGAGAATTTCTTTGCTAGAGACAGCAACCTTTACTTCTCTGCAAATGCTAGTCACAATTATGCTACTGTCTAAATAATGTCTGTGGCTATATTGAGGTGATCTAGGCACCTCATAAATAACTCCACTAAATTCCATTACTGGTGAAACAAAGAATAGAGGAGAAACTTATTTACGGGATAGATTTGCAATTTGAGACACTGCCTCATTTATTCTCCTTCCTTTGCCCACCCCACAGTAGGAGTAAAAAAAAAAAAAAAAAAAAAAAAAAGTGACATTTCTGATAATATGATAGCTTCATCTTCACTCTAAATATTCAGGAATATGCAATTGAAAATTGAATAATTTTGACAATTAAGTTGTGCAAAAATCGATTTATCCAAGTTAAGTGCATTTCATGCTTTTTATCAGATACGCAACACCAAACTCAGAACTATTCGGGAAAAAAAATGTGTCTAATGATACTCTGAAAAAGTCTGAAATGGTATTAATGATGACAAGTGAAACTCAAGGACAACAAACTTACTTCTAAGCAAATTAAATGTTACTTATGCACATTTTTCACTGGACTTAAAATAAAAAATAATTAAAACCACTGGAATATATGATTTTATTGTTACTTTGAAATGTGAGTCATTAAAAGCAAGCACACTAGACGAGAAAATGAGTGGTCTTTGAAATTATCAAAAAGAGTTCTGTTAAAGATAAAGACTTATCTGCATTTATAGGGTTTAATTTACTGCTTGCTTACCACCATTTTTCAGTAGTTTAATTTCAGCAGTTCCTTCACAAAACACGGTATAGATTTTACCCAGCTTCATATCAAATGCTTCAGGGAGTGAATTAATTTCAGGACTGTGAAGATCATTCTGAATCCTTCTGTGAGTGATAATAGTAGTTAGCAAGAACTGGTTTTCTTTTTTATTATTGTTATTATATCGTTATGGTAAACATACCTGTCATTCAGAACAAAACAACTAAGTTCCAACCAATCTGCTTAATGACTAATGGCTAATGGTTGACTGCAACCTAAAGACTTCATGGACAAATGCACAGTTGCAACAGCTGCTTTGCACATGACTTTTTCTTTACTTATGTCTCCTATCTGGAGATCAACTACGATTTTTCAGGATCAAAATCTCTGTCATGTCAGAATGCAATCAATATCTACTTGTGATTATGGATTATCTGGGGAAAAATACCCTCTATACAGTCATCTACAGCTACTAATACAGTTCTGCTGGACTGAGGAAAATAGATGACTTTGCATGGAGTAGATCTGCAGCTAGGACACCACCTTGAGCAGAACCCAGGAGCTTTTGGACAAATGAAGATGGTCACAAGCTTGAGTGCTTGACCTGTGAGAAGAGGCTTGCTCAGCCTGGGGAAAAAGAGGCATCGAGAGGATCTAATAGCAGCTTTCCAGTGCTTACAGAAAGGTCATTGATAAGACAGAGCTAGACTCTTCACAGTGGTTCATGGTGGAAGCACAGGAGACAACAGGGATAAGTTGAAATTAGAAGTTCAGACAAGGAATAAAAAACACCTCTTTCATGATAAGAACTGTAAAGGAGAGGAGCAGGCTGCTCAGCAAGGTTGTGCAGCCTCCTTCTGGAGGTTTTCAAGAACAGGAGTGATAAAGCCCAGAGCACCTCAACTTGACTATGTAGTTGACCCTGTTTTAAGCAGGAGATTTAGTCTAGATGACCTACAGGGACCTCATCCAACTTGAATTTTCCTATGATCCTATGACCCTATAAATTGGGGTTCCTGGGTACCTTCTATCTGAGAAGGCTCAGCTAGTATTTAGCATCATGCTCATTGGTCCTTCTTACTTATTTCTCCCAAATTATCCTCCTTGCTCTAGGGAAGTACCTCAAGGACAGAAGTGTACCTGGCTATGATCTTTAAGACTGGATGACCTACCCATCTCTGCACAATGGAGGCTTCTATAGCTTCATTTAAGCAGGAGCTACATCCTCACTGTAGTTTATCAGTGACCTTAAGCCACACTGGTTCCTTGCTGTAGTGACTTCAGGACCAGCTCTGGAGCAATCTGTAGGAGTGTACATGAAGACATTAGGACACATGCAAGTGTACAGGCAGTGTGTGCCTGGCTCCTGTTCCTCTGTGCTTGGCACAGTTACCTTTAGGTATCCAACCAGCCCTTGTGGAGAAGGCATCTGACAGCAGACCAAGAGCTCCAGAATCCTTCCTACAAGAGTCCCCTATCACCTGTGAGAATTTTTGTGGAGGCTGAATTCAGGCATAATTAAGTTTGCAGTTCTCATCCTTCTGGGAATCTGGATCCACCTCTGTATTCAGCAACTTCAAGCCATCAAGAACTGCATCTATAGCTGAAGAACACCCTGACAAATGAAATAAAAATCTAAAAGATAACTTATGATTCTGGAATAACTTTAAACTGGCTTTCTTTAGGGTTGAAACGCCAGACTAATTCTCTTCCTGAAAGGCTGCTTCTAGATCCAGCTGACCTAATTGCCACTGGGGTTTCTGAGTGAATACTTTATCCACTGTTGAAACTGATGGTCGTCTGGGACTTCATTATGCTGCTGACCACAGCATTTGGAAAGGCAGTGCATCTCCACAGGTCCACTTCTGCTACTGTCCATTGATAATCCAGGAAACCATTATTGATGCAGTGTGAAGGATACATAGCTGAATTTTTCTGATTCTGCTCAGTATAGAACAACATTCTCCATATACACAAGTTAATTTACGATGTGGACACAGTAGCGACTAGTTCATGTTGAACTTAGAGAACAGCATTATGCTATCTCTGAACTTGCAAAATGTTATTTTCTTCTAGTATATACAGACTGATTATAAAAAATGTTACCAGATTTATAGTTTCCTATACTTCATAAAGAAAGAACAAAATAAAAAGTAGTCAGGAGGACAAAATTGCATCTGGAGATATAGGCAATCACTAGGTTACCTTTCTAGGGGAGTCCCTCCACTTACTTTCTTAAATAGAAGTTAAAATGTCTCTCTCAAATATTTTCCTTATAAATGCACATACTCCAAAGGTCAAGCCAGAGCCATTGTGAAATAGGCTTTAGGAGAAGCATAAAACTCCTGTCTGACACAGAGTCAGTGGCAATTGAAAAAGCAAAGACTGGAAGGGTTAAAGGCTAATTACTAGAAGAAATCTGGCCTGCTGGCCTAAGATCTTTTGAGTGGGAGCACAGTCAAATGGGAGTTGTGGGATTAATTGGGTGAAAGACATTGTCACCTTGACATTCATGAAAGTACTTGGGAAGAGCACTGTTTGCTGATATACTGCGGACAGTTCATTTGAACCATGGAGGTAAAATAAGTCTTTTCCACAAAGAATTCACCTTTGATTTTTAATTGGTGTCAAATATGAAAATTAAAATCTCCAGTGTGAGAAGTCCTTGCACATATTTTCAGAAGTTTGTAAATGTCTATTCCTGTTCCCACCATAATAATGGAAAGTAAACGTATATCCCAAGGACAAAATTTTCAAGCCCTTAGCTTAATAAAATGAAGAGAGTAAAACCTGCAAGCTGTAAGTGCCTTTGGAGGTCTTTGTGAAGTGGGAACATAATGAGCAGTTCTTTGTGCTTCTTATAAATAACTCCAACATCCACTGATCAGCAGCATGACCACAGGACAGGCAGCTCTCTGCTTTACCCAGTAATTGTGATACCATGCAATAGGTACTCTATGGTCAAGGATGACAGTGGTTTGGCTTCAGGGGAATCAAGTAGAGTCCTATACATAATAAATACTCTTTGTTGCAGAATTTCACTGCAGTCATATTAGATCAATGCACAAAATTGTCCTTTCTTTCTGCTCCATCATTTAGTCAATATAATTCTTCTGCCCCATGGCATGATACCTATTCATAAACGTTTACACTTTCCTTCTTTTTTTTTTTTTTTTTTTTTTTTTTTTTCAGTTAGGAGATCAACATTTTTCCTAAGCAATTCATATCCAGCCTTCGGGGTACTTTTGAAGCACTGTATAGAAGATGCTTGGACAGTTTTGTGAACTGGAAGTATAAATTAGCACAGCTGACCCTTCCTTATTAATGCTTCAGAATACCTCAAATGTCCTAATAAAGGACAGTCAGTACAGTGCAGGTCTTCCTCATTGAAAAGCTTGTCATTTTTTCACCTCAGCATCATACTAGTAGTGGAAAATAAAGGTGATTTCAAGATAAATTCCCCAGCTCACAATTCTGACTCCTGTCCAGCATGCAAGTCTCACTCTTGTGCAGCATGACAAGCATGAGAGACTGGTAAATCCTCAGCCAGGAGGGCACAGGTCCACTCTGGTTCAGCACACCTTATACAGCAGCCAAAACCTGCACCAGGTTTCTGTGTGATATGGTAACCTAGTAATTCCATCAGAATCACACCAAACATTTCCAAGGTGACAAAAACTGGAAATTTAGTTTGCTCAAGCATTATGGAGAACTGGTTGACACAGTCTCCCCCAAACTGGCCATGGCAGTTCCCTGACTCTAAATGGAAGAAAAGATGTTCCAGTCTGCTTTTCAAGCTACTTGAAAGCATAGAGAGAAAAAGTGCTTTAGAAGATATAATCATCCTCCAAATCCTTAATTGAGTTATGATTCTAGTGAAAGGGACTGGTCATTTTTATGAGACATATAATTACCTTGCAGTGCTCACATCTGTTAAACCTGCAGTATGAAATAACTCACTCTATAGAAGCTAATCAGTATTTCACCACCAATGGATGTGAGACCAGGATTTCAGGCATAGAATATCAATGGTAAGTTATGTAGCTGGTTAAGTAAAACATAGCCAAAGATCCTTTATTTTCTCTTGAATTCAGAAGGGAATATGCATCCAATATTGCACTTTAGTAAAAGCAAGTGTCTAAGTGAGCATTTCAAACAAGGTGACTTAACAGAAGAAAGGAAGAAGCAAAACCATAACCAAGTAAGAATCTTTCTGTCAATTCAAAACCTTCAGGAAGTGAAACATGTCCAGTTTATGCTGCTCTAAGACTGTTTTCACTATTTCCCATGTAGAGGAAACCAGCAGGTTTAAAATAGGAATGAATTCTCAGACTGTCAATTTAAATTGAAGTTTGCAGTTACAGTTCAAGTTGAAAGAAGCACTTTCTTGGGCCAGAGATTCACTCCCCATGAAAAGTCCTATTCAGTCCCAGACTGCAGATTCAACTTACTATAGCAGCTCTATTAAAAGTGGGGTGTCACAAAGTGACAAGAAAAACAAGAGTGATCTTTGATGCACCAAAAATCAATGATACACAAAAGCCAGCACCAAAAATCAAGGGTGGACAAAAGCAACTTAAGCCACAAGATAATATTTATCATAACAACATAATGCGTATGAATTGTGCCTAGATATATTTAGTTAGAAAGCAGAGACAAGTTTCTGCTGTCAAATGAGTAATTTTGTTTAACAGCCTCCTAAGTATGAAAAATGGGAATAAATTTAAGATTAAGTTTAATGAAGGTATAAATGGAATCAGTGTCATCTTCAGGTACACACAAAGTATGCAGCTGCTAGCGTGGGTACTAGAGTGATTAGAGGAGCAAAATAAAATTGAGTGAATTCCCCAGACATCACTATTTCAGAGTGGATTAGGGAGTCAAATGTATGCAAACCTTCCATCCTTGACTTATCAATGAGGCAGCCTCATTCCATCCACTTGGTGCATCGCCTCCAGGACCCCTCCTGTCCTCACTGCCAGGGTGGGAGCAGCTGTGCCAGCACTGCCTCAGCATGAGGGAAGCAGGGTTACAACATGGGCTGGAGGTATTTATTCCCACAGCCATGGGCCTTGGTCTTGAACATGATGTTGAGTAGACATGGTGCCAGCTAGCAGTGCTGGGAAGGTTATGCTTAGGAAAAGAAAGGGCATGTGCCAGCTGTGTCTTAAGTGCTCAGGAATGGTGGTGTTACAGAGCAACCATCAAAATAAAGGCTGCCTACACTAATGAGAAACGGGGACTGCCTGTGGTGGTCTCCAGTTTTGTATTTAGTTTTCAGTCCACATTCCTGACTTCAGTCCTCATCAAGTCAGTTCTTCCCCAGCCTCTTGCATTATGAAAACTGATTTACATATCCAAACAAATGGCCCTCAAATGGGAAATTCAGGCTGACAAAACATAACTCATGCTCATCCTTTTTGGAGCTATCTTTGCATTAAAGAAAAGATTAACAAACAAAACCAGGGAAATAAAGAAAGAAATGCCATGGAACCACTGGGATTTCTGAGAAACTATTCAACCATCCATGTACATTTGTGAAGATGAGGTTGGGGGGAGGGAGATTTCCCAGTTGACACGTTTCTCCACTTGTGAACATGTTGAAAGATCACTCATATGTCTTCAATGAAGTCACTGACAGTCAAGAATGCTGGAGGCAACAGCTGTTGGAGATTGATTTACCTCAAGGCTATTTAATCTCTCAGCCTCTCCTAAGGATGCTTGCTAGGGGGAAGGTAAAGAAGCACAACTAAAAATTGTATTGCTTTCAGCAGCTGTTGTTATTCCTGAAAGCCAAGAATGGGTCAAAAAAATGTGATGAAAGTCTTGGATTGTTATCAGCTATAGGGGTGGCCAAAGCTTACTGTTTCCTTTGGGGGTAGGGTTTCCTTTGTGGAATGAAATACAGTAAAATTACTAACTCCAAGGGGGCTTAGTTGCCTGGGAGTTACCGTGAAGTGTATATGTGCCTTGGAATTTCCAGAATTATGAGTATATTATGTCAGTCTGGAGTGATACAGGTTGTGAAAGGCGGCCCTTGTGTTCAGTAACAGGAGCTGGGACAATAGGGCAGCAAGAAAAGATAACATAAAACATTCATTAAAATGGTGGAAAAAAATTACTGAAAAGCAGAGTGCAGCTGCTATATGTGTCAGCTACTATTTCAGAATGGTCTCCCTCTGTGAAACTCTGGATTCTTATTAAGTCACATTGTCCGACCATGCCTTAGATCCGTACACTGTAAGACATTTGCCTACCTAGTTGAAAATGTAACACACGCATTTCCTGGCAGAGCATCTTTTTGTGACCATGCATTTTCCACAATTTGCTAGCAGAGTGTCGGAGGGAAGAAAATTAACATGAACTGCATTTTCAATGGAGAAGAAAATAAGTGAACATGTTTGGCTCACCAGGGACTTCACTGCTGTGAATACATAGATAGATGCCTTGTGGCTTCTCAGAGTGCATCATTGGGCTTAAAATTTACATCTTTTCCCTCCAGCAATGCAAGTTGTTTGAGAGAGTGCTCCATTCTGGGCATTAGCTGTCTACAGCCTGACACCTCTTTCATCCCTTCCAAACCTTTTCAGTGGATCACTCAGGATGTATCCACACCAGGGCTTTAGTTTGGATCAAGAACACGTTTTGAAGGAAATCTCTCATTATCCCCACTTACTGTGCTTTGGTTCCCATCACGAATCTGTCCTGGAGACCATGAGCCAGATTCCTGTCAGATGAAACTAAAAAGGAAAGTGGTTGTTAGGAGCATACCTCATGGCGCTGCACCACAAAGGGCTCTTCAAGAGCAGACTAGAGTTAGTTCAGAGTAGAATAACCCTGAAATGTGAATTGTAGGGTCATTAGGTCCTTAGTACTAGGTGTTTCATTATGCAGATTCACTCTTACCAGTCCACAAACCTTGCTGATACCCACATAGCCACATAAATGCACCAGTTAAAGACTAAAAAAAAAAAAAAAAAAACAAACACGGGAAAAAAAAAAAAAAAACCCACGAAGAAAATAAAATACAATTAAAAACACCAGGTGGTGGGAAGACAGATCTGTGGATCTGAAAGTCACAGTTATCCTGAATATTACTATGATCAGAGAAGGATGAGTAACATTACAAGAGTTCTCAGGAACAACACACAAGCCAGGAAAGACAGAAGAATTCAAAGATGGCAACCTTTGGTTATCATGGACATAAAATTCCTTTAAGTATTCCTCAGATGCTGAAAAAATGGCAAAGCCAGAGAAAAGATCATAATGCTGAAAACCAAGTAGTGTGCTCTTGAAGAGTATCTACATATGATTTGCTGCTATGACAGCTGTTAATCATAAAGTACATGTAGCCACATAATTCTAGCACAGGACTGTATAGAACTGAACAGGACCTTGGGATTTTTACTTAGTCCTGTGAATCTGATGAATAACTGAAGTTTATCCAACCTATTCAAAACTTTTGGCTCTTAGAAAACTAGTAAAGGTCCATTTTTGATGAGTGGTTTGGGGACTACAGGGAAGCAATCATCAAATTACTGAAGATTCCTGTCTCACAAGTACTTAAAAGAACAGAAGAGCAATGTTTTTGTGGCTTTTCAGCGGTTCTCCCTCTGGGACACAGTTGAAATGAGAAAAAAGAGAAAAGCAGAAATTAAGAAAAATGAATTATGGACTGTGTCCAACAGAATCCAATAACAGTTTTTCTGCTGGTTACACCAAATGCTGGATCAGGCAGTTTGGTACAGTAGTCTTCAGAACATTTGATAGCTTCACAGTGGTCTGAATAGATAGATATCCAATTCCATTTTTTATCTAATTGCCACCAAGCTGACAGACTTTTTACATTAGTGATGGAATATGCAAGTCCTGTAGCATGATGGCCTTCCCAACTAAGAAGTGCCATGCAAAGATTATCTGATTTTCTAGTTGCAGTCTTAAAAGTTGAGTCTAAAGTTTTTGAGCTAGAGACTAGAACAGTACCCTATGGAAAACTAGAATAATTAAAATATTTGACACTTGCATTATTTTTACCCTATGCCACTCTAAAAATGTATGCTTGTACTTACCAGAACTTCCACTGAAGTGCAACCACTTCAGGTCCATGGATAACGCTTATCCTCAGGGGACCACGGGCACAGATGTCTGTGTTCTTCTTTGCAGTAACATTACGCACAAAGTGAGGCTTTCAAGGACCTGACTGAAGCTCCTGCTAATCTCACTAGCTGTAGATCACAGCCTTTTCATGGGGCTGTTCCCCAACAACTGAAAGAAAAAGGATTTGTTCAGTTCCATCTCCAGTGCTTATAGAAGTATGATCCAGCCAAAATCCATCCTTGCAGATCTTCGGGGTAGTTTTCTTTTTCCTATATATTTGAACCTATCTTTCAGCATCTTCTATTCCAGACACCTGAAGAGGCCCTGATGCATCTGGTTCCCCTGTCATCTTGCAACAGTAAGAAAGTGGTTAAGTTTTTTCAGACTCCCGACAAATTAACTTCTATACTTTACTTGAAAACAGTTTTTATTTTTTTTAAATCAAATTTGTCACTTCTATTTGTTCTGAGAGACATTTATATTCCTCCTGCAGATACACCCTAGAAATGTTCTGCAATATTGAATATTCACAGATAAACCTTGCTTTGGGAAAGCTTTCATGTTGACAGATAACCAGCACTGAAGGTATGTTGTCATCTAATCTTGTCCCGTAGCAAAACCTGAGTTCATATTCACCTCACATACATGCTGTTTCAAAAGAAGCCTGCTCAGGCAGAGTAACCAGAGGAGGAAAGCAGAAGCTCTCACACTCCCTCAGCCTGGAACCAGCTGTGCCAATGCACCCTGGGCACAGCTTGGGTACAGCCACAGCCACCCTGAGTCCTTTATTCCCACTTCACATCAACCTCTGCAAGCAGCATCACATGTACAATACAGGGCAGAGAAGTGGACTGGGATCTTTCCTAAAGGGAGCTGTAGGTGGCAGAGTCACTGGCCTCTTGCTGCTGTAATGACACATGCAGCTCAGGTCAAAGAGCATAGTCCCAATAACAGACATAGTCTTAGCAAGGGACACATTTGTATTATGAAGTATTTTAGTGTGTTTGTGTGCTGGTAGGTGTAAGTAATAGCTGATGCCATTATAAATGTGTGAGTTCAAGATGTTACAAATCAGATAAAGAACACACTTCTCAACCCTATCTGTTTCCTTCCTTAAACCTATTTCATAAAGCTTGGTTCTATAATATGACTGCCTTGATCAGTGCCAGAGCATGTGGAAAAATATAACTTAATTTCATGCAGAGAATCAGGGTCAAGACATAATCCAGCAGACCTCTGGTCATGTTAAAGCCTTCCCATATACAGTTACCTTCCTAATGTAGATGAAATCTTGGGGCAAGAGACAGTTGCTTCTGTCTTGTTCTTAGGTGTGAAAATCAGTATGGGAATGTGAAAGGCCTAGAACATACCATCCCAACGCAGTAAGTCTCAACTTGCAAAGGAGACTCGAGTTAGGCAATGACAAATTCCTTCCTCTCATCAGAGACAAGTTCCTCAGGAGCCTTCCCTGGAATGTGTCTTTGAGCTCCAAGGTCATTCTAATGATGGAAAAAAAGAGATCTTCATGGTCTAAAGCAAAAGCCTGCAAAACATCTTTCTCAGACCCCACAAGCCACATGTGAAGGAACGAACTGTATGTAGCCTGTTGGAGACTTTGCGAAGCTGTGAGCTGTGCTCTTACAGTGCATGGAGAGGTCATCTCCTGGGGCAAAGCACAGAGAGGCAGATAAGAAATCATCCACATCAGCTGCCATTTAAAAATCAGTATCAGTTCAAAACAGGGTTTTGCACAAAACAGGTCAAAAAGAAATGAGAAAATTTTGTGGCCCTTTCCAGTGGTAAGGATGCATTGGGCGATGGCAGGAATTGAGGATGCAAATGCATTTCCTGGGCTCTGGGTACAGCACCTTCCTGCAGACTCTAAGGGGCAGCGAGATAAACATGACCAATGGGGGAAAATACAGAAAGGGTAAAAATAAACATTTTGATTCACCCAGCCTTGTCAACCATGAATGAAAGGAACATGGAAACTCAGAGAACACTAAAAATGCTTTTCATTAATCTGTCTGTCCCTCTGCATCCAGAGTCAATTGACAACTCAGAGATACCAGGTACAACTGTGACAAAAGGCAAGGGAACCGATAGGAAGGAGGATTAGTTTTGGTCTTAAAGTAGAACGTCATCCCTACAGAAGAAAATAAAAACCAACAAAATCATAGGAAACACTGTTGCAGGGACTCTTGGAATCTTAACTAGTTTTATCCTCAAGACCAAGGAATACAATCGAGCTGAATTTAGGAAAATTATCTTTACTTATTTGCATATTGCCTAATTATTTGCCTATTACTTGCTTCCAACACAAGAAGATTTTCTTTCCATTGTCAATGGCTTAACATCAGACTAGACAACCTGAATATTTCAGGGGAAATCTAAGTTCTGAAACATTCCCCTTGTCTCCTGAGATGTCTGGGTCCAAAGGGGAAAATCCCAAATCTCCCAACTTCCATAGCTGCAGCTTCCTTTTTACTGAGTGAAGCATTTTGATGCTGAAAGCAAAAAGCCACATTAAATGTATGTATAAGCAGAAAGTGGAAACATAAACAGGTGCATGTTCATTTATATAGAACTATGTTCTTATAGTCAGCACTACTCCCAATCTGACAGCAATGCCCTTTAAAACCAATCAATCAGACTGTTGTGTGAAGTTAGGTGTGGAGGTTTTCCTCCAAAATACTTCTTCATAAAAATGTCTTGAAGGAGAGGTGAGTTACAAAAGTGTGTGTATGCATGTCTGCACACATGATTTCAGACCGGAGGAAAGGGGGAATGCTCTGTCACACTGGGGAATTCCCATGTCCCAGATTATTGCAGACAGGGTAAAAAATGATAAAATCTAGTATGATGCCTGGTCCTATTTCCCAATTCCTCATAGAGCCTGGAGGCACAAACTATTCAGCAGCTGGGCTGGGAAAGAAAATTCCCTCTCCATGAAACATTATAGCACAGTTGAGCACATTTACGGTTGCACAAAACTTTTCATGGCATCAGCTATTTTCTTTTGGGAAAGACAAAATACTTGAAAGCACAGCCCTGTTCTGCTGCTGCAATTTTCTAAAGAAATTTTCTCTTTTGCCCAAAAGAATAGCCAGTCATGAATATGCATGTGTATGCAGGCAGTGGGCAAGCCAGGAGAACGGAGTGCCTTTCCCAGAGAGCCTGCCTGCAGGATGTCCTGCAGGGCCTGGCCACTTCCAGTGCCCATCAGTTTGGCTTCCCACTGGGGCACAAACTAATGGCCTGTCGGAGATGATCTGAACAAAGGAACCTAAGCACAGTGCAGGAGTGCATTGCCCTAAAGAATCAATTTTAACACTGTTTTAAATTTCTTCTTATCCTCTGTCAGGAAAATCACAATGAGACAGCAGGATAAAAAGTGACAAAGCGCAGGGAGCTTTTTGTGGTTTAATATCTGGAGACCAGAAGTGAGGGCTGTTTTGTTTGATTGCTGTCATTTCTTTATCACTACTGAAATTACGTTGTCTATGTGGGATGTGGTGAAAAAATACATTTATTTGTCTTTCACCCTTTCTTATCTTGAGCTCAGCATGATTTCAGGGTTGCTGGATAACAAGAAAACAGTCCTCTGCCAGGCCTGTATTGACTCTATAAGCAGTACTGTAAATACTTCAGCTCCTTGCGTGTTCTCCAGAGAATCAAAAGAATAACCAAGAGCATTTATATAGATAGTGTGAGTCAGGAAAAAGCAGGTATCATGGGGGTCAGAAGAGGAAGAAGCACCTTTCCAAGATGATGTCAACTCTGGGGAGTCTCTAGCATGCACCAAGATCTTAGGAAGCGTGCCTGAAAAGTGAGTTTGTCTTGCTCTTCCTCATCTTAATGGGGCTTGGATTGAGAATCACTAGTTTATAGGATTTGTCTTTCTACCATAGTATCATCCCAGCTCAAAACCACTGATCTGTGAAGCCACAACATACTATCCTGAAGCAGGGAGTGCTATATAAGTTTTAGGATGGTGAAGTGGTGAGAAAGAGCTTTTCAACATTTTTTTTTTTACATAGTGCCTGATTTTGGTTTCACAGCTCAAGACATTAATTTCTAGAATGACAATAAAGTTACATGTGCTCAGTATTTCTCGAAAATAGGTCCCAATGTGACCCACCCTATTCTCGAATATTAGAAGCTGGTTCTGAGCCTACATTTTTTAGAACAGTTCCTTGAACTGGCCTCCACTTTGTACCATCCACATCTGAACCCTTCTTCTATCTTATCACCAAAGTCATTTGTGTAGAAATAAACTCCAGAGGCCATGTTCTCAGATTTTTATCCCTAAAGTGAGCCAATACACTGATGTCAGTTGGTCAAAGGAAAATTTATCTGCATCTGCACATGAACAAGACAACAGATACCTCTTTCCCTAGCCTACAGGATGTATAAGATGTGGGATGGGACATTACAAAACTGTCCGGTTCTGCTTTTTTATATTCAGCATGGTTTAATTTCTCTTTCCACACAATCAGAAAAAGCGTAGCCATCATCCTCCCAGGAATAAGGAAACCTGAGATACCAGGAAAGAAGTTAATCTTATTTTCTTCAGAAGGAATGTTTCAAGATATTAACTGATAGATACAATCTTCCTATCTGAAACCAACTACCATGTCCATTACCAGCATCTGCGTGGGTAGAGAAAAGTATTGGAAAAGTCAGAAGGTTAAAAATGCAGCAAAACAGAGAATTCAGCCTGCTCGACAAGTTCAGCGAGTGATCACTTGTAGAACTTTGTCTACCCTTGAGACAAGACAAGCTCTACTTAGGAATGAACTCTTTTGTGAGCACAAGGATCATGCGGCCAGGTTGCTTTTCTGTCTTGCAATGGTATTAGAGTTAACAAGTATCATGGTTTGTTTGGGTTTTTCCCTAGGTATAATATTGTAATTTAGTGGACTAAGAGTTTGAAATGCTCAACTCCTCACATGTTGTGTGACTTTCAATGCACCAGCACTTCAATTCCCACTTCTTAATCTTGAAAGATATTTTGTATAATACACGGAAGTGATTAGGTGGCTACTCTGGGCCATGGAAGATGTTTAGACAGTTGAATTAACCTGGCTTTCAGCAATGTAGAACCATTCAAGACACAATTTTTGACAGTGTGTAGGGAAGAAAATGAAGATGTGAGACAAGATATACCAATTCAAACTCTTTGTTCAAGATATATATTTTTTTTTCTTTCAGTCACAAAGAGTGTTATAATTATAGTTACTACTCAGATCTTGGAGCTTACCAGACCCATGCAAGTGACACCCTGTGCTTTGACAGTCTGCCTTTGATTTGAATGTTGTCCATGCAACTGAATTTAGACTACATTTTTGAAACATCTAACTTCTATCCACAGTATCCTTAGTAATGATCTTCTTCAGCAATGTTTCTGACACTATTATTTACACTGTGTTGTAAAACTGATGCATAAGAAACACTGAAAACATTTTCTAGCATTGATGGTTTGTCATTTCTTCCAAATAAACAGCTTCAGAGATGCTAAAAGCAGGCTTCATCAGACTGGATGTGAGTATTTACAGTATAAGCATCTACATTTATGTTCATTGCCTAAGCAGCTTTTAGTCAGTGGTGAGTTAATCGCTGTAATTTAGGGTACAATTTCATAGTAAAATACACTCTCATATCTGGTCCGGTGAATCACATCCAAAATGCATTTGACTTTATTGACTAGATCTCCACTGAACTTCAGAGGAGCTTAGACACCTCAACCACACACTTTATACATTGTAGACACCTAAAATTAGCAGATATAAATCCCACTTTAGGATCTCACTTTCATTAAAACACAAAAGAAAGGACACTTTTTAGATTTTGTTGTTGTTATACAAGCTTGTCATTTGGACTCTTGCTATTAAAAGCTAAAATGTAAATTTCCATCATTCCTTGCACTCAGGTACCCTTAACTCAGTCCCAGCACCATTCTAGCTCATACTTTTCTCTTGCCTCCTCTACACATTATTGGTTGCAGCTTTAAGAGGAAAGCTGGTCCTTCCCCAGACATATTTCTCAGCACTACAAATTCAGCTGGGATTAACCTAAATTCTTTGGAGTTTCTCAGAGATGCTCATGCAAGTGTTGGTTCTCTTTTTTCTTTTCCTTTTTAAAGAAGTTGGCACTGCTTTATCTCACATACCCACAAGAAGGGAAGAAAGCAAAAAAGCTCCCAAAAAAACTGTGATGAGTTCCCCCTTCAAAGAATACTAATGTCAATATCACACTTTGATCCTCACAGCCAGCCAGAAATGTTTCAGATATATCTCTTTATTCAAATATTTAAGAACTTACAGAGAAGATCCATGCAGGTGACATAATTCAGAGGCTGTACAACTCAGTTCCATAATAAAACACACTGTTCTCCTTATGCCTAGCTGCACCAGATTTTGTTCTCAGAGCAGAGTCAAAAGACCTTTCACCCTGGTATAGATCTGGGATAACCCTGACAAACTCAGCAGAATTAAAAGGCCATGAAATAGAGTAAATCACAGCCACAGCAACTCATTTAATTTTAGCAGAGCTACTCCAGGTTCCCAGCAGTCTTAACTAATTGCTTGGCCTTGTTCCACTTTCCCTAAAGACTGAAGCATCCATTTTTTTCCTCGTATCAATTATTAACAGGACCCTTGTCAGAAGATGCTTAACAAACTGAGCATCCTTCAGCAGCCCATCTGCAGCCCAAACCCAACTGCAGCTCTAGGCTTTGTCTCTGTTCTAACCCTAATCCTAACTCAAGGCTTTGAACAAATCTTTACCTAAGATCCTCAGCCAATCACCCAGATGGAAAAGCTTTAATGGGAGACTTCTCTGTGCAGCCTACCCCTTTTTTTGGCAGCCCCTTGCAGCCTTACTCCAGCTGAAGCTGGATTTTATTCAGGAAGAAACTAAAAGGCATAGGGTCAGCAAAACAATGGAAATAGAAAAATGCACCCAGGAGTAAGGTGACCGAAGTAAAACACAAACAAATAGCAGCAAATGTGAACAGTAGCTGAGAAGGGTAACTCTAAGGATAACAGCAGTAAGCCAGTGTCCTAACAGCTGTACTCCATCCACTCTCATATTTTTCAGCCTATTTATCTTTTAATAGGTGACATTCCCTGTCATGCCCTTCAAACCTCACAAGTTTATTGCTGTTTGCACAGTGTAGCTTCCATCCCCAAAGGCTATATGCCTGACAGGGGAAGAAATGTATGTAGATAAGATTTTCCCTGTGTTCCTCCTGGCAGGCAGGCGGCTGCACGTCTTCCATTCTGAAAGCTGACAGTTATGAAATCTTGCCAGATACACTGGTGGGATTTGGGGCCAAAACAGTAGCAATCTAGTAGAGGGCAGTGAGACACAACAAGTATGACTGCAAAATCCTTTGAGTTGTAGCTAGACATTTCAGGGCTCAGGCTGTGCATAGGTTGGGTACAAATACTGGACTCATGGGAGAAAAAGCAGATTTTTAAAGTGATTTGGTGCCCTCTAATGGCAAGAATCCTTTTAACCAAAATGTTCTGCTGAACACACTTTAACCCCAAACCGGTCACTGTCATTGATAACAAGCTCAGTTCAACTGGCATAGTCCTGTTTTCAATCATTAGTTTAGTTGGCTTGCTTGACTGATAGGGCCTCTCTCCTACTGGCTAATTTCTATATCCATTTATCATCTGGGCTTTGTAGAGGCTGAAGCAGATTGTGGATTCAAATAATTGAGATCCTACTAAGCTTTATGTGCACTGTGAGGACAGGGCTACCCTGTTAGCTCTGTCACACCAGGAATTATGTCTGTTTGCCCTGCTCGAGTTGCAGCATATGCTTCCAGAAACGTACCGTGGTGGGAGCATGCATGTTTCATCTGCTGTAACCAAAATAAGCACTGGGCAGTGAAAAACCTGTGCATGCCTCTTGTGCAGACGAATTCGATGAACTACAGAATTTATTTCTTAAAGATTAAGAATTTAGTGGAATACAGTGAGCAGTTCAAGAGTTCCCTGTAGTCACTCAACCATTCTTTTTCTGGAGTCAGATCATAGATGTTAACCTGAAGGAGACACATCAACTGCTCAGATTGCCTGGGAAAATGGAAAATTAGAGAGAAATAGAATTATTGATGTAAATTCAGGCTTTTCCTTCTGCTGCTGCTCTCCCACCCCAAGGTGGTGGTGTTGTCTCCAACAGTTCTCTAACCACCAGGGTACACTGAGAGCTTTTATAAGGTCCATGCACATGGAGCGATGCAGGTAGCCACAGTTTCTGTGTAACTTTTGTGCCCTGGTTGAACAGAAGCTAACTGCAAACAGGATGCCTTTTGTTCACATGGTGTTGTGTTAAAATTAGTAAGCCCTGGAATTGCTGTGAAGACTCATATGATGCTAAGTGGCTGGGTGATAGCATAACAGCTGTAACTTAGATAAATCCAAAGCAATGAACATAGATAAAAACAAACACTACTCTATGTAGAAACAGTGATAGCCTCTAAATCAGATTTTACCACTCAGAATGATCTTGTAGTGATTGTTCATGCAGTGACTCTGGAAAAGACAAATTGAATCACTGAAGAAAGAGCAGATTAAACAAAACATCATTATAGCATTATGTTCAAATTCTTTAGTGAGCTTAGAGTTGTCTGTGTCTCTGGTAATCACAGCTCAATAACGGACAGTAGAACCAGAAAGCATGCAGAGAAGCATGACAGATGATCAACAGCATAGAACAGTTTCCATACAAGAAACAATTAAACAGCCAAAGCTGCATAGAATCATGGAAGATGTGGAGAGAATATTTGAGAGAGCTGCTTTTCATAGTACAAGAACTAGGGCACCAAATGCTCTTAAAAAAAGAAAGTGATCTTTTTGCCACATCCCCCGCCACCCATTAAATGTTGAAATTAATTTCCACAGGATTTTTGGGGTTAAAGATGAGCTGCACCTATGGCCAAAGGATCTACAGAAGCATGATACACCTTGAGTTCAGAGATTTCCTATCACCCATGGCTGGAAGCTGGGAGGGGGAAGAGGGGAGTTGTTCATGGAGACAAAGAAAATGAAAGGTAGACAGAAGTTTGATTTAGAGACCTACAGCTCTGCAGATCTTCCAGATCTTCCAACATTGTCTGCCTTAGTACTACTGAACCTGAGAAAATGATTCTGTGAGACTGACCTGTGACTGAACCAATAATGAAGGTAGCTCTTCCCTGTGGCTTAATCAGATATTTAACTCTTTCCCTGAAAACCATGAGACAGAGGAAAAGCAGATGCACGTGATGGGTTTTTTTTCAGTTACCAATAATATAAAAACTTGGTATTGTTCAAAATGCTTTGTTGAAGCCCTTTCCTAGAATATTCATGCATTAATACAATTTAAAGCTAGGAGATCTCATATGGCATCCGAATACTGCTATTTCTTCCCAGTTGTCTTTAAATTTTGTCTACTGACTTCTCTTCAGCTCCTGTCTGTATCACAGAAAGATAATCACTTTGGATTTGAGGGTATCAAGATCTGGCATATTTACTGTTCTCCTCAGATCATTTCAGTGGCAAATCTCCTTCATTATTAAAAGCACTTGTCTAATTATAATTTGAATTCATCTTGGTTTTGCATACAACCATGAGTTCTTGCTATGCCTTTTTCTACAAAAGAATTTTCTAACCCTGGTGTTTTTCTTCCCTGAGAGTTGATCACACACTCTAACCATGTCTTGCTGTGGTACTAGGTAGTACATGTGTAGAGCCATGGACAGAAAGCTGCATGATGAAGTGCAACATCTCTCCTTTCCTTTTGTCTCTTCATCAGTTCCTGTGTCCCCTGAGTGAGTCCTTTAGAAAGATGCTTTGTCAGGACTCTCAGTCTCCTTTTTGATAAACCGAGTAAATAGAGCTCTTCAAGTCTGTCAAGAAAAGCATCATTCTTCAGCTTTTGAACAGCATTTATAGTTCCTTATTACCTTGTCTTATTTAACACTCTTTTTTTTAAAAAATGACAACTGAAATGAATACAGGATCCCTGTAGCATCACAAAAGATGCCAGAGGCAAAATGCCTCTGCTCCTACTCTAGTATTTTTATACTGGACTATTACACCAGGACTTCACACTTGATCACTTGCCCCATACCCTCTTCTTCTTCCCCATTCTTTTCCAGAGTGACTGCTGTGGTGGATATGATCCCTGTTCGGTAACAGATCCAAACACCCTGCTCTTAAATGTCACAACTACTGTGAAAGCCAGTTACTGCACAGTAGGTTAATCAGATCCATATACAGGCTGGAAGGTATCCCAGAAAAGAGATTGGTTTTGGATAGTGTGAGTCTTGCTATACTTTCACGGGATTTACATTTAACCTCTGACCCAACTGACAGCTGTGGAGGGAAGATACACAAAAGCAGTGCTCTAGTTCCTGTCCCATGTATTTTGCATCCCAAAGGAATATTTGGTATCTGCAGGCACCACAAATTACAATTCAGAGAGTCAGAGAGAAGCCACATTGAAGTTCTTGGTGTCATGAAGAAGCATCCTCCTAACAGGCTCACTTGCAGGAAAACACAACTGAGGTGATATTGCCCTTCAAGAAGCTTTCTGTCCATGGCTAAGCGCTTTTGTTATATTGTACCACCTCTGCAGAAAGAGAGATCTTAAACTATTAGAGCAGAGAAAAGCTTTGTTATGGCTCCACACCCTCAGGCATATGAAAACCAAGTGCTTCAATACCTCCCAGGATTAGGCTGTTAAAGGTGAGGGGAAAATACATTCTGGAGAAAGGAGCTACTAAAAGACCAGATAAATAATTTAGACAGAAGCATTTCTTGGTGTGGTTGAATATGTTCCTGGAGCACGGTTACTTATCTCCTCCTCTTTGTTGTTATACACCTGCAAAAGTGGTTAGTATTTCAGGAGGTGAATATCCCTGCATGGCTCTACTGCATGTCATAGTGCTTTTCCTTCAGGATCTTTGCTTAGAGGCTCTTACACAACACATAATCTGAAATACAGCAACACCTGCCTTAATCTGCTTTGCAGCCATGTCTGGATCCAACACATACAAGCGCCTTACCAAAATATTTTTCCAAGACTCACACTTGGGGTTTCATTATAACTCCCAGTAAAGAAGAGGCTGGGTATGTGAGAAGAAGAAGGGGGAGAATAAGGAGCCAACAGCCTTCACTTTGCACAGACAATTGAGGCCTAACCAGAGCAGTCCCTCAAAGACCAGAGGAGTTCGCTCCCTCTGCAGTTGATAATCACAAGAGAGAACTAGCAGAAGTGAATGTTGCAGAAAGCTGCTATAAAGACTGTTTCCCTTCTGGAAGGTCCCACACATCGCTGTAGGAATGAAACCAATAGTATGGCAAAAGCAGAATAAGGAATGAGATCCCTCCCATTATGCAAACACAAAGGAACAGAGCGCTCAGCCTTCTGCACAATGACCCCAATGCTGTTTCAGAAGAGGATGTTTTAAGGTGCTGCTTCGCACCCAGTCCTAATGAAACTCTCCTAGGTATTCCACTGGAACATCCCTTCCACAAAAAAAAACCCCAAAAAAACAACCCAAAAAACAACCAAACACAAAATGAGTCAGAAACTGTACAGGAAAGTCAGAACAAAGCAGTGCTATACTCTGCAAAGCATGTACTAAAGAATGCTTTCCAAAGAACATAATTTCTGCCTTAAAAAAAAATACCCCATGCTATTCCCAGCAACACTCTCGGTATGTGCCATGTCTCAGCCATACCAGAACCTGCAACACATACATCCAGACAGGTTAAAATGTTTCATCTCATGGTGCATGAGTGTCTCCTCCTGTGCCTGGCTTTACTTCATGCCTGGAACAAGAGCGTGGGCAAAGCACAGGTTTTCTGTGGCACGCTGACATTATAGCAGTGTTGGTGGCCAAGTGATGAGAGATCTTCTGTTACCACAATAACTACGCATCCCCCAAGTTTTAAAACATCACCTTATGTTTCTCCCCATTATTCAGTGGCAGTTTATTTTCCTGGCAATGACCACATGGTGGTGATGTCTCACCATGAGTTCAATGTTCAGTACCGACTCCCAGGAACAGAATACTCGGTTAAAGGAGCTGGAAATTTACAGCACAGCACATTTACAAGGATACTTGTAGAGTGAGCCCTCTAAGCCCACTTTACCTCAGAATTTATACTCACTGCTTAACTGCTTTGCTTATGGGGTTGTGTGGCTTTCTAGTCAAAAACATTCTAGAGTTTTTCTAACAACAGATGTATCTCTCAGCACGTACATCCAAATGCAGAAGTATTTGGAGTTGCACAGAGAGAATTTAATTTCTTTGTCCATCTGATTCAGCTCCCAACCTGAGTTGTTTGTTTGTTTGTTTGTTTTTTAATAATTCTTTGATACTCTATCCACTTCACAGAAAACAAGCGCTTCTGAGAAGTCATTTAGAGTCATGCAGTGTTGAATGCTCATTCTTCCAAATTGCTTAGGAAAAGCCTTCCTCCATAAAGCTTTTCAGCCACCCTTTACCAAAGGCAGGTGCTAAAAAGAATGTGTATTGCACTGTCATTGTGCTTTTCAGCCGATTCACAATATAGGCCTTAAATTAGCTACTATATGTCCTTGACTGAATGTAGACGGCGACAGCCTCATCTAATAGCCAGTGAAGTCAATGGGAGCCTTTCAGTTTTCCCTCATTTGGCCCTGAATCAAGTTCAAAGTTGTCTGGTTCAGGAACCAGATCTTCTGTGTTTGTACAAAGAAGATTATTCTCCGATATGGATGTAGGTTACAAAAAAATCTATTACAACTTTGTGCACAAAAGAAGCTATATGTAACAAAGACAGCACGTCTCAAACCAACAGAGAGATTAGCTCCTGTTTAATTGGTTTGAAACAAGGGCAGATCATCAACAGGGACAAGAGAACTGGTTTGGACTTAATGAGCAATGCATCATTTCCCACTCACAAACTTTCACTGCAAACTCACCCTGAACTTTTAGAGTCAAAACTATTTTAATGATCTTTTTCCTTGCATAGTAATGAGCCTTTCTACTTTTATGTTCTGTCAAGGAACAGAGGAATACACATCACCACAGAAAGAGGGCTCTTTTTGCAAAGGGAGTGACTACATACAGGAAATGTAAGAACTGTCATGAAATATTGTATTCATGGATATTTTCTAGACTAAATGCAAACAGGGTCTGACAGTTCAGACAGGCCATTCTAATAACATTTTACCTTTTGACTGGAAAATCCTTCAGTGCTTTGGAAGTGTAGTGTGTTTGGTATCACAACCCTCTTTTGGTGTAGGCAAGTCTCAGCATGCCTTCATAAAATCTTTGGAACTGGAGAACACATTAATCCACATCCACCTATTTCAAATACTTATTAAACACTTGAAGTCCCCATGCAGCTGCTGCTCACCCAGGAAGAACTGAAATTCCCCAGATATCTGCCTTTTTTGTTGCTGAACATTTGTGGATCCACCCAAGTCCTCACAATACAAAGGAGAAGGATGTCTACACTGTCTGACTGTCCTGACTTTAGGGTCAGCTCCACTATGTTTTCAGAAAAAACTTACTGAATTAAGTCTCTCTGGAAGCTGAAATGCAGGACTTCCTGCCCTGCAGCTGGAACTTAATGAATTACAGCTCTTATTGAGATCTGGGATCTTTTCTGTTGCTTTGGATCAGATCTTGAATCAAAATCTTGGAATCATAGAATTGTTTGGGTTGGAAAGACCCTTTAAAGGTCATGTAGTTCAACTTCCCTGCAATGAGCAAGGACATCTTCAACTAGATCAGGTTGCTCAGAGCCCTGTCCAACCTGACCTTGAATATTTCCAGGGATGGGGCATCTACCACCTCTCTGAACGACCTGTTCCAGTGTCCCACTATCCTTAGCATAAAAGATTTCTTCCTTAGATCTAATCTAAATCTACCCTCTTTTAGTTTAAAACCACTACCCCTTGTGCTATCACAACAGGGCCTGCTAAGAAGTGCATCCCCATCTTTCTTATAAACCCCCTTTAAGGATTGAAAGGCTGGAGTAAGGACTCCTCAGAGCCTTCACTTCTACAGGCTGAATAATCCCAACTCCCTCAGGTGTTCCAGCTGTCTGATCATTTTCGTGGACCTACTCCAACAGGTCCAAGTCTTTCCTGTGCTGATGACTCCGGAGCTGGACACAGTACTCCAGGTGGGGTCTCACCAGAGTAGGGTAGGCGGGGAGAATCACCTTCCTCGACCTGCTGGCCACACTTCTTGTGATGCAGCCCAGGATACAGTTGGCTTTCTGGGCTGCAGGCGCACATTGCTGGGTCATGTTGAGCTTCTCATCAATCAACACCCCCAGCTCCTCTGCAGGGCTGTGTCCTGATTTCAGCTGTATAGAGTTAATTTCTTCTTAGTAGCTAGAATAGCTCTGTGTTTTGAATTAAGTGTGGGGTTTGGTATGAGAAGAATGTTGATAATGCACTGATGTTTTCAGTCGTTGCTATGAGATCAAGGACTTCCCAACTTACATGTCCTGTCCGTGTGCGGGTGTACAAATGGCTGTGAGGGAGCAAAGCCAGACACTGGACCCAAACTGGACAATGAAATATTCCATATCATGTATTGTCATGCTCAATATATAAAGGAGGGTTGGCCAGGAAGGGAGGGGGTTCTCTCTCACTTCTGGATTTGTGATTTCAGGATCTTGTTTTTTGGGATCTCTAGCTGGGGATGGGCTGGGTATCAGTCTTTGGGTAGCGAGCAGTCACACTGTGCATTACCTGTTTGTACTTTCTCTTATTGTTATTGTTTCATTTTATTTCAATTATTAAACTGTTTTTATCTCAACCTAAAAGTCTCCCTTTACCCCTCCGATACTTCTTCCATCCCCTAGGTGGGGGAGGGTGACCAAGTGGCTGCATCGTGCTTGGCTGCCAGTTGGGTCTAAACCACAACAGATGCTCTCAATCCCTTCATCCCTGGGGATTCAACACCAGTGGTTGCCCTGTCCCCTGCACAGGACCTTGCACTTGGCCCTGATGAACCCCATGAGGTTCTCATGGGCCCACCTCTCAAATGTGTCCAGGTCCCTCTGGATAGCATCCCATCCCTCAGGAGTGTCAACCGCACCAACCAACTTGATATTGTCTGAAAACTTGCTAAGGGTAAATTTGACCCCAATGTCTATTTTTGAGGTTTGTATTGATGAAAATGTATTGATGAAAATATTAGACAGTATTGGTCCCAGTTCAGACCCCTGAGGGACACCACTTGCCACTAATCTCCATCTGGACATTGAGCTGTTGACCACTACCCTCTGGATGTGGCTGTCCAACCAATTCCTCATCCATTGAACAGTCCATACATCAAATCCCTCTCTCTCCAATTTAGAGAGAAGGTTGTGTGGGAACTGTGTCCAAGGCCTTACAGAAGTCCATATAGCTGATCCTATACTGCCCAGAGCAGATGCTGAACCTGGCCAATACAGCATTTTGAGAAGATCTTCCCTGTTGAAATTGTTTCTTGCATAAATTTTCTAAATATCCAGGAAAAGTGTTGGAAATACCTCTAGAGCCTGTGGTGAATGTTCTCAGCTGAGAAAGGAAAGAAGAAAGCTTAGAGCTGTATTTCCCCAAAATCCATGGTAACTGAATTAAGTGGGTTGAAACAAGTGGGTTATTGGTATGGTTGGAAAAGAGGTACCACCTCAAAACCAGCAATAGGCTCCTGATTCAGATCTATCAAGGCTCCTAGAAGCTGGATGCTGTAAAACAGCTCAGTTGTCCCTCAGTCCCTCAGCTTAGAATATGGCAGAAAAGAGACCAGTCATACTTACATTTCTCTTCTTAATTTTCTGAAAACTGCCAGCCTTTCTAGAACTTTGACATAACATTCAACAGAAGCACTAGATGTACTAAGAAGGTGTGAGGTGTTTGATCATCTTCCTGAAGATACTCTTTCCTCTCAGTGTTCTAAACCTGACCCTTCTCTGCGCATAATGGGACCACTGTAATGTTCAGAACAAAAAGTTCTTTCAATGCTTTTACTACACAGATTAATAAAATAAAACACAGAATAGTACAATCATAAAATGGGTGGAAGGGACCTTAAAAATCATCCAGTTCCACCCCCCTGCCACAGGCAGGGACACCTTCCACTAGCCCAGGTTGCCCAAAGCCCCGTCCAACCTGGCCTTGAACACTGCCAGGGAGGGGGCAGCCACAGCTTCTCTGGGAAACCTGTGCCAGGGCCTCACCACCCTCACAGGAAATAATTTCTTCCTTGTATATAATTGAAATTTAACCTCGTTCAGTTTAAAATGATTACCCCTTGTCCTATCACTATACTTCCTGATAGAGTCCTTCCCCATCTTTCCTGTAGGCCCCCTTTAAGTACCGGTAGGCTGCTTTAAGTTCTCCCTGGAGCTGTTTCTCCTCTAGGCTGAACAACCCCAACTCTCTCAGCCTGTCTTCACTGGATAGGTGCTCTAGACCCCTCATCATCTTTGTGGCCCTCCGCTCAAGCAGGAATATGTCTTTCTTATATTGGGGGTCCCAGAACTGGATGCAGTACTCCAGGTGGGGTCTCATGAGAGCAGAGGGGAGGGGGAGAATCTTCCCTCAATCTACTAGCCACACTTGATGCAGCCCAGGATACAGTTGGATTTCTGGGCTGCGAGCACACAGTTCTGGGTCATAGTCAGTTTTCCATCCACTAATACCCCCAAGTCCTTCTCCACTGGGCTGCTCTCAATCCACTCATTGCCTAGTCTGTACTTGTGCTTGGGATTGCCCTGACCCATGTGCAGGGCCTTGCACTGGGCCTGGTTGAACTTCATGAGGTTTGCACAGTCCCACCTCTCCAGCCTGTCCAGGTCCCTCTGGATGGCACATCCCTTCCTTTCAGCGTGTTGACCACATCACACAGCTTTGGTGTCATTGGCAAACTTGCTGAGCGTGCACTCAATCCCACTGTCTATGTCACCGACAAAGATGTTAATGGCACTGGTCCCAATACCAACCCCTGAGGAATGCCAATCGTCACTGCTCTTCACTTGGACATTGAGCCATTGACCACAACTCTTTGAGTTTGACCATCCTGCCAATTCCTTATATACTGAGTGGTCCGTCCATCAAATCCCTGTCTGTCCAAGTTAGAGACAAGGATGTTGTGCAGGACAGTGCCAAATGTTTTGCACAAGTCCAGGTAGATCACATCAGCAGGAGTACTACCTGCAATGACTCCTCTCCTGACAGTCCCATAATGGCTTACTGACAATGATTACTTCAGAGATACAGTTATTCTCTTCGGTTTTCTGTGAATGACAGAAGAACAGTGTTTTACCTGGAATCACACAATAAGACATGTTAAGCTGGGATGAGACACCCTCTCCTCTGCCTAGTATTCTTCATAAACACAAGCTGAAACAGTGTTAACCAAAGCAGAGAGCTCAGAGTTCCTTTACCTGCACAGCACCAACTGGCACATCCTTTCCTTCTACACTTCCCCCTGGCACTATGAACAAACACCCTGTCCTCCAGTATCACGCCCATACAGAAATCACCCATTGCATCTGCTGCTTCTCCTTGCTTCTTCAGCTTGGGTAGACTGAAGCACCCCTTTCTTTACCTCTAATCTTTTCTCAGCCCTCAATTGATCCACTGCTATCTGCCCAAAGGAAATCTCTTGGGTTTTATTTTGCTGCTTTCAGTTGTCACTGCCTATTGCACTTAGTGGGGACTGGATACCAAAGGTTCAGTGATCCTTAACAGTGTGGGTGGAGGAAAGAAGTGGAAACCGGCAAAACCTATGCTTTGATCCTGAATGAGCCAAGGACAATTCACTCAAATCACTTGACCCTTTGTGCCGGAGGCAACCCAGCTGGGAAATTGAGCGAAAAGAACAATTTCACTGCAGATCAAACGCAGCATCTGAGCTGAGCTCTCCTGGACCAGTGAATTACGTTGGCTAAAAGAGCTCAACTGAGCACAGGTTCTGATTAAAACCTGGGTAAGGTGGGAAAATGAACAAAATGAGTTCTTTATAAAAACACTTAGCAAAACATAGGCTCAGAAACACTGCTCCATATGGTCAAAGTTAATCTTTTTAATGATGGGCCCTCTTTGCTGGGCACCTCCAGAGATCTTAGAAACACAAATTACTGCCTATAGGCCAGACCTTTCCTTGGACTAACATCATGGCAACTCCCTCTTTCCTTCTGCTGTAGGAAGTACCCCAGACCTGGGAATGCAGATGTGCACGTGGATGAGTATTCACGGGGCTTTTCACATGGCCAACAGGATCTTTCCTCTTCCCTCTAGACCTAGCATGAGCAGAAAAAATACATCAGCTAAAAATGTCTAGTTGACCCCCAGTGTGCTTTATGCTGTCATGTGGCTCTGAGCATTTCCCTAAAAGCTTCAACATCTGTTTTAAGAAGTAGTGATAAGCCACTAGTTCTGGTTAGAAGAAATCTTGAGGTGCATCCATACAGCCTGTTGCAACCCATCTGAGATCATCTTGGGTTAAACTGTTAACTGAACACCCCCTCTCACCCTCCCTTACCAGCACTGGTAACAAAAGGCCTCCATACCACTTTCCACTCAAAAGACACACAAAGCAGGGTTCCTCTGACCAAATAGAGGCGTTTCCAGTGTATTCACTTCAATTAAAATTAGAGTCAAAGAGAATCAAGAACAACTAGATCAATCTTTAGTGAATACACAAATCAAAGCCCAGATGCTGCATGGGACTTACCCGGCCTAACATTCGGTGTCTCTGATATGAATGCCTATGTCAGGTAGTGTCTGGTTTGTGGATGGTCAATGGAGATTTAGTCAGTACAGTCAACAGATATTTTGATGTGATTCATCTGACCAAATGTCAAACGTAGGCATGCACAGAAGTGAACTGCATCCTAAACACCACTGCATCTGTGAAGCAACCCCAGGGTGGCTTGCTCAGCTGTAGATACCTCCATCCAGGCATCATCAGGATAAATGAGTGGCAGAAGCTTGAGAGACCCAAAACTGTACAGGAGCTCTGGATTTCCATATCTGTTCCTCTATACAGCTGTCAGTCAGGAGTGATTGCAGCATGTTTCAAACCATACAGGCATATTTACTGAACAAAGTTTCAGCAGTGGTGAATAAACCTGTCCTGTGTGACTGCTATAGCATCACTCAGAGGGGAACCTTTAAAGCATCCAAGATGTAATATTTTTAATGAAAAATAGAAATGGACAGCAACTGCAAACAGCATCTGTGGACCTTCCTTCTTTTTTCTGTTGTGCTAATTTCTCTTTGACACTCTATCACATGTTAAATGTAGTACCTGGAGGCAAGAGATTGACTTCAGAGCCCTAACACAGCCCCAGCTGAGCATCATGTGTTGCTCTGCCGAGTCCCTGATTGCTCCCTGGGTGCTACTGAGTACGGGGGCTGAGCTGAGCAGTCAGTGTTTTCCCTTTAACATCCTGCTGGAAGAACTCCTGCACATCAAGCCATTAGACCGTCTAATAGGAGTAATAAAGCTGATATCAGGTACATTTATTTTAACTATACAATAAGGCACAACGTTAAAACTGCAAAATGCCAGCCTGGTTTTCCACATTACATAATATGTCTTGCAGTTTTTACAGTAACCAGCAAGGTATAAACATGTCAGAGAAAGTACCCAGGATGCAGAAATATTCCTTGCAGAGCCACATAAGGAAAGGCAGACACAATTCTTTAAAACCAAGCATGCACAATTAACAAGAAAAAATATTGCCAATAAAAAGAGGAAAGATGGCCAGTGAGTGTAATTAGATAGGATAGTTCAGGGTGTGGGTTTGGCAGGAAAATGACAGCTAGAAGTAACAAAAGCACTTTCAAGACAATCAGTGTTTGTAGCTGCAGCTTCACAGAACATTGTTATGTGCAAATGGAGCCTTATAGAGGCCTCTTGGCTGAAGCTCATGGTGAGTGTATCTCAGAGAAGAGCTGAGTGGGATCCCAGAGTGATCATAGATTAGGTTTTCTATGGGAAAGGACCCCTATTGTTATTTATCTCCAGTGAATGTTCAGACCAGAAAGTGTTTAGGTGTCAAGGTTTCAAAGCTGGGACCTAAAATCTAGCTTGTCGTATTTCCCACCAATTCATTGCTTAAATATTTCTGAGGATCTGGACCTAACAGATCTCAAAAAAAAGAAATAGGCAAGCAGTATAGAAAGACTGGGAATACCTCATATATCATGATGTTCATTTTTTTTGCATTACTCTTTATTCATGCACCGATCAGCTGGCACAGCTACCCACAGTCCTCATCTGGTCCCTGTTTCCACCAGAGCCAGCCCCCTGGTCCTGACAGGCCCATCCCCGTGAAACCCTGCTGAGGCAGAAGAACACGAACTGCCCCATTGGGAACTAAGTTGCAAATTCATATGGCCATATGGAATTGCTGTGGCAAAATGAGCACTGGCCTGTGCCCATGCCTTTAAAATCCTTTGTCACTGAACTGTTCAACACCTCATTGTATTTAGGAATACAGATCATCCCTACTCTCTACATTGCCTTGCTAACAGACAGCTCAAACTCAGAGGGTTCAGCTCCAAAAGGCATCCATATGGGAACATTCAGTGAAATCCAAGGACTGTGTTGCTAACAGCTGGCAAATACACAGAACTGCAGGCAAGACTGGAAGCAATACAGCAGTGAGCACCACAGAATCAGTATGGATAGCGTCTTTTATAATGTAAACGTCCTCAGTGCTTTTCAGGAAGAAGCTGTAAATGTTTAATAATATTTTAATTGAAAGCACATAAAACTGAAATGATTTGAAAGAAAGAATCCATGAGTGTATAGTCAGTGTTGAAGAGACACAGAAGCAGATTTGTGTCAAATTCCATTTTAAAATATACATTGAATAAGTTGATCCGGAAAATCTTCGTATTGCACAAAACAGGCCTGGAAGTGACCGCAAAGACTCACATAGCTTAGTGCTCTTGTCCCAGAGCAGGATTTGAAGAAGCTCACAAGATTGTCTTAACCATTGTTTAAAGCCTCCAGTGAGAAGTGTCCTGGGATCTTCTTAGGCAGAAAAAAGCTCTTCTTCCATGGAGAAGCTAAAAAGCTCGTGGTCAATCTACAATAAACCAAGTGGAAACTTAAATGTGTGAGGTACCTTCACCAAACGTCTTCCATCCCCATGCCTGACTTTTGCTGTCTCCAAGTCGGATTCAGAGTAGCTTTACTGAGTATTCACCAGCTGATGATTTATCTTCATCAGTAGGCATACTTGGCCACAAGGCTTGCAGATGTTTTCAGTTGAGGAAACCTTATCAAGAAAAGGGCTTTCTATCTAGAGACAAATATGTCTTGTTTGTAAAGCTCAAAAAGCACATTAACATTCAAGGCCAGTTTTCATCTCTGGAGCCTGTGGGGTCCCCT
>NW_020799095.1:142615093-142703410 GCF_003259725.1 Athene cunicularia | reverse complement strand
CCTTTAAAATCCTTTGTCAGGGGGGGGGGGGGGGGGGGGGCAGGACCGATTAGGTCAGTCACAGGGGAGCACATCTGCTCTCACTAGCAGAGAGAGGTTTCACTGCGATAGATCTCAGGTATCTGATACCTATCACAACTTATCCTAAAAAAAAAAAAAAAAAAAGGCAAGTGGTAGTAAAAGGACAGATTTTAAGATAACATGCATAGGATAGTCCGCTTCTCATTTGACAAATTAGTAATGATTATATGTGTTAGAAACCAGTGTTGCACTGCAATTAACTACTCCTTTATTACACAAAGTGCCCTCCTTTTTTATTTAAGTAATAAGGGATAATAACTCTATTTAGCAAACATGCTGTGCTCTATTCTGACTGTCAGGTTTAATTGACAGTCTGTTTCTTGTCCTGCCCCTAGGGCAGTGGAGCTGTGCTCTGTCCTGTACTGGGCTGGACTGCAAGTTTTACTCTAAGCTGCTCAGTAATTGAATATAGAGTTGAATACGGAAGATCTGCTAGTCATTTCCTAAACTATACATGTTTTATTCTTTAAGCAAATTCGATGGGTGAGAAGACACAAGCTTCACTATCTTTACTATGGACAGATGTACTGTGGACATCTTTACAAAGCATTTTCCAAAGCATTTTGATTGTAGGACTCCAGAAATACCGAAACATGAGAAAATAGGAAACACTGTAATGAATCAGATCACCTCCAGCAGTTTCCTGACTTTGCAAGTGGCCAAGAGGGTTCTTAAAGAAAAGGTTTAAACATGGGGGGCAAACCTAAAATGCTATAATACCTCGCTGAATATTTCATTATCTTCCAACAGTTATCAGGACAAAATCTTTGTGAGACAACAGACACATCTTTATGTTCAGTAGCCCTCAATAGATTTTTCTTCTATAAACTCATCCCTTTTCCCTCTGAATCCACATAATCTGCTACGCAGCTCTTGAATCCACAAAACACCCACAAAAACCTGTGGTAGGGAGCTCCACAGTTCAACCACACAAAACCTGAAGATCAATCTCTTTCCATACATTTTGAACTTGTCATTTCCTACCTGCATTTGATGGCCATTAATACTTCTCTTGGAAGACAGGGAATAATAATTACCAGTGTACCCACTTCTGGCCACTCATGGTTTTATAGACCTCTATCATATATAACCTCAATAGTCCCTGAGGTCTCCTAATCTGCTTAATTGTTCCTTGCATAGAAGTTGTTCCATACCTTTATTATCCTTGTTGTCTTTCTTTGAGCCTTTCCCAGTCTTATTCTATCCCCTTTGAGACAGAGGAAGCAGAACCATACACCAACATGTGGTATTTATATAGAGACACACTGTGCTGATTTTGGCTGGGGCAGAGTTAATGTTCTTCATAGTAGCTAGTACGGTGCTATGTTTAGGATTTGTGCTGAAAACAGTGTTGATAATACAGGGATGTTTTAGTTACTGCTGAGCAGTGCTTACACAGAGTCAAGGTTTCTGCTTCTCACCCACCCAACCAGCAAGGAGGCTGGGGGTGCACAAGAAGTTGGGAGGGGACACAGCTGGGACAGCTGACCCCAACTGTCCAAAGGGATATCCCGTACAATATGATGGCATGCTCAGCATATAAAGATGGGGGAAGAAGGAAGGGGAGACTTTCAGAGTGCTGCTGGTTCGTCTTCCCAAGTAACCATTACACATGATGGAGCCCTGCTTTCCTGGAGATGGCTGAGCACCTGCCTGCTGATGGGAAGTGGTGAATTAATTCCTTGTTTTGCTTTTCTGGCATGAGCGGCTTTTGCTTCACCTATTAATCTGTCTTTACCTCAACCCATGATTTTTCTCACTTTTACTCTTCTGATTCTCTCCCCAGTCCTGTCAGGGGGAAGTGAGTGAGTGGCTGTGTGGGGCTTAGTTGCTGGTTAGGGTTAAATCACGACATACTCAATTACTCACTTTCCTAAACACTCATAGTATTAGATTTGATTTTCAAAGTGTGTTGAGCACCAAGACAATTTTTACAAAGATACAATCTATACCCAGAGATCTTGCTCCTGAGTGTTGAAGTCATATCAGCTCATCATTTTATAGAGAAAGCTCAGGACCATTTTTTTATCTATGTGTATTATTTACTCACACTGAACTTCATCTGCCATTTTATTGCCAGGGCAATCCCTTTTGCAGTTCTTCAAAGCTGGACTTCGTTTCCATTATCTTAATTTTGTTTGCCCTTCTTTCCCAGATCATTGATAAATACGTTGAGCGGAATAGGCCATAGCACATCTCCTTGTAGATTTCCACTGGTCATGTCCCTTTACTGTAAGAAATGTTTGTTTATTCCTGTCTTCTGTCTCCTATCTTTTATCTAATCCTTTGTCAGAGTTTATGCTGAAATTCTTATGTCTATATAAGCATTTTTACAGATTATGTCAGACAGAAGAGTTGATTTTCATCACTAATTTCTACCTGATATTAAGTAAAGACAGATCCAGCACTGGCTCTCAGAGATTACTATCTAAATGTCAGACACTCTGGCAGATAACATGTGAGCATTATCTCAAGATAAAGATCCTCCCCCTTTTAAGACCGTTCTCCTCTCCATCATCTTCCCATGAGAACACTCATGGCATCACAGAATAATTTAGGCTGGAAGGGGCCTCAGGAGTCCATACACACCCTGCTAAAAGCAGGGCTATCTTTCATGTTTGAACGGGTTGTTGAGGGCCTTGTCCAGCCAAGTTTTACACATCTCTAAGGATGGACAGAGTACATATATTGAACCACATTATACATGAGAGAACTGGAGTCAGATTAACTGGAGCATATATATTTGGGTTTTCTCTAACATAAGACACAGCTACATATCCCTTTGGTCTTTGGGGGTAATATACCTCTCCCATCTCACTTTTGCCATTGTACCGGTGCTTTGAACGATGCATACTAGAACAATGTTTTTGGGATTTGGTTACCTAAATATAGATATTTGCCATCTGAGGTGCCCTCAAGTATCCGTCTTAGCTTTCCACTCTCTTCTGAAAAACAAAGGTGTCTTGTATAGCCTGTATTATTTTGGTCAGGCCTGGGAGGATGTTTTAGACACCAAATGGCATTTCAAATAGCACAGTTGCTTATGTTTAGTCAACTAAGTCATCTTAACTGAGCACCTCTCCCCTTCCCACTTGTTAAATTCACTCTAGGCAAAATCAGTTTAGATTTGGCTCTTCATCTGAAGAGAAGACAGGTCATTCACACCTCTTTCCTCACAACATCACTACCATCAGTAGTTACAAGCCAAAGAGGAACCTCCGTTTTCCTCTGGTGGAAGAGTATAGTTTTTCCACTGCAGTGTACCCATACATGTCACTCTCATTCGCAACATAAATAATGCTTGAAGTGACAGTGTCACATCCCCATTTCTTGGGACAATGACTCAGATTCACTGATTCTCAGGTCAGGATTAAGGTGATATGACACCAAGGATTCTTCAATTCACTCACAATTACTATTCACTCACAATAGATAATTGGCATGAAACTTTGTCAGTACTTTCTGCATCCTCTGCAACTGGCATTCAACTTACACCAACTAGTGGCAAATCTTATACCCCGATGAGCCTTAAACATGCCCCAACAATCCTTGCCTTATATGTGGGCATACAGAAGGATAGGAGAGAAAAGGGGAGAGAGGAAAAGAGAGAGAGGGAAAGACAAAAAGGAAGATTTTGCCAGTCCTGATTCCAGCTTTGTTCCAGCCACCACAGGGGTCCAGTTCTGGAGGGGCACAACCTCCCAGAGGTTTGACTTGTGCTATTTTATAATTCCTTGACCTCCCTTTGGGTGGGCACTTGGACTTGTTGGGCTAATTACACATCATGCACAGTTTACTCTTCTAGAATTTTCCTTGGTTTTGGTACATGCACAGTTTGTACCTTCAGATTCTTCTGAAAATGAGTTGGTGGGCTCAAGGGTCATTGGGGAATTACTCTCCCCTCCCTGTAGGTATGACCATTGTTTGACATTCTGTGAAAACGGCTCCTCTATTGGCTCTACATAGAGTCACTCAAGATAAGGAAGTTCAGCCTCCAAAAAGTGTGGTCCCATCTCCGCAGGGCCCCCTCCGCTGGCTGCACCTCCCTGCCAACCCTGGCTTTTCCAAAGAAACCATTTCCTTTGCCAAAGTTCTTTACCGGATGGTTGAGACATTAACTGTGGTTTCATCGAACCACCACAGACAAGAGTAAGCAGAGGCGTGGTTCCTAGGGCAGTGGGAGTCTGGTTTCTGGCTCAGGGATAGCTCTGCAGAGGCATCATTCTCAACATGCATCTCATGACCAAGTCTTAGATACAAATAACATTATAATAAGAGAAACTATGGAGAGCTCCTCCCCTTGCTTATGGGTTACCTTACTTACAAGCTAGAAATGCAAAGGACAATGTGAAACTCAAGGACCACAAAACAAACTGTTTATATAAAACAAGCTGGTGGGTACTAAATATTTATTTTTTTTCTTCAGGAGTTAGAATTTTCATTGATGTCTTCTGCACACATTGTAAGCACAGCAGGAGTGTTGCCTTTTTGCCTTTTTTTTTTTTTTTAATTGTGACAAGCCACCTAAAACTCTGTTCTACTTTACAGAAATCACACCTTGCTGCAAATGATATGTTAAATGAAGCCTGTGTACTGTGAAAATGGTTGTATTGGCTTCTGAGCAACAGGGAAACAGTTTTGCATCAAATGGATTTAATTAAATGGAAGTCTGTGTTTACTAATATGAGTTGACCTGGGAAATGGTGAAAGAAGGGAGTGTGAGTCATTGTTTTGTTCCATTTGGGTTATGCTAAGAGAAACTTAGAAATTTCAGTCCTTTAACTAACTTAACTGGCTAAAACAGGGCATTCCTTCCCATTTCTCACAGATCAGGCAATCGCTTTCAAAGAGTAGCTGAATTACCTCTTAAAACCATTTTTCTGTCCTCTCCCCTTATGAAGAGATGACTTCTATTTTCCAACATTCATTTATTCACAATCAGCCTTTGCCCCTTGTTTTCATGCCAGCATTGTCCTGAAGGCCAAAGCAGCGCCTTGCTTTTCCTGATGCTTGTCTTCATGCTGTATGTGTGGACAGAAACTGTATTCTGTCGGCCTTCGTGATGCCTTCAGAGTACACTGAGCTCTCCACTTCCACAGTCATTTTCTGTCCCTTTCCAGGCTGCATTCATCTTTTTTGACCATGGGCAACTGGCTCATCTATCATAGACTGTCTAAATCCTTTGGAATGAAGAGTGGTCTTAGAAGATAATAAAATGCTTAAATCAATGGAAAAAAGTCAAAGGACAGTCAGACATTATGATTGCTATGTTGTAAAATGTTCCCACCTCGGCAGCTGAGGGCTGGTCTCTGGCAGCATATGTGTTCCCCGTCCCTTGCAATGCCAGGTCGATCCACCTCTGTGGCTGCAGAAGTTAAGCTTTATCCTGAGTTTTATTTCCCATTATAATGCACTGGGATAATGGACAAGGTCATTTTCTGCAACTCAGCTGGCAGGGCAATAATTTTCAGTTCAGGGTTCGCTGTGGTAAAGAAATATTCTCAGATTTCCAAGACACTACTTTGCAGAAGAAGCAATCCACCTGCATGAGGATGGATAGTCTAAGATCTAGCTGCAATATCTAATCCTCTTCTTAAAGTCAGCAGGAGCCTACACTTTGGGGAAAAAGCAACCAGTATAAACCTATGAAATTACTGACAAAGCAGTGGCACTAATGTCGAGAAGCCTGACACTGAGATTTGTTAGGCTCTGGAATCGCTTCCCAAGGTTAATGATAAAAACACCATCCATCACTTAGGTCTTCTAAAACTAGTCAAAGCACTGGAAAAAATACACTTTAGGAAAACAATGCTCTATTATCAGGAAGATGGGCTGGATGACCTGATAAATCTTTTCCATCTCTGATCTTTTGTTCTGCTGAGAACACTAGGAGGGTTTTTATTTTGAAGGGGTAGATCTGCCAAACTTGGCTGTTTGGGAGGAGGAATTTTATTCTGGACAATTCTGAAGTGATGTTTTCATAACTGCTCCCTTACAGAGAAGATTTTTTGTATCCTATACTGAGATATTCATATTCTCTGTTGTAAATATCTGAAATTGTCTTCAAAAATGCTGACATGTTCTGTTAGCCCCTCACCAGAAGACCAGCAATTTTGCTGATAAATGACAAGATTTAGTTCTATACAATACCTGCCTATCTATCCTTATCAGTGCATTAAGGGGAATAATGGACAGACACTCATCAGTGATAGTGTCTGCTAGGGAATCAGTGTAGAGATGACTTCATGGCATTCCAGTCAACTCCTGGTTTTAAACTGGTGTACCAAAGTCATTCAGTGCAACAGATTTAATCCTCCTTTGTACCTGTAGGAAAGGCAAAGCAGGACCTTGCCATGATAGTCAGCCGATCAGCCAGCTCTGAAAACTGTGCCAAGCGCTATCAATAGACCCGGCACAACATAAGGCAGGTTTCTAGTTTTAGGTGATTAACTACTAAAGGCAGCAGGCAGAAAAAAAATGGTTTCAGAAAAGGAAAAATAAAATGCTAGGTTCTTTCTCTTGTCATGAACCTTTGCCTTAAGAGTAATTCCAAGAACGGTTTGGAATAATTCACTCTAAGATGCCGTTATGGTAACTTGATGGAACTTAACAGCCTCATCTGTAATATCTAATAGAAAATTATCTCCCTGCTGCAGAATTGTAGGGGTGGTTCAAAAGTCCTGAAGAAAGGATAATGTTTTCCATTTAGTACTTTAGACTTTTCGAGTAATTTTGATCTCCATTATACTGTTCTATTATTTTCAGAGTGAATTACTCTAGGAATCTAGGTGGTTATTTTCAAAGCAGTAGCAGTCCTTAACATAAAAGGTATCAAGATCCAGACAGGGCTGAAGTACAGCTGTGGACATTGTGACTTTTTTCATCTGGAATAAAAGATTTCCCCATGCATACGCCTGTGTTTACTGATTTGCTTCTATAAAAAGTGTAAAACAAACTAACAGTGAGACATCATCTTTGTCTGGATTGTCAGAGCTAAACCTTGATTTACACAGCTGACATCCTTTAACACAGCAAACTACCCACACTAAAACTCCTCAGCCTACTGGTCAGATGCTTCTTCCCTGAGCATCCTTCTTTCTCCCTTTCCTCCTCTTTATAAATATTTACCTGATACTACGTGCCACAAATTCAGGTGTTTCTCCTCAACTACATTAAAAAAAGAGGAATTTCTTTAGAGTCATTGTATTGTCTGCTAATAACTTGCCATAACTGGGTCTTCACGGGTTTTCGTACTGGCTTTGTAATCATCCTGCAGCCTGCCACAAGCTTGTATAGGGAAAGACTGCAATGTTTTGGGTCGGCAGAAAGAAAAGTCTTTGTCCAGATCCTCTGATGACAGGAGGATCCCAGGTCGTCTTCCTTACTTCCAAAAAGCTAAGCGTGGTGACTACATGGCAATGCATCTGCCAGATTGGGCCCCCCTGAACATACCACATCATGCATGGTCATGAATGATGGAGCTCAGGCTTAGCAACAAGGTACACATAACCAGAAAGGTATCAGCAGCAGATACCTCCACCAGCTCCCACTGCAGACAGCAGAGAGCCTGTGAATGCCATCTCTATTATCCCTGCTGGAAATATCTCACAGTGTGTTGTTGCTCTGTCCTCAGATTAACTACACACGAGGCTGTCAAGAAGGCTGGGAACCCGAGACAACAATTTCATGATAAGGAGGAGGATTCAGCAGCAATTCTGGTTTAGTGAGTTCCCAGTCAGCACAACTTTGGGGAAACATGTTTCTTCTTGCACCAGTCAGTTCAATAATCCAGGTACAGCAGAGTCCCCCACAAGGGAGGAACAGCGGCAGCATTTTCTGATGCAGGCATTCCCCAACATGACACATGACCTGAGATGCTTCTGTGGTCTGTTGTCTGTTGTTCCTAAGGTCTTTATTTCTTCAACCTGATCCATCTGGTGGGAGATCTCATACTCTGCTTATGTCTATGGTGCAGTTAACAGAGGGTGAATCATGGGCCAGGGTTTCCATGCATCTGACCTGGTAACAGGATGGACTGAGACACAACATGAGGAATTTGCTTTTCTGTTGCCCACAATCCCAGCGCTGCCCTCAGCTCCTAGCAGGGCTTTGACACCACCAAGCATAAACAGGAGCCATCTCTCACACTGAGCTGCAATCATATCTGTTACAGCAAAGGAGAGTCTTCAATAAGCCACTAGAACCATATAGTTTATTTATCTGAGGATCAGGGACGAATGAAAGCCTGGAGTGCCAAAGCTGAAACACTCCAATGCACAGTGGATAATTAACATCAGCTACTACACCTCGAAACTGCAGTGACCAACCCCGTGCCAGGCTCGTTGCTACAGCTGTGACAGTACCAGGAGAAATAGCTGTTAACATCTCTGAAGGCAGAGCTGTAAAGCACTGAGATGTGTTTAATGTGACAGGGACATACTAACACGGCGCTCATAAGGGTAAATCATGCTTCCCTCACCTCTTAGGGTGTTTTGAGAAGGCTGAGGAGGCAGTGTGTGAAGAAGGGGGATGGGAGTTTGTCATGATCAGTCCTGGCATAGATGCTTTAAAGGGCTGTCATGAAGCTGATCCTGGGCACCTTTGGCAGCTCCATGGTGAAGGATGACCATCAGGACTGGCCCCGAAGGCTGCGCTCAAGGCTTAGAGGAGTAGTGTGGGCTTAAGTCCAGCATTCACTAACATGACCAGTGTAATGGAGTTTACAGGGGAAAAGTGACACAACCTCACATTTCTTGTTTGTGGTTTGGGTTCCCTCTCCTGAGGGAATTTTGGCAAGGACAATATGGTGGCAGCATTCCTGCCAGAGATGAGGCCGGAGCTGCTGATAGGCTGCAGCAGAGGCATCTGTGCTCCATACAGATGGCCCTGGCCTCCCTGTAGATTGAGTGAGATTTGCAAATGAGTCTTGTAGCAAATTTTTCAACTATGGGGGCTGTTCCAGCTGCTTTCATCTAGCAGAGCCCTGACAACACCAGCAAAGCCAAATATCTCTATATTCCCACACAAATCTTTGTCTTCCCCTTTTAGCAAAATAAGTAGAAGCAGTGGTATCAGAATTACCTTTTTTTAAAAGAAGATTTGTCCCCAAAACACTAGAAAAGAATATTTATCTATGCCTATTTTAGCTCGAGTTTACTTCTAGGCATTGAAACCTAACATTTTTCTTCCATTTCTATACACTGTTCTACTCAGCTGACATATTGCTAACCCCATGCCAAAGAACAAGCCATAATAATGCTATCAGACCAGCATTTCAGAGAGTTTTTTCTCACTAACCTGTGTCTGACCTTTAATTGATAAACAGCAAAGTGGATCTGATAGCGAGGTGATGCAGAGGCTTTATATCTCTCTATAACTTCAATTGATTGCCCCTAAAATTGAGATAAAGTGATACAAGACCACAGTATCTGATATAAGAAAACACATTACCTAGCACATGAACAGAATGCCGAGGCAGAGCATGGAAAGGTTAGACAAGTGGAAGAAGCAGGAGAGTATGTGGAACAAAAATCCTTGTGCTGAGTATCTCAGCCAGTCTATGAGAATTAATCATGCAGTTGTGTACAGATTAAAAACATCTCGTTTGATTAATCTCAAAGTTTACTAGGGAATTTAGCCACATAACTCATTAATTTCAATGAGCATGTTAGTGGCTAACTACCGTTGTTGACCCTGAAAAATTTGGAGTCTTGATATTACATTTTTCTTCCCATGAGTTTCTCATGGACTGAGAGCAGTGAGTGAGAAAAGCAATACTACATGTATGAGTTTATGAGTTTATTCAAAGGAATGCCTAATGAAGTGTTTTGTTGGTTTTGTTTTTTTTTTTTTCAGCTGCTACTGCTGTTATTAAGAAGATTAATTTAGAAATGTTGCTATAAATAGAAGGCCAAGCTCACGACCATATGCTGTGAGTCATCGCTGTTAATTATTCAGATGTCTTTTCAAAGATACCTGGGTGTTCGCAAAAATGAACAGTTGTAAAATTAGTGTTATTTATTTAGCATTGTTACTAAAATATATGTATGTATCCATTTGGTTTTCTCCTGTTTATAGTTTCTCTGCGTAAATAAAGAGAAGAAATTGTATCACATGTTGGAAGTGGCTAGTCACATGATACAGTGAATAAAACTTTGTGCACAAACCATCTGACAAATCCACCATGCTAAGCTTTATTGTATGCAAACTATTTGTCAGGTGCCTGTGAGTAACAGATTGATTTTTCTAGAAATGATGACCAGTTAGTGGATAGCTGACTAATCCAAAAAGAGATGATATTTCTAATGCGTGTTCTTAGGAACAAATTGCTTTCACAGCTTTATTAACTACCATAATCAAACAAGGGGGGTGTTTTGCTTCTGTGCCAATTTTAGTTGTTGGGTCTGGGGTTTTTTTAAGAGCAGTAACAACAATGTATTGATAGCAAGAACGAAACTGTATAGGACTAAGGATCTACTTTGAGGCTGGCTATATCAAACCAAGAATAGCTTTAACAATCATTACATTATTTGAAAAATAAACAATACGGGTAATATTCCCAGCCTGGAATGGAGTTGTCTGTGCTATTAAATGATTACAGGAGCTCCTGGCCTGATTCATATCTGGGGCAACTAACACCTTCCCAAACCATTCTCAGGTGCAGCTCAGCAGTTAGCACCAGCCAGGGACCGTTCCTGGGAGGTTTCGTACACGGAGCCACGCAGCTTCAGAGACTTAGGGACCAAGATATCAGGAACATGGATGTGAAATGAAACTAATTAAGGGGTCAGGGGCACAAATTATGTTCTCCTCCATCCCTTCAATTGGGGGAATGGATGAAGAAGAATACAGGAGAACTCAATAGATGAACCTGTGGCTCCAAGACTAGTGTTACTGTCAGGGCTTCAGATTTTTCAACCATGGGCTGGTATCCAGGATGCCAGACCTTTTGGCATTGGATGTGAAGCACCTGTCCCAGAGGGGGGAAAGGATTTTGGGGTTAGCTGGGCTCATTGACAGAGCTTTAAACTATATTTGAAGGGGGAAGGGGGCAAAACATGGGCCCATCTGAACACAGCATGGATAACAAACAGGAGGAGCTTAAAGCCATGATGAAACGGGAAAATGATGATATGGTGGCTGTTACAGAATCATGGTGGGATGTCTCCTATGCCTGGAGTGTGCCAGTTGATGGTTACAAGCTCTTTAGGAGGGACAGACCAGGAAGGAGAGGTGTTGGGGTGGTGCTGTATGTCAGGGACTGTTACGATTGCTTTGAGTACAAGTGTAGTGAAGACAGGGTTGAGTGTCTTTGTGTTAGAATCAGGGGGAAGGCCAACAGGGCAGAAGATGTAGTAGGAGTCTACTATAGGCCACCCACCCAGGACAGAGAGGTGTATGAAATATTCTACTAGCACTTAGGAGAAATCTCACGATCGCTTGCCCTTGTTCTTGTAGGAGAAATCTCACGATTACTTGCCCTTGTTCCCAGACATCTGCTGGAAATACAACACAGCAGAGGGAGACCAGTCACAGAGATTCCTGGAATGTGTGAGAGATAACTTCCTAATGCAGCTGGTGAGTAAACTGACCAGAGAAGGTGCCCTGCTGGATCTCCTCTTTGTGAACAGAGAAGGACTGGTGGGTGATGTGGTGGTCAGAGGCCGACTAGAGCACAGTGATCATGAAATAATAGAGTTCTCATTCTTAGAGGGGCCAGGAGAGGGGGCAGCAGAACTGACATCCTGGACTTCCAAAGGACTGACTTTGTCTTGTTTGGGCACCTACTTGACAGGATCCCCTGGGAGACTGTCCTGAAGGTTATAGGCATCCAGGAAGATTGGGCACTCTTTTAAGAAGGAAGCGTTAATGGATCAGGAGCAGGCAGTCCCCAGGTACTGTGAGACAAGCCAGGAAAGAGAAGACCACCCTGGCTGAACAGGAAGCATTGGCTGCATCTCAGGGAGAAAAGGCTAGTTTACAGCTTTTGGAAGAAGTGGCTAGCCACTCACAGTGATTACAAAGATGCTGTGAGGCTATGCAGGGTGGAAATCGGGAGGTCTAAAGCCCGGCTGGAAATTAATCTGGCTTCAGCAGTCATGAACAACAAGAAATGTTTCTATAAGTATGTAAGCAGCAAAAGAAAGACCAAGGAGAGCCTCCATCCCCTGACAGATGCAGGAGGAAACATGGTAACAAGGGACAAGGAAAAGGCTGAGGTACTTAATGCCTTCTTTGCCTCAGTCTTTAATAGCAAGTCTAGTTGTACTGAGGGAATCCAGCCTCCTCAGCCAGAAGACAGAGACCGGGAGAATGACCGCCCCGTATTCCAGGAGGAGACAGTCAGTGACCTGCTGCATCACACAGACACACACAAGTCTATGGGACTGGATGGGATGCAGCCAAGACATCTGAATGAGCTGGCTGAGTGCTCGCCAAGCCACTTTCCATCATTTACCAGCAGTCCTGGCTGACCGGGGAGTTCCCGACAGATTGGAAATTGACCAATGTGATGCCCATATACAAGAAGGTCAAAAGGATGATCCGGGAAATGACAGGCCTGTCAGCTTGACATCGGTGCCCGGGAAGCTGATGGAGCAGCTCATCCTGAGCACCATCACACAACACGTGTGGGACAACCAGATGCTCAGGCCCAGTCAGCACGGGTTTGTGAAAGGCAGGTCCTGCCTGACAAACCTGATCTCCTCCTACGGTAGGGCGACCTGCTTATTGGAAGAGGGAAAGTCTGCAGATGTTGTCTACCTTGACTTTAGTAAGGCCTCTGACACCATTTCCCACAGCATTCTCCTGGTGAAACTGGCTGCTCACGGCTTGGATGGGCACACGCTTTGCTGGGTAAAAAACTGTCTGGATGGCCGGGCCCAAAGAGTTGTGGTGAATGGAGTTAAATCTGGTTGGCGGCCGGTCAGGAGTGGTGTCCCCCAGGGCTGGGTGTTGGGGCCACTCCTGTTTAACATCTTTATTGATGATCTAGACGAGGGGATTGAGCGATGACACCAAGATGACACCCAGTTGGGTGGGAGTGTTGATCTGCTCGAGGGTAGGGAGGCTCTGCAGAGAGACCTGGACAGGCTGGAGCCATGGGCTGAGCCCAACTGGGGGAGTTTCACTGAGGGCAAATGCTGGGGGCTGCCCTTGGGCCACAACAACCCCCAGCAGGGCTACAGGCTTGGGGAGGAGTGGCTGGAGAGCTGCCAGTCAGAGAGGGACCTGGGGGGTGATTGACAGCCGGCTGAACAGGAGCCAGCAGTGTGCCCAGGGGGCCAAGAAGGCCAATGGCATCCTGGCTTGTGTCAGCACTAGCATGGCCAGCAGGGACAGGGAAGGGATCTGAGCCCTGTACTTGGCACTGGTGAGGCCGCACCTTGATTCCTGGGTTCAGTTTTGGGCCCCTCACTACAAAAAGGACATTGAATGACTCGAGCGTGTCCAGAGAAGGGCAACGGAGCTGGTGCAGGGTCTGGAGCACAGGTCGTACGAGGAGCGGCTGAGGGAACTGGGGGGGTTTAGTCTGGGGAAGAGGAGGCTGAGAGGAGACCTCATCGCCCTCTACAGCTCCCTGACAGGAGGGTGCAGAGAGCTGGGGATGAGTCTCTTTAACCAAGTAATAAGCAATAGGACAAGAGGGAATGGCCTCAAGTTGCACCAGGGAAGGTTTAGACTGGATATTAGGAAGCATTTCTTTACAGAACAGGTTGTTGGGTGTTGGAATGGGCTGCCCAGGGAGGTGGTGGAGTCCCCATCCCTGGAGGTGTTTAAGAGTTGGATTGACATAGTGCTGAGGGATCTGGTGTAGTTGGGAACTGTCAATGTTGGGTTGATGGTTGGACTGGATGATCTTCAAGGTCTTTTCCAACCTAGACAATTCTGTGATTCTGTGAAATGTCCAACACCAGTTCTCACTGTCCAACCACACAACATAATCAATCTACTAAACTTGATGTAACCACTGTGCCCAGGAAAGCTTCTCCCTGTGCAACAACTTTTCTGCTTCCCAGCAGTTGTGACACCACTTTCTTGCCATCCTCATTCCAGGTCCCTGGAACGGTTATGGTTTCATCTGGACTTTTATCTGTCCTTGTCTTCTTGCTCCCTGTGGGAGGAAGACGGCTTGGTCCCTTGTGAAGCCAACATTCAGCCCACAGTTCAGCACCTGCAGATACTGCAAGAGAGACTTTGTGCAGCAGTCCATCTTACTTCCAGTAAAAGGTTTATTGACTGTCCCCTCCAAAACTTTATGTCTTGCAATTTATATCTCGTTTCTTAAAACTAATATCCATTATGGTTTTGAACGTCAAATTGGGACCTACCAACACCTTATCTCAGCCCTTAAGTGCCTCCACTGAATGTAGCGAATCACCAACTCATCTTCACTCAGCTCATTAGCTCCAGCAGGCACAGACCACCTCTGTTTTGCTCATTATTTCCCCTTGCTACCACCCCCATATCAAATGTCAGGTTTCTTCCTCCAGAGTACAGCATAGATGAGCTTTATTTTAGATCTGCCAGTGTCACTAATAAATTATAAAAATCACAAATAATCAAAACCAAAGCTGTATTGCCTGCTTTTAACTCCTACTGTGGTGTCTGGTACCTTGTGTGGATCATGCACACAATGAATGGTAGTATTTGGCAGCACAAATTTTCTCTGAGATCACGGGACAGCCAGTGATCTTGAACATATGTTTCAATAGGGAATTTGCTGAAATCCAAAACAAGTTGCACTAAAATCCTCAGCTTCCTCAGTGTTTAAAAAAACCCAACCAACTCTTGTTTTTACATTTGTAGGGTAACTGTTCACCAGGTACCTCCAGAGGGCCAGAATTACCTTTGCTGCACAACATCCTTGGAGCTCAAGGTGAAGCATGGTGTGTAAATGGCAGATCTCTGACCCACATCCTCCCTTTTCTGCTCCACCTCTTCTCTTCTGGGACAAGCAGAGAGAATGCAGAAGAGGAGAGAATCAGGCAGCTGTGGAGGTCTCCATGTATACACAGAAGAAGGAAAATCAGCCCACCTCACTGCCTGGACATCTTGCAATATCTGGCAATGCACTGAGAGCTCAGTTAAGAAAGGTCTAATGTATTACAGATGTAACAGAGCCAACACCAGTTGCCCATGTCTTTAGCAGGACTGATCCCTCACAGCACTTGGTGTAAGGGAGACCACTCTGTTGTCCAGTACTTGCTTACCCTGATAAAACTTCAGAGAGCCTGGAAGCATGTCTGCCCCCTCCTCCTGGTGCATGCTGGAAAATGACCGTGTCGTGACTGCTGGAGGTGTTGGCAAGAACAGAGCCTCTACAAAGAGCCACTGTTACCCAGCCAACACAGATGCAATGCTTTGCTTCTTTACAGCTCGTATTAGTCAACAAAATCTATCAACCGACTAATTTATGCCTTGTAATGGGTGAGGTAATAGCAAAAGCAACATGTCTTGTTTAATCCTCATCTATGAGATGGGTGTCAGTGGGTTTAGTGTAATAATCTCCCATATATAGATATATCAGGTGCCAGGTATCCCACCAGCAGCAGGCTGGGGAGTGCTCTGTTGTGACTCCTTTTCCAATCTTTGGGCAGAGATTCCCCGTTCAGGGTCATCACCAACAGGAGCTGCTTCTCTTTGCCAAGAGAAAGGCTCAGTACAAAGAAGCACCAGTAAAAGCTGAATGCTGGAGTTTGTGTCCCTCTTTGCCTTTTTTTGTGAGCAGAGCAACTGACCTAAGAATTGGTACTTGTTTCTCTATGTCTTTGAAATCCATGCCATTAAGCAGGGTTACTTCTGAGGTTCAATTCTCATCTTGCAACCCTGGAGCAAATTTGGAAGGCCTCCATGAAAACTGAAGGGTCATACTTGACTTACATCCTTATTAAGGAGAAGTTCTCTTCTGAGTATTTTATAACATATGAAATGTTTTCTTTCCTTTTTCTTTTTCTTTTTTTTTTTTTTTTTTCCTTTTTCTTTCTTCTTTTTTTGGTAACTCTAGGCATTTGGAATCTTCTAGTATTTTTTTTTTTTTTATCAGAACAATTTAAAGGAATCAAATCAGTCTGTAAGTTGCTACAGATTGTTGCTATGAATTATCCCAAAGCCTTTGTGCCAGCATATTGATTGCTTTAAAGTCAAGTGAAAATAGATGCACAGCTTAGAAGAGCCATAAAAAACCCTTTAGAAGAGCAAAGAGATTATTCATCCATACCATTTAAAAATGTAACTTGTAGGTACATGGGTATGATTAGTGAATAAGTGCAGCTCTGACAGTTTCAGAATTGTGACACATATATGCAGCCAACCGTCTGCCAATTCCTTAAATAAACTGATTGTCTAGAAGGAAGCCTTTCTGATTAGTAACAGAAGATTCAGGTAAAGACTTTTTTTATTTTTTGTGGGAAGATATAAGGAGTTGAGTTGTAGTCAGATTTTATAACACTAACCAAATCAAAGCATTGTTTTAAATATTTATTAGAATTGTTACTGTGGCTGTATCCTTATTCCACAGTGAGTTGTTTTATAATTTATGATTTATAATTGTACAGATTCTCAATGTGCTGCAGCCAGACTTTGTTCCTCTCTCTGCCTGTCGACTCAATTGGTTGCTATCTATTCCATGCTAGCTTACCGTTTATTAGTTCTGATAGATGTTATCCTTTCAAGTTGTTGCTAGTTTGACTTTGTATCCGGGTTAGGAGGAAAATGTTTACCGAAACCAGAGCTGAGAGCAAGCCCTTCAATGAAGACTGGTAACCCTCATGGCCATCACTGGTTGTTAGGGTGCTCTGCCCAGCAGTGCTGTGCCATTGATGAAATCAGCCCTAAGCAAGGGCCAGCGTGCAGTGGCTCTGAAGTAACCAGCCTCTACAACCCACCCTTGCCAGCTGGTGAGCTACTTTTCAGCTAACATATGAAAGCTGTTTGGCAACCTCAGTGAAAGAGGCCAGGCTTTGTGAAGAAGTCTACTCTGCCTAGAAATGACCTCTCAGTGATGCCTGGCATGCCTACAAAACTGACGGGTGGCCGAAGATGAAGAGAAGAGGAAAGCAATCCTGTCACTACCTGCACAGTCCTTTCTGCTCGGGGATGTGAATCAGTGACTGCATCTCCTCTGCCTGCAGTGAGACCTCCAACATCTAATGCATGTGGAGACACCCACCTGTAGATGCGGTAATCTGGAGTTGTCTCCCACCTCCAATTTCCCTCTTATCGAGAGAGGTATGGGGGAACAGAGGGATGGTTCATCCCAATTGCTATCTAGGAGGAGTGGGGTGAGTCACTATCTGGAGGTACCTGTGTCTCTGCACTGACTGAACAGGACACCCAGAATACCAGCTTAGACTGGGTACCAGCTACTACAGGGGTAAAACAAGATGAGAGCAATCCTATCCCTGCAGTCTGCTTAACTGTGTATCTAGCAAAAGCTCCAGCCAGCACCGTCAGTTACAGAGGGAAGGAGCAAGAGATTTGCCCAGAAGGAAGGTTCCTACCTGTCAATATTTGGGGAAAAAATGTATGAGTTGCATGAAGATTAGGTTTGAGTCCTCCTAAAGAAACTGTTTGCCATTAATACTGGATATTACTGTCTTCTGTACAAACAATGTTTCTGAATTTCATGACACTCTTTAAAGTTTATATCTTATGGTAATGAGTTCCTCAGGCTAACTGTGCATTGTCTGAGAAAAAAAATCTCCTTGCATCATTTTTTCTGAATACATTTGTAATACCAATTAAAGGACTTCACTTCCCACAATGTTTTCTTTAATATTACTGTTAGCTTGAATTCTACAGATTAGAGATGGCTGTTGTATAGATAGAGGAGTGGGCTAATCACGGCACTGGAAATACGGAATTTATGAGTTGCTTAAAGCTCCTCTAATATCAATTGCCCAGGAAAGGCTCTTTATTAAGCATTCATTTGCCTCTCTGTTTCGCTCTATCTGCACTAATTCTACATGCACATACATATATACTTTTGTGTCAGCACTGAATAAGGACAGCACTACTAGGTACTGGTGTGTGCAGATAGCTTTTTCCTCTGAAGCCCATTTACCAGATGGATTTACCAACGTAGGAAGTCTGCCTTCCAGGGGAGGAATCAAACCCCTAGCATTTTTTGATCTGTGGGTTTACTGTTACTGTCCATACTGACACCTCCAAAGTGCTGTGAGAGCCTCCCAGGAAAGGCCCAGTTTAGTGTCCAGAGATTGTAGTGGGAACCAGTTCAGCTGGTTCGCTGCCATGGATTAAACAAACAGGGACTGGTATTTGTTTTCCTTCACATGAATGTGTTTAGTGGGGCTCAAAATCAATCAGGAAAGAGATGTTTGGAGCTAAAATACACGATCTTTTTTTTTATTTGGTTGTGTTGGAGATTTTTGTGTTTGAAAAAGCCTTTTGGCTTGGAAACCTGGCTGCCTCAGCTATATAGGTATATCAGGAGGGAATCTGACAGAAAAAAAATGTACATTTGGCAGGGAAAATTTTTAAAGTGAGACATAGTAATTAATCTTGCTTAGGTTTATTAAGGTTGAAAGAAGGGTAAGTATTTATTCCATGCATTCTTAGCGAAGTTCACTTGCTCAGTGTTCTGGTCTGGTTTTATTTTGCTTCTCCCAGCTTTCTAAGCTCCAATTTATGTGACACCAGCCATTTACCTAAAAGTGTTGCCTTAACCTTTCCTTGTGCTGATCCACTCCAGACCAGAGACAGTGACTCCACAATAGATCACTGTGCTTCCAGAAGAGCTGTTGTAAACCAAATGATGCTGCATTGTGTATTCCCTTCAGCATCTTCTGACATCGCTGATAATGGGCTATCACTTTCCCTGTGCTGCTGGTATCTCTGACATATTTAACATTTTGGCAGACAATCTTTGGGGCACAGTCATACACCTAGAGTTGCCAAAGACACTGAGGGGTGGTTCTGCTTCATGCTGAGCAGTGGAAACTGAATGGCAACAACCACTGAATTTAGATTTATCACTCAGGAGTGCTGAATAAGCTTGAGACAGCTGTGGTACTGCCCAGCCCACAAATGGGCTGCACCCCAAGCCAGCTCCCAGCACTGTGCCTGTATGAATCTGGCCTGAAGGGAGCCATATCTATAGATGACACCTCTGGAGTGTGGAGGTGTCCAGGAGGGACATTGTCATTGGCATCCCCTGCCTGATGCTCCAGCCCTACAAGCCTGATTGCAGTGTGGCAAGAAAGGACAATCATTGCTGAATTCTCAAACTGGTTAGGAAAGCACAGAGACAACCAAGAATATGAAGATTATTATAGTTTATGATTGTCACAAACCTTTGAAAACTCAAGTTAGTTCTCGTTTATCTGACACCTTGACTTTGGAAATCTCAAAGCACATCACCCATAGGAAATAGCAGACTGATCTCGTTTTGGCTATGGTAGCCAAAGCAACACCTACAGTGGGTTTCTCAAACTCAGGCTCTGGGCTTAAATTGATATAAAGAAATCTCTGTGCAAGACCTTTGCCATTCCTGAAAGATAAGAACTGGGAAGGAGTCAGGAATAAATTTTATTCTGGGTCCTCTGGCTGACATTTTTTCACTTTTGATCCAGAAAAGGAGTGCAGGATAAGAAAAAAGGCAGGTTTGATTGTCAGTAGTGACCGGAGGAGGGTTTTTGGAGGAGCCTACAGGCTAGTTTCCTCCCCCCACATTCCTGTCCCTGTTATGGTTTCAGCAGCTTAGACAAATGGTCAGATACACTTGAGTGCACAGCTCTGCGGTGCAAAGGGGATGTTGCCCTCATCGTGACTCTTGTGTTTAGGTATTTCCAGGAGGAGCGGGGGGCAAGAGGAAGAAAAGACATAAGAATGTGTGAACTGTTTTTTTTCTCTTTTTTGTGCACTGAGTCTTTGTTAGAAAAGCTGTCAGCTGTGCACCATGTTATGCCAAACAGCTTTGCAAATCCCCTTGCATGGACAGCAAGATTCTGCTCCAAACATTGAGAAGATCCAACTGGAGCAATATGATGAGCTTTCCTGAAAAATTGATCATGATTTGCTCAAAACTGTGGTGCAGACACCATTGCTGCAGCCCAAGTTTTGTCTTTGGTCACACGTGTGAAACATCACTGGGGCTGTATGACTGTAAATGAAGACAGGGCTTGGCCAGAAAGGCAATCTGCAAAACAGACCACTGCTAACTTTATGTGACTGACTGGGGTCAACCCTTGGGTACTGTACCAAGATACTCAAACCTTACACAACCTCTGTGTGCGCTTTGAACCCGCAAGCAATTTGTGAGGGGTACACTTCACAAGCCTCTAAAAACGCAGACGTGTGTGGTGAAGTTTGTGTACGCCTTTGTGCTCAGCAGTGACTGGAAGTAGAGATGGGATATGTGCCATTCTTCTTGATTTCAGTTTTCTTGGTGAAGTGAGGTAACAAGTCAGGTGTCAAATGCAAACAAAGGTTATTTCCTTGTACTTTTCCCCTTAGCAGCTGAACAGTGGGCTGACACTTGAATGAAAGGACCGGCTCATTTTGCCAGAGAACCAGCTGAAATTTGAAGTTATTCAGTTGAAACCAATAAAGAGACTGGGATCAAAATCTGGCCTTGTGCCCGGCTGTGTGTGGGGTCCTTTCCGAACACACTAAGGAAAAAATAGCTGTGGATTGCAGACCATTTCTGCAGTAAAAAGTGGAATTTGCCAGTGAAGCAAACTTCTCATTTATAAAGCTTTTGAGTAATTTGCTTTCAGATATTTGCAGCACCTTTAAATAAACACCTAAACTGTAATGAGCTTATGTATTAAATGAACAAATGTGGAAATTAGGACAAGAGATATTTGCATAATAGCCAGGAGATAATTACTGGTGATAGTCCAAGATGAAGAATGGTTTCTATTGTTTCCAGCAAACTAGTTTTCATAAAACAGCATGAACTTGCTGTACTTAAAACACTCACATCAACAATACCTACAATGATATGTAGCAAAACTATTAACGAGTCAAGTACATGGGGGAAAAATTTCAATCCTAGACAAACTGTAAAGGATTAAACCTAATCTGCAGTATATCTGTCTGTTTAAAAGGTCTTTGTACCACCTTTCTATCTATCATTAAGTGAGTGCAAATGTATGCTGGTGAAAGAGTCTGGACTTTCGTTTCAGAATTACTAGATTTTATGCATATTTATACACATGCAGAAATGTAGACATTAATTAATGACCTGCTTAGGTCAGGAGGCCTGCAATAGCTAGGGACCCCATTAGAGGGCGTGACTATGAATAGTTCAAGGTTTAGTCTAACAGGGTTGATTGCAATATTCACTAGGTAATATAATTAGTCACTAGCAGAGGAATTCATCCTTACTCTGGCATCATGTGAGTCAGTTTTCTCAATGTGAAATGCAGCCTCCCAGATAGAGATCTCTGAGACTGTTTTTTGTTGAGGGAAACAATAACTAATGTTGCATTAAAAAAAAAAAAAGCAGCTAAAAAAGCAATGAAGCAATGATGTCAAAGTGGCAAATGCCACAGGGAGTTTTAGGTCAGTAAGCGGGGAGGAAAAGCCTGCCAGATCTGCCTTATTTGTAAGCCTAACTTCTTGACTGTCAGAAAAGATGCTCTTCAGCTGGAAATTTCCTGGGGAGATAAGCAAATGGAATAATGAAACCCAAATCAGAATTTATACTTTAAGTCGGAAGTTGGGAGGGTGTCCTGGGGAAGAAAAAAACGTTATTTGCTTTGTCTTACATTTATCCCCGTGCATGTGCCCTGAGCCACTGCTGGTGACAGATACATGCGTTGTGTGCATCCAGGGCTGACATGCTCTGCTTATCCTTATGTTCCCGTGACTCCTTACAAATAACAAACTGCTGCAAAAATGGTGCTGATTGGTTTCAGAGACAGAGATCCAGGAGGCCAGGTCTCGATTACATCTAGTTACTCTGGACTTACTATTAAATCGAGAATCTTAACCAGAAAGCAAGGCTCAGTGTCTTAAACAGGTCTATGGACACCAGGGACAACACTCTTCCCGACTTTCCTAAAACTCCTTCACCAGGACCTCCGTGCCAGGGAGAATGGAGTGAGGTGTTGAACGTTTGCCTGAATGCTCGTTTTGTCCTCCCTGTCAGTCTGTGTCACACCAGCAGATGCTGGGAGCAAAAGGCCAGGCCCCATGTGGTCTCAGCTACAGTAGCTCCATGGCAGCAAGCAGAGAAGCACCAGGCTAAATCACTTCACAGATTGTATCATCAGTAGCCGAGAGGATTATTTTATGTGTAATTTTTTATCCTTCTGGCCAGAAAACCTCTCTGATTCTTCTTTATGTTGGTTTCCTCTTTCTGTTTACTCTTCCAAGGTCATCTTTTGATAGGAAACAAGTGGTCAGATAATGATATATGTGTGGCAGAAAAAGTCAAGATCAGAGATGCCTTAATATGGCTGTACATGGAGACAGAATATTATTTTCCAGGGAAATTGGTGTTTGCTATTTAACCCTTCTCATCTACTCTGCCCACTCCCACGAAACACAGAGATCATTTCTTCACAGTCTTTTCATTTCTCTCTCCTTTTTCTCACTGTCATCTTGCAATGGCTCTGGGAAAAATGCTATTGTTCCCTTTTAATCTACAGAGAAGTAGACAGAGGTCCAGAGCCTCAGATGTACACAGGCAACTACCTCTATCTTTGAAGATCCCATGAAGAGGGGGGCATGTTTATACAGAGTAACAAGAAGGGTTTAGGACAGCTCTGGAAACTAATCACAAATCCTATAATACCTGAAGAAGTGCACAATTCATCCCACTTACTGGCTTCTCATAGAGGTGGGCCCTTCCCTGGTACTACCTCAGGGTAAGCCCCTCAGGTTGTAATTGTGGTGGGAAAAATTAATTAAAGAAGAGATGGCTTCCTCACGTACAAGGTATCTGCACAAGCAGGGGAACGAAGGAGGGAGCAGAAGGGGCTTTTCTTCCCTGTCAGGGTTTGCAGGTTAAATCACTTCAGGTCAGGTTGAACGATTTAGAGTCTAACAGATATTACGACTCTCCCTCTTTTCAGATACGAAGGTAGGAGAGTAGAGCAGACATATCTACCCAACACAAAGTTTCAGTGCTCTAAGCAGACAGGTTTCAGTGACTATTATTATGGGAAAGGTGTGTGGGTGTGTGCCTCTGTGTGTGAGTGCATGTAGGAGAGCGCAGCACAAGAATATAATTTTTAAAAATTAATAAGATGAGTAAGTCTGCTAGAATCAACTGACTAGGGTGGGAAGTGGGCAGAGGGTCCCAGAACACAGGGGTTTGGGCTGGGGGCACTGAGCTGGGACTTGAAACCATCTGATTCATTGCCCCTACACTCAGGGATAACAGGCTTAGTACATGCTTGCAAATACACAGAACTGCATTCAAGATCCATAGCCCCAGTTTCTCCTAATTAAAACTGTCTGTAATAGCCAAGACTGTGGCAGTCTATACAGATCAGAATGAATCAGACTATCCTTCATGTTTCTATTTAAAAATGAATATATCTAAACATGTCACAATTGGTCAGGTTGGTGATTTACCGTTTTATCCTTCCAGTTCATACCTAGATGCTCATTTCTGCTCTTCAGTTATTCAACCCAGAAAGAGCACTGATAAGGTTTTCAAAGAGACAGTCTTGGGAGATCCTTGCCCTTAGACCATCAATATCTCATCTTGTGCACCATGCAAGTACTGTACTCAGAAGGAAGGATAGGAAATATAATTTATTCTTCCTCATACCTCTGTGCCACAGGGAATCAAGCAGTGCAAACCTGCATGCCAGGCCCTTTCACTGAGAACCGTCTCTAGGAGACTTATCAAACTGGGCTGCTTCTCCAGCGCCTTCAGCAATTAATGCAACTTCTTTACATTCCTAAGGATCCCCCAAAGCAACCTCTGACACAGACACACACAAACACACAAATTTGAGGAGGTTTACTCTCCTGTCACTTAATGCATAAGGATGGGCAGATGAAAAAAGACAAAGCCTTTAAGAGATCACAGCGATGATGACAGAGTCACGGATATGCTGATGTCAGGGAATGACACCTGACACAGCTGAATACAGCTAATATATCCTGCTACATTGCATTGGAGGCATGGTAAAGACACATATACATGAAATAACATCATGTTATATGTAAGGATATTTCACCCGTTTGTGGCGCAGCAAAATCAGTGAACTAGGAAAACCCTCCAAACAGCTTGTAGACAGCTTTGTTGATAAAGAAAATTAAATGGAAGTGCCTCGTAAATTATTGATATCACATATTGCATGTGAACTTTTGACATGGCTGTCTCCCTGCTGTCATTCACTGCATGCCATAATCCCTTCCTTTCCTGCCACATTTCAATCTGTTCTATGTAACCCTTGCTATTCCTTCAGCATGGGAATTCAGCAGCATCATAGATTTTGTACAAGAATTTCATTTTATAAATCTTTCCTGCAGTTAGCCTTTTGGCAAGCAATCACTTAACATGTTTTAGCCTCTCACATCGATTCTCAGGAGTTTGCAGCTCTCAGCCTCAGTAACAGGATCCTGTCTTCAGATAAAGAACAAGAAGCCACTGAAAAGTGGAGAAGCCAGACCTCCAAGAGTCTTCAGGTATGAATGAATTTTTCAGGAGAGCTCAACTGTCTTTAAGCCCCTGTTCAGGGGTCAGATGTTCAAAAGTGCCCAATGCCTTAATAGCTCCCACTATAATCCTTTTAGATAGAATTTAAAAGCCCATGTGTTGATTTATTTGGAGCTTCTAGACTCAGTAGTGAGAGTTGAACTCTCCGAAAAATTCAGCCATATTTTATCGACAAAGCCTACTAAAGAATAAATATTACAGTCTGATACTAAAAAAAAAAAAAAAAAAAAACAAAAAAAAAAAAAACTAAGATGAAAACATTCTTTGTTACCTTTTCTGTTTCAATTTGCTGGGAACTGCACCAAAATAATACTACTCAGGAAAAACATGGACTAATTTTTCTGTCATCATTTGAGTAAGTAAAATAATGATAGTTTCCAGCTCAATGTATAGGTACTCGTGTAGACTTCAACATTTCATCTTACGCAAAACTCAAGTATTGACTTTGTTTGAAGCAGAAATCTTAAAGGCCACCATTTCTGGTTGCACCTGGGTTTACCTTGCAGGATTTATGCCCTTGCTTTGCTTCCTGAGATGAAATTACATCATATCAGCTGGTTTGGCTGCAGGCCATTCAAAATCATTTGATAAATGCCCAAGTGCTACTTATCATGTGGTATACAACACAGAAGACTGACCAAAAAACACGAGGAGCTTGGACCAAAGTCCAAAGAACCACTATCCGCCTGTTATCAGGTTATCAGGTTATTTGATAACCAAAAGTTCGCATGGCACGAGTTTGATAACCAGGGTTATCGCTATCCCTCTTGCCCCAGGATGCTATGCCCTAAATTTGTGACATTTATGTGTGTGAATATAAGATTCTTACGTTATACTTAGAATAATATAAATTAGTTTGGTACAGAATTTTAATAATTTCTCTTATATGTACCATTGTTTCACATCTACACATCTTAAGATCAGCAGATGACCTTGAAATGGGGTAGAGCACAACCTAATGTTATAATCCTCACATCAGGGATATAAGTGACTGAGTAATGCTTTGGACATCAGTTGCTGAGTACCGCCAAGGGCCCTTATAGAATAAGAAAACTGTGTAGGTACAAAACAAAGTATCACCACTGCAGAGAAGCTAGAAAGGGATGGAAGTGAGAGAATTCCCTCATAATTCAGGGAAAATTGCCAAGGCAAGAAAAACTGGGTGCTGTAAATAGCAAAAGTCTGAAACTCAATTTTGAGTATTTTTGTGAGTAACATATCAAATAACCTAAGAGGTGTTCAGCATTGCCAAGGTTAGTGAAAGCCTTTATGATCTGCTGGCTACCATCTAGCTGTATAATCTAAAACGACTTGGGTGAACTGCTCATACAAGCACATTTGTCTCCTGAGATTTAAGTGCCAGGAGAGACGTAGATGCTGGTTATATCAGGAGAGATAGTGAGTATTAATGTGGGGCTCTACTGAAATCTGTGTGGGATGCAGTGCATAAGTCTAGCTAACCACATTCAGGAATGCTGAGTTCAAACTGGGATGGGCACAGAGAAGGACTCCTAACATTACCAAGGGAACCTCATTTACTAGAGGTGAAAAAAAGTGCTGGAGAGAGTATCGTTGTTCCTCCTAAGTCTGCCAAAGAGTAAATACCACCAATGAATAAAAAGTACCTAAGAGACAGTCTGAGGCCTGTGTTAAGGCTAGGCACTGGGATGGCTACCAGTCCTTGTCAGTAGTTAAGTAGCATTGTCATTTCATTGTGGAGAGCTAAATTGCTCAGGCAAAATCCAGAGGCATGCAGAGAGCCACCAAAAGCTTCTGAAAGACTAATCCACTAGGAGAGCTCAACTTTCACTGAATAGAGCTTAGAGCACAGGAGGATGGACCACCTGCAGCAGAGCCTGGAGTCACACAACTGACTGATGGGGTGGAAACAAAAATCCCAGACATTTTTTGTGCAAGAGATGGTGTAAATGGTGCTGTAAATGAATCCACCTTGTGATAATTCCACGGGTGGGAAGTATTTCTTGCTTTAGCTGATGAGCAACCACCTTGCAATCAACAATAGTGCCTGCTTCAGACACAGCATGTGTTTTCCACCAAAAAAAGTCATTACATGAAATACACATGCAGGTACTGGAAATTGGTTCTAGAACCCATCACTGTTCTTCCAGAGCCTCATTAAATGAGCTACAGAACCAGGATCCTTCTGGCTTCACAGATCATGCCTTTGATTTTTGCACAATGGCCCATCTTCTGCAGAGAGGAGTATAGTCCTATCAGAATTATAGATCACAGCTGGTGGAAAAGTATTCCTAGAAAATAACAGCTGCATCATATTTCTCAGGCAGATTAAAGCCTTGGACCAGGACTTGCTTCCTTCTCACATGGGTTCTAGCCAGCACACAATAGGCAAAACACAGCTGTGGATGCTTCGTCCTCTTCCTTCTCCATCAGATATGTTCAACATGGGGTTCATGGTCTAGTTTTTGGCCTGATGCAAATGGAGAAAGGTAATTTTGTTCCACTGATCCACAAAGACCTTGAGTTATGGCTCCTCAGACAGCTGCCCTGATCTGAGACACAGTGAACCAAGGTGTGGAGGATCCTGAATAGGCCCACAGTTTAGAGGGAGCTCCAGTCACTCAGTCATGCAAAACACCCACATCATTTATGGAAGTATTGTGATGTCTCAGCAAGGCAGCTGTAGTGTGTTGTCTGAATAAGGCCAGCTAATGGCATGAAAACAAATAAACACAAATGGGATGTGAATAAATGTAGCATGTAGAGAGGGAACAGTGAACATCATTATCAAGGTGGACAAGATTCTAGAATGACATTTCAGAAGATTTAGGGGAAAAAAAGGTAATTGATTAAAGGACAGAAACCAACATGTGATAACAGGAATATTGGGCACACTGGCCCAAGGGTTTCCTTGTTCCTTACTGGGGGCTGCTTTTTACATTGTTCTGCTCTTTTTATGCTTTTTCCTGTATCAGTGGGAACTTTTTCCACCTCTGCTTACATCTCCTCTCCCATTCTACACTGTTCTCTCTAGATGGACACACGCTGTTGAAATTGGAAGGCAGATTTTTGTGCTAGCCACATCTTCATTCAAATTACCTTTAAACTCATTGAAAACTGACGTCTAAATAAAGGTGGAATACAGTCTGAAGAGTTGTAATAAAAATTGCCTAATGGCTTCTGCAGGATGTCAATTAACCTGGTTCATGAAGGGAAGATGTTTGATAACTCAGTGAATATTCTAATCGTTTCAACCCTACAAGAACCTAACTATTTTACATACCATACTCTGTAGAAATCCCCCCCTGGATTTCACCCTTTAATGTCTATAAAATAAAGGCAATAGATATTCTTAACACATAAGCAATAAACAGGAAACATTCAAAAAGACCAGATCTTATGGGATGCATATTAGTTCCCACAGTAAAAGAAGACAAATCAAACCCAGCAGCTGAAGAGCAGATGAATGAATGATTATCCTGAGCCTCTAATGAAATGATATTGTGAAAGGCATTAGACAGATTGATTAGAGCTCAGTTGACTGACAAAACTGCCCACTCTGTCCACCATTATAATGACTCTACCTAGGACTATTTCCTTGTGAGTGTGCATTAGTGTGTGCATCCATATGCATGTCTGCTTTGCTGCAAATTATTCATAGCTGTTTCTTTATAGTGTGAAAAACAGTCTAACTTGCAGAGCTTCATGCTTTAGACTTCGCTATGAACACACTTTCAAGGTAGGACTCCTGAAATGAGTCATTTTCAGTACCTCTTGCAATCATTTCAATTAACACATTTATAAGTGTATTTACAACATACAGAGGGAAATAAAGATCCTGTTAAAGAACGAAGCAAGACGAATCAGGCCTCTCACTTAGATTAAAAAAGAAGCAAAATAAATCATTACCACAAGTTAATACTGAATCTAAGAACACAGTAAGAATAGAAATTAAGGATATTTATACCATTAAGGAGAATATCCAGAGAAAAAATAGTCAGGATTACAAAGAAAGCAAGATCAAGATCTTTTGCTGTATAAATGTTATTGGTTCTATTTGCTTCAGCAGAACCCTGCCAACAGCCATTAGTGATGGATCTGACCTGCAGACTCAAGAACCTGCGCATTTCAGATATACCCAGAGATCAAAGTTTAGAAATTGTTCCTGGAAACAAAGGCAACGGCAAAGTCCCGCATGTGGACTGGAATCATGCAACACTAGACTGACTAGGAATCACCCCTGCAGAAAAGGACCTGGGGTGCTGATGGACAAGGAGTTGATCATGAGTCTGCCAATCAGCCTTGTAGTGACAAATGCCATCTGCACAATGGGTTGCATTAACAAGAACACAGTCGACAGTTTGAGAAAGCTGATTTCCCCTTCTATTTCGCACTTGTGAAGAGTACCTGTCTGGACTGCTGTGTTCAGTTTGGGGCTTCCTAGTGCAAGAAATTTATCAACAAGCTAATTCATCAGAGACCCACTGAGACGGTTAAGGACCAAAGCATATGATGTACAAGGTGAGGCTCCAGAAGCTGAGCATATTTAGCTGCAAGAAAAGAAGTTTAAGGGAAAACAGGTTGATATTTTCAACTACCTAAAGAGAGTTTAAAAAAGAGATGAAGCCAGACTAATAGCTGACAGACACAAGGTACAGCAAATGGAAATTAGAAATACCAATTAGCTATAAGGGAAAAATTCTTCAGAGTGAGGTTGGTTAGACATTAAAACCGAGACACGGAGAGGCTGTGCAGTCTCCATATTGGAGATATTCAAAGCAAGACAACACAAAGGCCCTGAGAGACCTGATCTAACATTGATGCCACCCTGCTTTGGCCTCTGGCGGTCCCTTTGAATTATATCTTTGTATGATTTTAGAAAAGAATAGAAATGAGGTGTAGGGAGAAAATCAGAAATATCACAGCACAAAATGAGATTCAAGAATCAAGGAATATGTAAGGCAGACAGAAAAGAGGTGCCTAAGTTGAATATTAAGCCAGACCCAAAGAATCATCATTTGGTTATAATAGGCTTAATGAAGACAAACTTCATCTCCCTTTGGAAATCAAAGCCCTGCAGGCTTCTTGTAGTGAGGTAAATGAAGACAGGAATAACCTTGAGCTCTAGTCACATTGTACTTTTTCATTGCTTATTTAAGACATAGCAACCTATTGTATATTGCTGCAATTTGTATAGCTAATTATATAGAAGTACAGTTACACATTGTGGTTAATTGCTGGAATATACATCCTCTGAAGCCATTAGGAGTGTTACCACTGACTCATTTGAAGAGTCTAATTTAGCCAGCTGAATTATCTGACTCATCTTAGTAGGCTGATCTCAGCAGGCTCTTCTAATGTTGCCCTTTGGAGGAGCTTTTCTCTGCACAGAGAGCTTGTGGAGACTAACCTAAGGGAGACGCCCAGTGCTCTGTGAATATGGCCTTTTCTTTCCTTCCCGATAAAGATGGGGATGGTAATAATTGTCTACCTCCACATTTGATGTGCAAATCAGTTGATGTAAGAGCAATTTAGCAACAGGAATATTAATATATCTGTTCCATTTGCCAGGGTATAAGAACAGCCCCGTTGAAAGATTGTGTTGTGGTTTAACTCAGCAGGCAGTTAAACACCACACAGACGTTCACTCACTCCCCCCACCTCAGTGAGATAGGGGAGAGAATCAGAAAAAAAGGTGATCTAGTGGGTTAAGATAAAGACAGTTTAATAGGAGAGAAAATGAAGGGAAAATAATGATAATGATAAAAGAACATACAAAACAAGTGATGCACAGTGCAATTGCTCATCACCCACTGACCGATGTCCAGTCAGTTCCCAAGTGGTGACACCCAACCCCTGGTCAACTTTCCCCAGTTTTTGTTCAGCATGATGTCATATGGTATGGAATGTCCCTTTGGCCAGTCTGGGTCAGCTGTCCTGGCTGTGTCCCCTCCCAGCCTCTTCTGCACACCCAGCCTCCTCGCTGGCAGGGCAGCATGAGAAGCTGAAAAGCCCTTGGGTTAGCTCTGCAAGAACTAAAATATCAGTGTGTTATCAACATTATTCTCATCCTAAATCCAAAACAGTACTAGAACAGCTACGAGGAAGAAAATTAACTCTATGCCAGACAAAAGCAGGACAGACTGGAAGGATGAATTGGAGGAAGGATTGCTGACTGTTAAAAAGCCAGCTTTCCAACAATATCAATTAATAAATCAATATGGTGGTTTTAGGGCTGTTTGAATACCCTGGCAAAGAAACTCTTTAAAGGAGCCCCAGTTAATTAGGGTTTGCTGAAACGAATGTGAAGATAAGCAAAAAAACCCCAATAAATATTGAGGAAAGGAAGCTAACCTGTAATAAGACATCTTCAATGAATGAGGGAGTGTGTTGAGTTTTTCTGTCTGTGAGTTATGGTCACAGAGTGGGTTACACAGGTACTCAGGGAGTTTATGAAGCATCAAAATTGTTTGAAGAAGCACATAAAATAAAAATTCTATAGTATATTCAAGGCACAGCAATGTTTGTGAGGTTAAATACAGCTGCTACAGCTGAGTTATATATTATATACGATAATATAGACCATATTCTTACATGTATTCTATACTCTTCTACTAAAGTAGATTTGTTGCTGTACCTTTATGATAAATGAATAAGGCATAAGGAGAGACACAAAAATTTCATTTCTAGAACAGAATTACCACTTTGGGGAATAAGTGAGAGGGAGAAGAAAGAGTTACAGATGGGGAGAAAAGTATGAGAGAATTGGGTCATATAAGATATGGCCGATGGTGTCAAAGACAGCTGAGGGTGGAGTGCTGCTTGAACATTAGTCACTTCAGTTAGGGCAGTGCCAGTGGAGCTGAAGGAAGGGATTAGGAAGAGTCTGGGATCTCCAAAGTTTGACCATAAATACTGCATTTAACATGTGTAGGGTTGAAAGCAATGGGTTTTGATAAATTAAAACTAAAGCAAGGCTATATTTTACAAAAAATATGTCACTTACAGGAGAAGGAGCATGAAGAAGGGAATGAGAATAGGATAAAAAGAAAATGGGCAATAGGTTGGGATGGTGACAGTAAACAAAGCAGTAAGGGTTAGATAAAGCAAGAGTTACTGAAGGAAGGAACTGCTGGTTATATTTATCTGATATGCAATACCTGACATGAAGAGGCATCAGTGAAATCTTGTGTGGAAAGCAAAGTAGAGAAGAGGGCTTAAGAAATGGCCTGCCTGCAGGAACCTGTCATATAATTCACATGAATGAACCTCAGTAGGCTCCACCAGAGAACTAAAGTGAAGATTAGCAAGAGAAGAATTAAACTCAGAGCTGAAGAAGGAAAGTGCTGTGTGAGCCCATTTAAATTACTGCTTGGACAGCTGTTCTGGAGCTACCTCACTCCCTGAGACCTCTGTGAATGACACTTGCTGGTCAAGCACCAAAGACCAGATCCAGCTCTCATGGCTGAGGCCATTGGGTTGCTTCTCTGTCTGAGGGAACAGCTGTGGGCAGTATCATGGCTCACTGAAAGTGTTTCCTTCAGGCTTTCAAAACACTGGAGTCATATGGACATCCAGCAGAGATGGACCTTATTTTACCTGAAGCCAGGGAAGTTTGGCACAGACAGGCCAGATGGTCAAAATTATGAATATCCTCCATTTGCCATTCACCCTTAAGCTGTGTTGAATTGTTTCTCATTTTCTAGACAGCCTGCTTTGCTAAGGCATGCTCAAAGAGAGTCAAGCCCATTTTCAGATGCAGACAATAAAAAATACACCTATATACGCAGGAAGACTTCCGTGACTCAGACTGCAGCAGCCCAAAGGCTGTTTTGCTGATATGCCAACTTGTGTGTCAGCTCTGGCAAATGCATCTCCCATTAACTAAGGTTATTACAGTCTATTCAGATCCCTGCATCTGCTTAGGATCCCAGCACCATGGTTGCCCAGCTTCCTAAAGTGTACCAGGCATATACACCAGAGTTTGTCACGACAGGACAGCTTCGCAAAGGCATCGCTGTGCACAACTTGAATGGGGTGTTATTAATCTCTTTAAATTAGGTTGTCTCTGTTGGCTGGGTTCCCATTACAGTCACTGGAAATCTGGTCAATGCAGCCATAAGGCATCAGTCAGTTTATTCTAAAGTAGACATCCACATTTAGGTCAGATTAATCATGCCCTAGGTATTATGGATGGTATTGATTGGTTCTCCATGAAGCCCAGATATCTGCCTCAAAGGTAAACACTTATATTTTAGAAATCTCAAGCTAAAAACCAGCATCCCATTGTTGAGTCCATGTCACATGCCCCATAATAAGGAGGAGTAAGATGACACATGGGATTTGAAGTGATAACCCATGTCTTGGGAGGTTCACATAAACTTCCAGGAGGAAGGAGGAACTCACAGCTATACAAGTGGTCTGAAAGCATCATTCCACAGTCCTAATCTCACCACAAACTTCATCTGCCATCTCCTCTGTAACTAAGTCGCTTTGTCTCTCTATACCTCTGCCTCTCACACGGACAGAATGAAATTCCACTTCCCGGATTGTTTTCTCACCTACATAGACAGCAAGTGCCTACTGCATCTTACTGGGCTTAGCACATGCAATCTTGTATTTAGTTTCAAACCTCTAGCTGCTACTGTGATATGAGTAAATAATGGAGAAGCCACAACAGCTAGTCAGGAGAGCTTTTAGTCCCAAGAGTGATTGCCCCTTTAACTAGGAAAAGTATGTTTTCATATTGGATTTCTTTTTTTGTGTGTGTGTGTTATTGTTGTTGCTGCTGGGGAAAAAAAACAAAACAAAACAAAAAAAGTGATTTATTTCAATATGTTTTCTCTTGTTTAAAAAACAGAAGCTTAACCCTTGCTCTTTGCAGAGTATAAAAATAACCTTACAGGGTATGTAATAAATATTTTAGAAAGGATAATTGAAGGAAGAAGGAAAAAAAAAATCATGTCACAAGAGGGATAGCAATAATTTTATTTCAGGGTAGTGACAGCTTCTGTTGTCTCTGTCATCAAACAACTCTCAACTCAGGAGGACTGCTGCATGCAAATGAAGTCAAATGAAATATAGGTGTCCACATCATGTGCATCATCTTCATCAGAATGGCAGACTGGTTCCCTCAGCACCGAGGCCAAGCAGTGGATGCTGAGTGCTCCCCCCATTAGAGGTGGTCCTGTGAGGACAAGGTAAAGGTGGTTAACAGCACAACAGGGAGAGCTTTGCACTGCACCTTCCCTGTCTTACTTTTGGAGTGGATTTCCTCCCTTGGTGCTGTCAGGCCAGTATGTTCCTCCAGGGATGGAATTTATTTTATCTGTGTTTTAAATCGCAAGAGAGAGGAGCTGTATGTTGATTAGGTAATAAGCTGTCACCATCCTACCAGGCAGCTACTCCCACCTGTCTTGAAGTCAATGCTGGGCCTCAGCACTGGCTGCAGCAGAGAAGTGTGAGGCCAGCCTGGCAGGAGAGACCATCTTTCCAGAGCTGCTGCTTTCCCCTTGTTTCTCAAGAAAAAGGCAGGAGTTTGGCTGTGGTTTCCCTGTGCACTCCTGGTTGCCAGGAGAGTCAGTTCAAGTCACTAATCCTGACACTTTTTTTTCAGCAAAAGTGAGGCATGAGTAAGTTGAGTATTTTATTCACCTTTTGCTGGGAATTTGGCAGAACAGCGAACTGGTTGTGGCTCTCCAAAGCCATGCTAGCACCCTGGCCACAGACCACTCTTCCTTATCACAAGGATCCAGTCAGATACGTGGTTATCCTCTTCTCAGAACTACATCAATAGTTGATGCAAAGAGCTTATGGTTTTGCACGCCCAGCTTTTCCACATGTTCTGAAATCCTGTTGACCTCCTGTCACAGGCCATGACTTTTCACATTCCCTAAAGCTCAAACAAAGTACTTTGAGCAACAAAAGGCCAGTGTAACCTAGCAGTGATTCCTCCCAGTGCAGAGTACAAAGTACATGTTTGAATTACTTTTCTGATGTGGTAACGGTGTAAATGACTAGCAAGCTACAAAGTGGTGTTGATTGTATAAAAAAATTGATTAACTTAAAAAAATAGAACACACCCCGAGGAGGATTTTCTCAAATGTTACTAATTCAAATGGTTTTTATCCTCTCATTGTACTGAAAAACTTATCTAAATCTAAAACCATTTTTGATAGTTATGAATGGCTGAAATAAAAATTACTTTTACTAACAAGTGATTATGTAATATTAAAATGCCATTATCACATTTATCTGTTTACCAGCTGGAGTTCTAATTGAAATTTGTTCAGAACTCATAATAGCATTAGGTCATGTTATGCTTACAGCATTAAGCAATGATTACATCTGTGGCTTTTGTTTTTAATTAGCTTTCTTCAGTTATCTGGGAGAGATAGAACCTTTCAAGATCGTAATTCACTTTTGATTACAATGGAAAGAGAACAAACCGAGTCATCTTACAGAAAAATGTGCGACTGTATAATTTACATTCCTGACTCTGGGGCTGTTAGATCTGACTGTATTTTGATTTCCCGTCACTCATCAGTTATGTTAATTGGGTTTTGATGTTAACGAGGTGCTGGCGTTTGCACATTCAGGGATCTAAAATTACTTTTTACAAAAAAAGAGATGAGTGTGTATTGTGTCTTACTTTTCCATTGTCAGGACAGAAGCATTGCTTTTAATGCAAAGTACTGAAAAATAGACCATTTTGTATCAGCCCTGCAGCTGAACGTACCCAGAGGTGAATTTTAAAGAGGGTCTCAAATGTAGCTGTAGCTCTGATATCAGTATGTGCCTTCATCATTCTTCCCAGCCTACAAACAGACACACATGATTACTCACCTGCTTTAGGTTAAATATCTTGCTGAGTCTTGTCCTATGGAAAGGGCAAGCCATTGCAAGCAGCAAGCCCACAGGGGGTACTTCATGTGCCCTTTTCACTGGGTAACTGCCACTAACTGCTCATTAGTAATAAACTGACTCAAGCCATTCTCCCGACTAGGAGAAGTGCCCCCGCTGCCCCTTTTCTTCAAACTTTTGCTTAGCTTGTTCTAAAAATCCATGCTTGGGAGAACAGATGAGTAACTCCATGAGCCAAAACAAGGAATAATCAGCTTTAATCCATTGGAACAAGCAACTGCTGAGAGATGCCAAGCAGCCCTACTCATCTTTCTGCTGCCACTGGGAGCCTGGGGACATCCATAGCCCAGCAAAGCTCTCACCTCCACGCACGGTCACCACACTGTGCCACATCTGTGCTCTTGAACAACACACAGGGAGAAAAGAGAACCTGACCATGGCCAGCCTTGGGAATCTGGTGGCACTGTTTGCCAGCCAAGTGCTTATGAAGATGAATTAGATGGGGTTGGCAGACTGCAGCTACAGGAGAAGAGCAAGGTCATTTATTTCTAACACACCTATGGACGTGTGAGACAACAGTGAGTGGCAATAGTAAAAAAACAAGTCTGATGAGCTTACATGATAGTGATTGATATTCTTGGAGGGGTTACAGGAATTGTATCAATTGCAGAAAATAGGCTCAGAAGGGATGTTGAGACGTAATATAATCCACTCCCCCACCGAGATGCATCAAGGGGCAAATTGCCCATAAGAGACATAGTCTGTAATTCTCTTGCTCTGCACAGAGCCAGGGAAGCTCAGCAGTTTTCCCATGTGCAGTTGGAAAAACACCTTTCAGAAATTAAAACAGGAAATTTAGACAATTCAGCGTGGAGCAATGAGAATGATCTAACAGCTAAAATACATCTATAGCATTCAGTCAGTCACTGCAAATTAATATAACCAGTCAGTATCACTTACAGGTGAAAATATGTAGGCTGGGGTCCAAAGAACCTGATTTGATTTCCCCCCTTACATACCAGAAAATTATCGTTTCCCTCATTATACCTCAGTGTGTCCAAACAGTTCCGTCTCTGTTGACCTGAGCCACTGCTCCAATAGCTCCGTCCTTTCCAATCTTTATGGCTTGTTTCTGAGAAGACAGGAAGATGCTTTCTACCCATCACTAAATGAGCATGTGGTACCCTTACCAGGGCACAAGTACCATGGGCTTTTTCAGTGTCCCTACGAGCACAGGAACAGAGTCAGTACCTCTCACTGGGGCTGATTAAATGCATCATTTCCCTCCTTGCAGTAACTGGTCTGCAGGGGAATGAGCCTCAATGATTATTCCAGAGAGAAGGATTGGGAGGTTTTGAGCAGACTGCCAGTTTCAGATGGGATGTGACACTCAACCTGTGCTCTGCTTTTGTGACCAGTCAGAACTAATGGACAGAATCACAGAATCATCAAGGCAAAGCCCTTGAAGATCATCCAGTCCAACCATTAACCTCACACTGACAGTTCCCAACTACACCAGATCCCTAAGCACTATGTTGACCCTACTCTTCAAACCCCTCCAGGGATGGGGACTCCACCACCTCCCTGGGCAGCCCATTCCAACTCCCAACAACCCGTTCTGTAAAGAAATGCTTCCTAATATCCAGTCTAAACCTTCCCTGGTGCAACTTGAGGCCAGGCCGTTACCTCTTGTCCTATCGCTTATTACTTGGTTAAAGAGACTCCTCCCCAGCTCTCTGCACCCTCCTTTCAGGGAGCTGTAGAGGGCGATGAGGTCTCCCCTCAGCCTCTTCTTCAGACTAAACAACTCCAGTTCCCTAAGCCGCTCCTCATGAGACCTGTGCTCCAGACCCTGCACCAGGACCAGGGTCCTCCTTGACTTTGACAACAGAGGATGTTGTGTTTCTTCTTGTACAAACTGGTAGTTCTTGAAAAGCCATGTGAGGTCTAATACAGGAGGTTAGCAACATTCATTTTGGGGTTTTTTTTGAAAACCAAGCATCAAGTTGTTTGGTCTTTACATTAACTACACTACAGGATCTGTGGTGAGAACCAGGCAGCTTGAACAGATACCTGTGGTGGAGAAGAGCCCAGTCTCTTTGGGATGACACCCTGCACCTTCAGAAGGCCTCACTAGGATGCAGACATGAGCTAAGCCCCACGTAGGACAGGTGCCAATCAAGGAGACGCAACACACACAGAGGCTCAGGAGTCTTGAGATCAGACCTCCCATGTTACCACATGAGCCTGCGGTGGCTGAACAGGGGGACCTGAGAGCAGAAAGATTAAAAGTGATGATTAGATGAGACAAGTTTAATTGGGGATGAATGTGGCAACAAGAGAAGGCTGTTCCTGTCACTGCTTATAGCCACAGCAGCCTTAACCAAGGACAAGGTGGTCAGCAAACAGTGGTGCTGTTACAGAAAACCTTTCCCGCTCTTGTTTTGGATTTTGTTCTTGTTCTCAACCACTGAAGATTATTTCCTTTTTCAGTGAAAAAATATGGAACAATAAGACTCTATTGCCATTATTTATTAAACAATCACCTTATTTAAGGTGCAGGAGTTGTCATTCTTATTTCCAGTCTAGCTTTGAAATGGCCAACACTGGGACTCAAGCCTGCCCTTTCCACAGCATAAAGCAGTAACCCAGCTGCCCAAACACTGGCTATGCTGGGTCTGCTTGGGATTTAGAAAAATTCCTCCTGAGATCCAACCAACCTTTTGCAGGCAGAATTTCCACAAAGTGAGTGCACTGCCACAGAAAGTGCTGGCTCATTTCCTAAATTCAAGTTAAAAAAAAAAAAAAAAAATTCAACTCAGTCTAAACATCAATGCAATGCCATTAAAGCGATGTAATGAAAATAACTCTGGCCTGAAGACTCAGAGATTTAAGTGAGACTAGAATAAGCCTTTAATTACTTCCATTTTTACTCTTTAGCAGCCTCAACAGGACTAAAATAGTTCCCTCCCCCCACTTCGCACTGTGTCAGTAGGACAGAGCCATACATGAGGATTCACACACTCCTTAATGTTGTGCCTCCTTAGACACAACAATACCGCCATTAGTTTTCTCTCCCCTCCCACAGCAGGCATTCAGCATGGATCAGTCATACCACAGCCAAAATGAAAGGCATGCAGGTGGATTTCTTTTTTTGTCTCAGCCCTGTCCCTTTTCTCCCTTCCTTTTTTTTGGAGGAGATGCAGATGGCAGTCGCTCCCTTTGCTGTGTGTGAGTGTCTAGACGAAAAACTCCCCACAGCTTCTGAGCTGCCTTCTGCTCACCTCCACCTCCTCATTTTCCTCTTTATCTGCTTTCTGTATTCTCCATGCTGCTATTGGTCCTGTGGAAATGAACACATCAAAGCCATAAGTAGTCATTTTTTCACTGCTTCTATGTCCCCTCTCCCCCATCTTCCTTTAACATTAATATTAATAGCTACTGTACCTTTCTTCACTGTTGCTTTCTTCTTGATCCTCAAGGGACTAAGTCTTTTCTTGGACTTTCTGCTACAGTGAACGCTTGTTTGAAGGAATGCTAGGGCATGCTGGGAAGCACAACACCAGTGATGCCTGTGATACAATATTGGGCAAAGCAGCAAAGATATTAAATGCTATTGTACTTATCGGAAGAGTTAAGCGTGCTTTTATCCCTGCCATGTATGGCTGGATTTCTTTTTCCTTGTTGCTTTCCTAGCAAAAATAGCTTTTTTAATCAGTCCAAAATCTCCAAGGAGAAGAAAAAAAATAACCTCTTTCCTATGCCCTCCTTGATGCTTTTCCACAAGGCTGCTGCCTGAGGAGCAAAGAAGCAAATGCTGTTTCATGCCTGTTGTCAAACCACATGCACACACAAATACACACTACAGGGACACACATCACCAGCACCCCCACCACTGCTATTATTTAAAGCACTGAGTTAACGAGCTATCCTGCCCTTCAAGGTTTGCCCGCCTGTTGCTAGTCCCTGGGGCTGAGAGCTGAACTCCTCACGCGTGCGTCAGTCCAGCTCTCGCATTGGTATTCTGTGATGCGGGTTGTGTGTCTGGAGCGCTAGGAAGAAATCCCCCAGGTTTGATTTCACTTACACACGTATAATGGAAATACGGCAGCGTGCGGTGAGCATGACGTTTCTGCTCCATGGGGGATGCATGCAATCCATGGTGAAGGTTGCTACTTAGGATCACAGTGGTACCCAAAAGGCAGAAGGGGAATTTCTTGATGTTGTTGTCACAAGAAACAGGTACCGTGGTAATAATGAAACTCACTGTAATCCTCAGAGTCGGTTATTCCAAGCATGATTTCTGCCTGGATGGATATAAAGGTTATTATTTGCTCCTGTCCTGACACAAGGGATCTGCTCCCTTTTAAAGCAGGTCTTTCTTTAGCGTGCATAATCAGACCATACGTCTGGGGCAGGAGAGACTAGGGCACTGAAATGAGACTCCCCTTACACGTCTTTTGCAACACGTACTGCAGCTGAACATAGCAATCCTTCTCTCCTCCCTCCTCCATGCCCCCACAGCTGCTACTGATGTGAAACCAGATGTCGTTATGGTCAGTGGAAAGACCCTCACAAGTGCCAATGAGTTTGCATGAGCTAGAGAAAGGACTGAGGAGGTGGTCTGGTGCTGGCTTTCATGTTATGGCCCAACCCTATCTTTTCCCTTTGTTTCTCCAGCAAAGCCTTGTGAAGGCTAATAGCCACAGACTAGTGCACTTTGGTCGCATTGTAGCCTGGGGAAATCTCCCCTACCCCAATCAAAATGCTGCAGAACTGAAGTGAAATGTACTGGAAACACAGCTATGACTTGGGAAGAAAACTGAACAATACCCTCAGTTATGAATGGGAGAGAAACACCAAGGACTTGTGCAAAAGCTCACTGCAACCAAAGGAGCTGCAGATCACAGACACAAGTCAGGCTTCTATTATTGCCTTTTCGGAGACTAGAAACCCTCACACAAGAATAGCCCTCTGTCCAGCAGTGCCCATCTCAATCATTTCAGCTCCAACCAGCAGGACCACAAGGCTCTAATGGAAGAATGGGAGATTGTTTGCCACAAGAGTCAGGGGAGTAATTAGTTGTAACAAAGGAAAGGAGAACAGGGATCTATTTGCTTGTCATAATCACCAGTTTGATGGTTTAAAGAATGTGCAGGAGCTTCAGAATCTAATAGAGATGCCTAGTGTTTGTAAACACGCAACCTAAACAAAGTTTCAGGCAGTGATCAGAGGATGCTTTTGAGATCTCTGCAGGAAACCTAATAGTAAAATTCAAATGAGGTCACATGCTTTGCTGCTTGTCTACAAGATTCTCCCAAAGGTCTCCCTGCTTCCCCAGCTTATGAGCCTAATTAACCCCCTGTACCTCATTGCCAGGCATGGAATTTTAAGTAATTATGGGGATGTGTGGCTTCCTTACCAGCACGTCAAACTCTTCATGTCACACTCTGAATGCTGGGATTAGCCTTGCACTTCTTTGTTCGGTGTTGCAGGGGGTGGTCAGCTATCCACACATGCAAAACCTCAACTGAAGGGATCAATTTACAAGCAGCCTTTGAGCCAAGGGGGATAAAAATTCCCCTAGAGGGTCTTGAAGGCTTCTGCAGTACTCTGAAGCAGGAGGCTTTGAGTCTGAGTTGTCCTTAGATGTTTTAAACTACTTCACAGGCATTAACTATGCCCATTTCATACACACAAACCTACCTTAACCAGCTCCCCTGAGCAACACGGATGGTGTGTGAGTTTTTCTGCATATTCAGCTGGCAAGGGACAGCCTGAGGAATCTACGCTGCTCCCACAACTCTTTACACATTCCTCATTAGAGAGCCTGGATTGAAAGAATAAGAGTAATCAGGAAAAAAATAAATAATCTAGGAGCAGCAAACAAGAGTTCTGAGAATCAGACAGGAGCTTTGGCACAAGTGCCCTCTCTGCACTTGTCTCTCCCTTGCAGCAATGAATCCCTGGCTACTCTGCAACTTGGTGATGAGGAAAGAGCACCTTTGCTCATCCCACCACTCTCTTAGACTCTATCACACTCTGGTGTTCAAGGTTTTCATGGAGTGCAGAAGCCACAGAGTCAGGTGGAGAAGATCTCCAAAACTTTGAATCCCACGTCCTGAGTGGGTGTTCTAACCACTAGGTCAGAAGGTAAATGGGGCAGAAGTATTTTAAGAGTGTCCAAATATATAACTTTAAGAGAAGTTTCAGACTTTGAGTCCCAGGGCAGATAAGCCCAGATGACACTCCCAAACACTCCTTTCTTGGTTTGCCTCTTGGCTGGCTTGGAGGACACAGTGCTCAGCATATTAGATGTCATAAATCTCATGGTTAAACTTCTGTTCCCCTATCATTCATTACACAAGGAATTGAGGAGTTGCTCAGTAATGTACTGAATTTACACTAATTTTACTGTACTGAATTTACAATACTGTGAATTCCTAGAGCCATGAGCCAACTTGGAGGAGTTGCAGTCTCAGCATCATCATACATTGCTGACATGAAGCACTGTCTGTCTAAGATTCCCTCTCTACACTAAGGAGGATTTAGGTCCCCTGCAGATAACTAGGCACGGGAAATCTTTATATATTGGAAATCCACCCTGATTGCTCTCAGAAAAAGGCATGCAAAAATCTTTCACTGAATTGCACAATGCTTTGTATGATGCAATCATTGCAGTGGCCTTTGTGACATCTATTTTGATTTAACTCCACTTTATATTTTGTTGTCCTGTATATTGAGACAGCAGCAGATTTTTCTATGGCCAGTAACAGACTGTTAAAGAAAACAATCAAGTGTACTAGCATGATTTTCAAACCACTCAGGAATAAGCTGAATAAAAAGGATATCTTTGAGTAAAAAACTTAACAAATGGCATACTAGTTTCTTTGTAACAATTCAGGAGATCACAGCAAAAATTCTGATGGTACATGAACTATGCAGATTCCTAAAGATGAAAACTATAGCAATTTGCTGTATGCATATTGATGGCCTCTACAGTTAGTGCTATTAAATGTTGACAACCAATCACAGACACAAATAACTATTCTAGGTGGTTTTAAACTTTTTCTAAGATATCACTGTCCTATTACATTCTGTTTGTACCAGCTGATTAACCATTTATTTCAATTACCTACTGGTTCTGTGACCTACTGAATAAAGCGTTTGCCTTGATTCAGGGGTTTGCATCCACAGATCTTACTTAGTGGGTGACTTTCCCTTCCTCTGATTCAGCTTCTGCAGATATAAAACAGGAATAATGATAATGACCTCCTTTAGCAATGCCATTAGGGATTTACTAATAAGCTAATTATTAGTGGGGAATAAAACTTTATGTGAGAAACCATTTATTAAACCATCCCCATGGTTTATTCACACTCCATAAGCCATTCATGAATGAGGCCTTAGAGGGAAGGTCGATGAAAAATGCTCCAGTGCTAAGGCAGTAAAGATCCAAAGCTCATGGCCACATGTCCAGAAGACAGGTGTGTATCAAGTCATAGACGTACACAAATTCTCAATAGTTCTTCACTGTTAAGTCCCTCCTCAACCTTCCTCACCTGCTGCTTCTGCTGAAGGAGGAGGAACTGGGGTGTACTTCTTTAGCCCTTTTGGTGCAAAGGTATGGGATTCTTCCATGTTCAACTCTGTCACCAAATGAGTGACTAACACCCTGTGGCTGTTTCTGCACTGTTACACACAGCAGTACCACGGGAAAGGATGAGAAGGAACTGTGCTTGGAACAAGGATACTGGGTGCAGATGAAGGGAGCTCCCTCATATGGCCTGGAGCACCTTTTAGACCATGACAGTGGTGAACAGTATACAAAAATCTCATCTCTTCTTTCACCTTACTGAGCTTCTGCATGGACAATCTGAAATGTTACTAAAGTATTTCTTTTTCTTTTCCCTTCTGCTTAACAATCTTTCTCTACAGTCTCTCTTAGTCACACATTCCCATTTAAGCCTCTGCAGAGCACTTGGCTTGCCCAGCTGCAAAATTTGCTTGGACTGCAAAACTTTGAGATCTGACTGAGTGCCAAATGTGGCTCCTTGGCTCCTACCATCCTCTCAAATGAGGATTTTACTCTATATTCACTTCTAAAAATAGGAATTAATCACTGGAAATTACAGTAAGATTTCAGGCTGAGAAACATTTGAAGCTGTTTTCTTCTACATTTCAGCTTTTTGAACTGTCCAGAAAAGACTCTAAAGAAGTCCAGTCATGCACTGTGATGACCAATAACACAGGGGTATAGCAAATAAATAAAGAAGGAGGGACAAGTGAAAAAAAGAATCATTATGTGTCTTGGGTAATGACAACAACAAATCAGATGCTTACCATGGCTAGGCAAGATGTCTAGGGGTACTGTAAGCCTGTTCTCAACCAAATCTCTTGCTCAGTCACAGTCTACCATTGACTATACGTTACTCTAGATGACACGACTAGGAGGCTGTTACACATCTGTACATGGCAGGTCTCCTTAGTATCATTCTAGGGACTTTCCAAAATGGTGAGTGCAGACTGGATAAAGACAGGGGGATACTGGGAAACAAATCCTGCTGAATTTCCCTTTCCTGTGCAAAAATGTAACAAAAAATAATCCCGCCTCTTCAAATCCTGAAGACCATCTTCCCTCAGAGACAGTAACCTGTTCCTGTTCATTTAATGGTCAAGAGCTTCAGCCATAAAAAAATTACTTATCTGCAGCAATGAATAAAGCAGCACCAACCACTACAGGATGTAGTCTCAAGTCATATAGGCTAAAGAAGGTTGCTACACAAAGAACAAGCTTTTGTGATCAGACAACTGATATACAAATGTATGAAAGATGCTAGATCATCCATCTCAGTTTTACAGCCAAAGGTCAGGATCAAAGTTCACATCAGAACGAGTGGAACACAAGGCAGAAATCAAGTGCAGTCAACGTTCGTGTGTATTAATACTGAGTTAAGAACACTTTCTTAGCAGGAGTAGGATAAAAGCACATCAAGGGAAGAAATCTGAGCCCAGTGAAGATCAGTCTGCACATGAGGAGCTAACTTTTCCCACAGTCTGGCCTTTCTTTTCATAACCAAAAACATTACCTAAAAATCTGTGCATTGAATCTTCACAAAGTGAAATGCATCGCATTGATCTGTCGGAATGATGGAGGTCTAGCGTCAGTGGAAAGTGGCTTAGATGAAATCATGATTCATTTTAAAGTTCATATGTATGAATAGAAACCAACACTCAGCTTCACTGTAAAGCATCATCTTGCTGGTATAAGAAGTGGCAAAGAGGGTCTGGCTTTTCACAGAGGCCATATGCTTCAATTTGTTCAAAGCCAAGCAGACTGCTTAGTGGGAACAGCACCTTGAAGAGGAGGTGGCTGGGCAGTGTGAAGCCAGGTTAGCTTTGCAGACACGTGCTGGATGACTTTTTCCCAGCAAAGGGAAGAAAGGCTCTGATTCGCCTTTCATTTACACCAGTGTAAACAATGTGGACCGTGCAAGTCAGCGAAGAGAATCCAGCTTAGATGCAGGAAGGAGCTAGTCCAGAGAGAGAAGATTTATCATCCTGAAACTCTGCTCTGCAGGTGTTTCTGCTGTTACAGATGTCTTGTACAAAGCCCCCAGTGGCATGTAATTTAAATCCAATTGGGCCTAAGTAAGGACTGTTGTAAGAAACACAACTGCCTACTTCCTTAGCTCACTGATGTGGTGAGCCCTCATTGCACTCTGTCAGGAGTCCCAGCAGCACTCATGGTGAATGACTGGGGAGGGACACCTCATACAAACTCACAAGACAAATTCTATTAAAACTTAAAAGTTAAAAAGCAAACAGCTCAATTGGGACTTGAAAGAATAATAGCTGCACTATGTGCTTTTTACTCACAGGTTAAGTTCTTATGGATGAATGGATGTTGGAAATACCAAGGGTTTGATTTGGCAAATCTCTTGCATGCAGAATCCCTGGGAGTTAGGACCACTCTGTCCTAACTATCCTATTCTTACCTGCTCTTTTCAGTGTATTTCTGCTGACATACCAACAGCATATGTGGGCAAGCCCCACTTGGCACCTTTTCCCCAAGATAGGTGCTTACATGACACAAAAACCTGAATAAAAGTGCAAATGCCCTAAAGCTAGAAATCTTACTGGATTCCCATCCAGGAACTGTTTCTCTTTAGACAACAGGTTTTCTGTGCTTTGTAGTCTGGAAGAAGTTATGCAATGTTTCTGCTTTAATGTTTCCTGTCTTGGGGAAATTACCTTTGGATAACCATGGCCTTAGTCATGCATTCCTTTGGCCACGCATAGTTTTCTTATGCTGTATTTACACTGTGCTAACCACGGTAAAACTGGGGCCTCTGGTCTCTGTAGCAATACACATCATTAATAATACTGAACTCCCAATTAGTTGCTAGGAAGCTAGGGCTCCCACAGCTATGGGTGGTTATATCTGTGTGCCTTCAAGAACTGGAATCATCTCTCTTGCAGGGGCTAGGCACAAGGGATGTAAAGCATAACTCATCTGCTAAAATAACCCCAAGGGACATACTGGATTCTAACCTTCCTCAGCATGCCACAGGGTGAAAACATCCTTCTGTACAGAATCAACCAGGCATGCAAATGCTGATACATCTTATCACAAGACCTTCAAGAAATGCATGTCTAAACCCATTAGCAAAGCCAGTCTTATCTCATTCCTCCCACTTTATCTGCTATCCTTCACTGAGATATTCAGCTATGGTGACCATGGAGGTAGAGCAGAAAGCCCACCCAGAGTCCTGTCCTGTGCAGACAGGCAGGGTTGGCAGTGCGCATGTCCTAGTCCGTTCCATACTGACCTAGCGGTGTGATGAAACCTTGCATCTCTGGGCCTTTTGTGGTTTGTAACTAAATGGCCTAATTTCACTGGAGGTGTTGGTGGGCAGATGGTGTGGTACCAACAAAAGGTCTGAATAGCTATTCTCTAGGCTCTTCCAACCTGAATAATCATCAGACCTCTGTGTAGCTTTCTGGAAAACAGGCCCATCCTCCTGTCATTGATAGTTACCCTCATTCCTCAACACTTTTCTGGTGTTTGGGGAGAGGCAGAATATTCCAGACCCCTATTCCCCTTACTGGGTCCAGCTTCACCCTTCAGGATCCAGTCTGCATGTGCTTGCATTCAGCTCAGTGTCAGAATTGCCATCACCATTAGCAAACTCTGCACTACATGGACACTGAAGCCTTCCCCACTTACTTTTCTGTGCTTAAAAAATATCTCCCTGCACTTAAAACTAGATTACCCTAGCACTTATTTAAAGACCAGATATCAAGACTTCTTTCTGTGCTGACAACATATCCTCTGATAGTTTCAGAAGCAAAGAAACTGTGCTAGTTTCAGGGGGACTCCTCTGTGCTAATGAATGCACCAGTATCTAGCTGATGGTTTTAGTCTTCAGAAATTGCCTGCAGCAAGGTCCCCATGCTCTGTCCTTCCCATGATTCCACTCCCTCTTAAGGAGAGAAGCTGTCCTCTACCCATGGGATCCTCCAGTCAAGAACACTTCTGTAAGAGAAGCTGGTCATGAAAGTCACCTTGTACATCCCTTCGTCACTTTTCACCACGTACCTGAGCATCCTGTCTTGCACAAAATCCAAGGTCCTAATGTAACTTTAGGTTAAAGCCATAAAGGATCTTTTTAAACTGGTGACTAAGCATCCACCAGAAAATGAAATACTGTTGGGAGAAAAGTGAGTGTAGGATCTACCCTTATTTTAAAATTCAATTAGCAGCACAACCATGATGAACAGCCCTGTGGTTATGTAGATTTAGTAAAGTCATTAAGATCTCAGATTACATGTGGCGCTGTTTCCCCTTACTCTCCCTTTTGCTGCCCCCAGCAATCCTGCCTGTTTTCAGCCTATCACAATACAAACGGAAACAAATCACCAGGGGTTAAACAGCCTAAATTGGATTACAGTCACACTGTTCAGAAAATAGAGTATTGCTGGTAATTGCATTCCATTGAATAAATATCTCTACATTAGTTTACATCACATTAGTATTCTGACAATGATTATTCTCATTGTAATTTGCCTGTCCAAGAATATGTGTAACACAGAGCTCAGAATCCAAACAACTGATGTGTTCTGAGTGCTGGTATTTGTTTTAAAGATTAAAGAGTATCCTGGTTGGACATTAATAAAATCTTAGATCAAAAAAATCCCAGATCCTTCTTCTTTCAATCTTGCTGAAGACTTATGAGCCAAATAACTCAAGGCCCAGACTTGTTCCTGCTGAAATCAGTTGGAGTTCTGCTAATCTCTCTTGCTTCAGGACCCTCAATTTTTCTTTTATTTATATCACAGTAGCCTAAATTTGCTGGTTCCAAAAAATTTATGAATAGTATGTGATGCCTATTTAATATCAAAGACTTCCAGCCTAAAATAAGGCTGGCACATTTAGGGGGTAAATTTTACCCTTGATCGATTCTCAGGTATTTTATTCCAGCTTCTAGATAACAGCTTGTCTTAGTCAGAAGTCTCCATATCTCCCTCCCCACCAGCCAGCTTTACTGCGACCACTGAGATGATCATCAACCACTCTGATTTTGTTCAGTGCCTGCTGTTCTTCACTTTCTCAGGGAAAGAGACAATGCCCTGACAGGCAGATAAAAAGGATACAACACAACAAAGGTAAAGAGCAATTCAGCCAGGCACTTCTCTAAGCTTCATGCAGTCATGGGAGACACATCTCAAGTTTCTCAGTTCCTTTGTTCCTTCAGCTGACTTTGTTTCTGAGACCTTTGCTTTTGCCCGGGGGAGTTTAAGGACCTCTGTCCCAGCAGGTGGGCTGTCTAGCAACCAATAATATTATCAGTGTTCATAGGCCAGCATGTCCTGGTGTGGAGCTAAGAAGAGAAGGCAGGAGGTAACACTGGCAGTTAGACAGACAGAAATACTACTTCATTCCTTGCTGTCAGGCTCAAAACCAGCCATACTACCCCACTGAAAACATTTCTTAATGCAGTCCGTAGTCCTTCCTTGAAAGAAATACTTAATGGCCAAATACCTTACATTGGGCATTTGTACTAATTATTCCTTTCCCTTGCCATAGGTCCAGCAATTAAAAATGTCCCAGAGAACTACATCATCCTTGTCTCTCAGCCATTGAGCAGCAGCACAAGCTATAAATGACGTGGAGACAGTCCCAAGTGTCTTTCTATTTAATCTGCCACGTCAGAATGTTCTAGGCATTGACATTTCCATGTTTCCAGGTGAATATCTTGGTGATGACGACTCCTTATGGCAGCACTTTGCACAAAAAAAAAAGTTTTTGTGAAGAGATATTACTTTCCTTGCATAAAATAAAAACAAAACAAAACAACAAAGACTGTGAGGGCAAAGAAAGAGGGGACTGACATGAAAGAACAGAGGTGAATATGATGACCAAGACTTGAATTAGCTGCACCTGTATAAGCATAAAGTTGAGAAATGTGTCATTGTTTACAATCTGAATATAATATTTGAATAAGACTATCAATAATGGACAGCCGCTGGGAGGCAAAACCTACGATGGCTGGCATTTTCCAAAGAATTATGGGACCTTGGAGTCCAGTCTCCACAGGCCTCCAGCCTGTAATCTTGTTGATAAATCACTTCCATATGTAGGACTTGATGCTAAACATTGAGAACAACCCACATTTTACTGCCAGTACAAGTGCATGAGAGAGGAACAAAACACACCGCAAAACCCGTTATGAATCTGGAAACTGGGAGCAGTACAGAGCTACATGAAGACAAAATACAGCAAGGAGCCCAACACTTTAGTTCTTTTCCTGGCAGCTGACAGCATATATGCTAAGGACTTAAAATGGTGGTAAGGCAGTGCTGACTGTCTGAAAAACAGACACAGGACAGAACACCACACAGTTGTTCTCAGCAGTATCTTATTCCCGGCGTCACTGGTGGAAAGACCTTGCAAAAATGCTGCTAATTTGTTGGCATCATGTATGATCTGAGAAAGTCAGAGGGGAGAGGGCTAGGGAGAGGCTATTACAGGAGGGTCTATCCAGGCACAGGCACCACAAGAGCTCTTTTGCAGAACAGAAACAGATTGTGGTGCTTGGAACCTGGTAGGCACAGGGAGAACTGGCTGAGAGAACTAAGGTCAGTACACTAATGGTGATGCTGCCTGAGGCATCACCACCACACCCTTGAACTTTTGGGAACATGAATATCCATTATTTATTGCACACTTTGTTTGTAAGTAAATCTCGAGCTCAAGCCACAAACATGTATTTGAGGCTGGTGGAAATGAGGATGGATCTGTTCTTCACAGTCATGGTTCTACCTTCTGCCAGGTTTCCAAAGACATAAAGCAACCCCGCAGCCTCCGTGAACACCAGCAGAAGACTCCTCTCTTCATTTAAGCAAAGGGCTGGATACCCCTACTGAAGTAATTCCACCAATCTTCTGCTGAAACTTAGCACAAGTCAGCCCAGTGATCATGATAAAAGCTGGGGCCATGCTTCCTAGAATGGGGGATAATGCAGCACTAATTCATCCTAGTTTTTAAAGGGGAGACCTAATAACTTTGGTCAGGAATTTACAAAGCATGAACTTAGGGCACTGACCCAAGACACAGCAATTTGGGAGCTGGAGAAGAGATAAATAGAATCTATTACATAGCAGCAGCATTTAACTATAGTGAGAATGCTGATATCTGACATCTGAGTCTTGGCTCAGTAGCTACAGATATCATAAAACCACCATGTGCAATTAGACACAATCTGTGATGTGTATTTCATAATAAGGCCAGAAGCACCACAGCACGGTTGCTAACTTCATTCACAAACTATAAGCATATCTTTCCAGGTCACAGTTAAGGTCATTGTCTAGCAACAGAAAAAAAATCTTCTGTTTCCTGACAGGTCTTCCCAAGGCTGAGTTAATTAGTCAGATTTTATTTTGATTATGACATTAACCTTGGGGCGGAAAAAACAACACAGAAATAAAGTGGGAAAAAATTCCTGTTCCAGAAAAGCAAACCCCATAAATCTGATTATGGTGGGGGTTTTTTTTAGTATGCAAAAATAAATCACATTCTAAATTTTTACTGAAACACAGTAGCTTTTTTTGCTGTCTGCATTTAAAACAGACTAAAACCTCAATATGTTAGTGTTAAGTACTGCTTTTCTTTTTTTTAATAAAAATTTAGATCTGACCCCTCCTTCCCCAAAGCCATTATTAAAATCACATGCAAAACTGATCCTACTGGAAGCACAATTTACTTGAAGCACCTTCGCTCCACTTGGCTAAAGAAAGAGCAATAATCCATGTGCTGATCTCTGCTTATAAGCCATTTCTAAGAAACAAATACCTTAATCTTAGCAACAACAGGGTTTGGTATTTCCAACCAGAAGGTTTTAACAGAGAAACCTTTTTGGAAAAGTTAAAACCTAAGAAACCAACTTTTCAAAGCCTCTTTTGTGGAATGCATGAGGCAGCTTCAAGAAAGCTAGAGGACCCCAGACATGCATGGCAGATGCCAGTTGCCTTCCTCACAAGCACTGAATACAGCAGTACCAAAGAGACCATATTCCTTGAGAGCCAAGCTCTCACAGCCTTGTTTACAAGTGTAGAACCTTCTCACAATCCTGTTTAGATAAGTAAAGAATGAAGGCAAACTCTGGCCTTAAGGTATGTATTTATTTAGAATCTGTAGTGCATATCTTTCATAAGACCTGATGCTGCAGTCATTTTAATACTGTGCTGAGCTTGGGTGTTGGACTTCAGCCCGACTAATATTTAGAGAATTTCTAATGGGGAAAGGAATTCATGAAATACTTGGCTGGAAGAAGAGCATCACCCCTCAAGCCTGTCAGTCCCATCACAGGGCAGTGACAAGGCCCCCTGGGTACCATTGCAAAGTAACTAAGAGAATGTTATTCACCATGGACAGAGTAGATAGAGCTGGGGGAGAATCAGGGAAGCAGTTCTGTGATTTGTCATCTCTTCGGATGACCCAGTATATCTGCAAGGATAAGAAAAGTTATTTTCTCAGGCATCCATAGACAGAGACATTTCCAGGCAGAAAAGTGTTTCTGCCTTTGAAGTCCAGAAAAATCAGAACTTAAGTATTTAGGCAAGGAGAGCCTCGAGGGGTTTTATCTCTTCATGGAGTTTCAAATTGAGCGGAAGATTTTTATCTCGTTCTTACTGAATCAGACTCAAGGACGGAGTTGAAAGAAATTGTAAATTGGATTCACTGGATCTAGTAGGCATTATTAATAAGCAGTTCTACTGTGTCCTGTGAGAATCATAGAATCCTAATTTGGGCTGAAAGAGACCTGCAAAGGTTATCTAATTCAACCCTCTGTGCAAAGCAGGTCTACTTAGATCAGGATGCTCTGGGATGTATCCATTGCTTCCAAAAGGTGGAGATTACACAGCATCTCTGGGCAACTTATTCCAGCATTTGGCCACCCTCTTGGTAAAAAAAAAAAAAACAAAAAAACCCACAAACAAACAAACAAAAAACACCAAAAAACCCCAAAAAAATAATATTTAAAATGGGATTTTCCACATTCCAACTTGTGTCTGTTGGCTCTGTCACTGTCCATGCTAGGACCAAACTAGGGATCCAAAAATGAAGAGCACTTCAGATGCAATCTCACAAGTGCTGAATAGAGGGGAATGGTCATTTCACTGGTCCTGTTGGCTACACCCTTATTAATATAGCAGGATGCAGTTGGCCTCAGAAATACAGCTATTATATGGCTTTAATTAGTCTGCGCTGAAAACCTGGAACTGGCAGTGTTTCCCTTCTACGCTTATAAAAGAAGTTGCAACCAAGACTAAAAGGCCATGAATTGTTCAAAGTTCCTCATGGATAAAGAGTGAAATGAAGAAAAAAAAAAAAAAAAAAAAAAAAAAAAAAAAAAAAAAAAAAAAAAAAAAAAGGAGTGACATTTCACAAGACTTGAATCTTGCTGAGTTTCATTAGTACACAAACCTGTTCCGTGTGACATAGTCATGGAGGCACTTCTTTAGAGGATCCAAGATCAGACTAATTTCTCATTTTTTGTGTTGTACCTAAGCTACAGTGCATGACATTACCTTCACTTGGATTTCACTGTTAGACCTTTGAACAAAGAAATGGCACAGACTGTAGGAATTGTTTTGCCTGACCTTCTACTCTATACCAACAAAACAACGCTGTTCTTTTCCTGATTAGAAACACTTAGGATCAGTAGATTTTAAATGCTAAAAACACCCAGTCGAATTAGACCACTGAATCAGTGCATGCCTGGGAGAACACCATGCACACAACTTCATTCATGTCCCCTTAAAGTCAGTTGGAATCTTTCCCTCAACTTAACTACAAACCGGATTTAGTTTATAACAACAAATGAAGGACATTTCATATGAAAAATAGGAATCTGTATCTTCCTTAGAGAAGTGTCTTTGTATTACTCATTCTAATACAAAAGCTGCACTGCCAAATGGTTTTGCATTGCAATCACTTTGAATTTGAGGTAATACAGATTTAAGCTGATTGTTGCAGACACTTACTACAGTAAGTGTTTGGTCCCCTGGCATGGTGGCCTTGCTGCTTCCCAAAAAATGGAGTGTTCATATTTCCGCCTACAGATTATTTATCTTTACCCACAGCTTTCCTCATGCTGTTATCTCCTTCATGTGGAACCATAAAACACTTAGACCAAGAGAACACCATGCTGCACAGAAAGAGACAAGAAAAGATGTGGAGCTGACAACTTTAACATATACAGGGACTGTCTGAAATTAATCACTGCCTGATTGACAGGCCCAGTCTGCAGCTGGTATCACATGTGTCATGGTTTGAGTCCAGAACATAACTGAGCACCACTCAACCATTCACTCACGCCTTCCCCCAGCCCTACCTTCTTCCAGGATCAGTTTTGTTTTCGATTTCTCTACCTTCTCATCCTCAGTGGTGCAGGGGGGCAGGGAGTGGGGGTTGTGGTCAGTTCATCCCCTCCCTCAGGGGGAGGACTCCTCACACTCTTCCCCTGCTCCAGCGTGAGCTCCATCTCACGGGAGACAGTTCTCCATGAACTTTCTCTGACATAAGTCCTTCTCATGGGCTGCAGTTCCTTATGAACTGCTCTAGGTTGGGTCCCTCCCACGTGTTGCAGCCTTCCCAGCAATTAACTGCTCCAGGGCAAGCTTCCCACAGAGTCCCAGCCTCCTTTGGGCACAGTCACCTGCTCTGGTGTGGGGTCCTCCACAGGCTGCAGGTGGGCATCTGCTCCACTGGTGACCTCCATGGGCTGCAGGGCACAGCCTGCCCTCTCACCACAGGCTGCAGGGGGTCTCTGCTCCAGCACACCTCCCTATCCTCCACCTCCCTTTCTTCCACTGACCTCAGTGTTTGCATAGGTCTCCTTCACAACTCCTCCTCACAACTCTCACTCCTCCTTCCAGGTTCCTCTTCTTAAATACGTTATCACAGAGGCGCAGCCACCATCACTAACTGGCTCTGCCTTGGCCAGAGGTGTGTCTGATTTGAGGCCAGGGGAGCTTCAAGAAGCTTCTCACAGGGACCACAACTGTAGCCCCCTTCCCCACTACAAAAACTCCACAACATGTGAGGATGGAAAGCATGTCAGACTGCTTTGAGTGCTGCTGAGTTGAGACGACTTCAGAGGCCTGCCCCGAGCCTCCCTCCTATGCTCTGACAGCCAGTGGAGGAGGATGAACTGGAATGGCCAAGGGGCTTCCCTGCGGCAGCTGATGTAATCGGTCAGACTCCTGCCTAGCAGACTGCCCAGGGAAGGAAAGGAGAAGGAGGCAAAGGAAAGAAAAAAAGGGAATGAAATAGCAGTGAATAGCACATTGCTCACGCTGTCCTCTTTACCCAGCTGGAATCAACCCACATAACCAGGCAGGAGAACATCTGTCTCCAGAAAGGCAAATGCATACAGCTGTCAGTTCTAACAGGTATTAAAGTCATTATTATGAGCACACACATCATTATCCAGAGAGCACTTTATAAATCCAACCCAGCAGTGCCATCCAGCAGGCCAGAAGCTTCCTTGACAGTAGATTCTACTAGGAATATGATTTTCATCTAACTAGTTCACAGGATTGAAGGAATAACCATCTGCTTCTTGCTCTCCTCCCACAGGCACTAACAGAAAGGGCTTAGTGGAAGGCAAGGATAATACTGATGCTTTCTTGTGGAAGAAGCACAGTGGCATTTCCTCATGCTCATGTGCTTTCTGCAAAGGGGCAGCAGTTGTTTAACACAGCAGCCACTGTACCTGCTATTTGTCTACAAAGCTGAGCAAGTTGTCTCAAGGTGTGCATTTAACCCAGGTAGAAAATGGTTCTTGGTTGCAGGCAGTAATGAACGAATCCACAGGGGTGACTTCAGCCTGCCTAGGCTTGTCTGGTCCCTTGCAGCCTCCAAGGTCTCAGCAGCATCATTAGTGAGTTACAGGAGAGGGATGCTTGCAGCCAACTGAAAATCACCTCAGTGGAAGGTGTTTGGCATGCGTGCTGCACCTTGTTTCCAGAGGCAGGCCTGGGTGAGGAGTCAAGGACCTCCCTGAGCACTGTGAATATCAGCAGGCTGATTCAAATTCAGACACTCCTATTGCCTGGAAAATGTAGCACCTACCTAGCGATTTTCCTCTCTGTCTCTGTGGGCCTTGTTAGCAGGCACTCTGAGCACCTCAGGACCTTAATGGGTTTATTTATCTTTGCAGCACTTCAGTGCAACAGGTAGGAGTAGCTTCTATTCACAAATGGAGACCAGAGGCCTTAAAGAATAGATTCCCCCATTTCATTTCTTTAGAAGTCTGAATTCGTTGCTAAAGCACTCTCAGTGCTCTCAAGGATGTCATATTGCTCCCACCCAACGTCGCTGGTGCCTCAGTCTGCTGGTAGGGGTGTGCAAATCTGCTTCAGAGTGATGAAACCTCCAGCCCACGAGCTTCCCTGAGCCCTGCCTCAACACGCCCCAGAGCAGATCCTTCAGCTGCCTGTTCCCTCCTTGTCTTGCTCAGGAAATCCCCATCCCATAGGCATACCCATAACACACCTGGGGCAGATGCAGATTCACTCGATGCATCCATCTGTGGTGAGGGCTGTGGGTGCTCAGAAAAGTGACACGAGGCTCATGAGGGCCCCACGTGGAAGACAAGCAGTGCACCGTTCCCTTTCCACTCTGCACCCACACAGCACACACCAGGTTAGCCCAGGGCCTTCCCCAGGACAGGTGGCTGTGTACAGCTGCTCCCCCTGCAGCACTGGAGCCTCGGCAGATGAGACCAGCAAGGGGATGAGTCCTGCTCAGCTGGATTTGGAACAGGTCCAGTGGAAAGCCTTAAACACAACCTTCGCAAGGGGTTTGAGGCTTTGTATCTCTGTTGCTTTCGTTGGCTGGGAAAGAAACAAGGTGGATTACCTGCCCGACTCCTGCTCCTCTACCCTGAGATGGACCTGCAGAGATGGTTGTGGGAAGCAGCTGTGGCCAGTGCTTCTGGGTCAAATCAGCAAGCATCCAAAGTTAGGATAAAGACAACAGATCCCACAGATCCCCAGCTGTGTAACCACTTTGTGGATGACCACGTGTTCTGACAGGATTAGCCTCATCTTCTGGCACAAATGCCACCAGCATCACAGAAGGAGCCACTTTGCTCAGTGGTTTCTCTGTTGCTCCCTATTTAAAATGGAGGCACAAGGACATAGTTCCGGAATCACAGAATGGTTTGGGTTGGATCATCTAGTTCCACCTCCCTGCCATGGGCAGGGACACCTTCCACTAGCCCAGGTTGCTCAAAGCCCCGTCCAACCTGGCCTTGAACACTGCCAGGGAGGGGGCAGCCACAGCTTCTCTGGGTAACCTGTAGTCACAACATAGATTTTCTGGAAGGAGTGATGTGTTTACATCACATTAATTTTAATACATAAATGTGTTATTAGCAGCATGGCAATGGCCAAAGAAAAGGCTCCTTCCCTTTACTAATGGCTTCTGCTTAGGTATTGCACACCAGGAGCAATCATCATAAGTTTCTTCACTGAATGCAGCAGTCTCACCCTTTCCTGGCTGCATACAAAAGGACACACTGGGCTGGCAAGGCAGCCAGCAGTTCAGTGATGTGCTAAAAGACACATTAAAAGAGGAGCTTCTGGGGGAGAAGCTCAGCATGAGAGAGAGATGAGAGATGTAAGGGATTAGTAGTTCTCATGCTGGAAGGATGCATGTGCTGTACCTTCTTCCTTGTTATGTTTGAAATATAGTTGCTATTTTCTGGAAAAAAAAAATGGACTGCATTTTAATTAAGCTTTGCGTGCTGCTCAAGTCAGTTTGATAGCAATTCCTAAGAATCCAGGCCTCTACTGACATATGAATTACTTCATTTTCATTTGTTGGAATGCTCCAATTAAAATCTCACAGTGGAAGAGCTGCTTCTGAGATACAGCTTGGATGCCTCAGTTAAAAACTCTGTGGCTTTGGTAATCCCAGCAATCTATTTTGCCATGGATCACATTTAGTCACAAATTACAACGCTGAAAGTAGTTAACGGAGCCATAAGCTTACAGCGAGAGTTTTAGAAAAAACAGAGTTTGCTGATGTGATAAACATGACACTTAGAATTTCCCCTTTCCGTTCTCAAGATTTTGGTTCTTTCTCTGATCTGCAGTTTGCCTTACTTTCAGGTCTTGAATATATGGTGGGCCATGCTACACTATATGGAATGCCAAAGGTCATATGTTTAGAAGCACATAGACGTCAGTCTCTTGTTGGTGTCATCAAAGGTTTATAGGCTGAATGCAGATAAAACCCTCCTGACACCAGAGTCTCATTATATCTCTCACGTTACGTCAAATATCATGAATCTCAAGTTTTAGAAATATTGAGATTTTCATTATATTTGTCAACATCTTGAGGTGCATAAATTTTCTGGTTATCTGAATTCCCAGTATTTCTCCTGAAGACACAGGTCAGGGAGTAGTGACAGCTCCATGTTTATTTCACACAGAAGCCCAAACACAAGTCACAAACTAGTTGTGCCCCTTCCTAAGTCACTTCATGAGGCCTGGTCCAACAGAGGTATCAGTATGGCTCTGACACAGCAGAAACCAAGATGGGTTGGTATCTAATAGCATCTGGGTTACACCAGTCATGCAGTGTATGTGAGACCCAGAGGCCCAATGTCTTCCTGAGAAGACAGGAAAAAAACTCTTCCATAAGCACGTCCTAAAAGCAAAACTTTCAGATCTTTCTGGTGGGTCTGCCTGAATGACTCCTGATTAAGATATTGCATGATTGTGAGATATCTGAATATTCATTAGAGAGGACCTCAAAGCTCTCCCATCCCCTTCCTGCATCTGATTTAAGAGCCATTGTCATCCTTTTCTTTTTTTTTTTCCCTCTGACTGATTGAATGGGTATTTAATGAGCCCATACAAAGCTGAACAGCTTCAGTGGGACAGAGAGAGGACTTGCTCAAAAATAGCCTAGAGTCTGGTGGCTTTCAGTACTCTCCTGGGAGATATTGGTTCAAGTTCCTTCAGTGAGATGAGAGACTTCAACTCTGGTCTTTCATACCCCAAGGAAGCAATCTGAAATATTAATGCTGTTTATTAAATGATGTGGCACCAATTCCTCTTGTGTGTGAGAAACAGCCAACCTCCTTAAAGCACTTAACCTTGGGAGAGTATTAGTCTGTGCAACATGAGTGAAAGGAAGCACCATTTTCCAACAGCTGTCAGGACGGTAACTCTATGTCTATTCCCTACCAGCTATCTCAGGCCTGACAGCTTAGATGAATATCATTTTAGGCCCTGACTTTACAAGAACTTGGTGCCTGACTCAGGGATGCAGCTTCACTGTAGGACAGAGGCAACAAATGAGATGTTACACTTCTGAATCCAGCTTCCCTTGGTGGACGTAGCTATGGCTGTCATGGAAGGACACCATCCACCAAGGAGCTTTCAGGTCACACACCTCTGTCAATCAAGGGTACAACTGATTTCTACAGAATTCCATGGAAGAAATTCCATGGACTTCACTAGGAAGTGGTTCATTTGTCCAGTGCCCCTAATTCCACCATGGTGTTTAAGCACTCTAGTTTCCTAGTTTTATGATGTAGTAGAGTGTTTAGATGCCAAGTGGAGCAGAGTTTATCTCAGTTCTTATAAAACTCTACTGAACAAAGAAATGGAAGCTATTAAATAATTCAGGGGTGTCATAGGCATCAGCTGCCTGAATACCTGTGAAACACAACATGCTTACAGAACATGATACTAAATCTTGTTTTACTCAGAAGTACTGCTCTCTAAGAAAAAAATACAAACATGTAACAAGAAGACTTACTTCTTCTCATACCGGATACCTTTTAGTAACAGTAACAACGGGAACACAGCATTTCATATCCCAGTAAGGAGTAATTGTGATTTGAAATCTGCATCACACTTTTAATCTCTGGATGTAAGATGTGTGTAAGGTTAAAAATAAGATAGCAATGGAACTACACTGAAGCAACAAAATAACTTTGACACCTAATTCTTAAAACTAGAGAACTTAAATTTAAGGCAACCAGAACTAGCACGACAAAGTGCCCTGGATCATAGCAGCTCCATGGCTAGACTAATAAATGCACCAGCTCCATAGGTGTCCATGGTCTCTAAACCAAGAGCTACACCCCCCTCTGTGTTCTGTACCTATCAATGGACTATACAGCCATGCAGCTTTGGGCTTCCAGAGAGCCCTGCATCATTATGGGTTTTCTGACCTTTGTCGTGGTTTAAGCCCAGAGGGCAACTGAGCACCACGCAGCTGCTTGCTCACTCCTTCCCCCTCAGGGATACAGAGGAGAAAATAAACAAAAGGATTGGAGGTCAGGACAAGGACAGGGAGGGATGACTCAACAATTATGGTCACGGGCAAAAGACAGACTTTACTGAGGAAGAAAATGGAACATCAATTTAATTTCACCACCACCACCACTAATTTACCAGAGTAGGGCAGTGAGAAATACAACCACATCTTAAAAACACCTTCCCCCCACCCCTCCCTCTTTCCCAGGCTCAGCTTCGCTCCTGATTTCTCCACCTCATCTCCCACAGTGTCACAGGGGGGATGGGGATGGGGGTTGCGGTCAATTCATCACCCCTTGTTTCTGCCACACCTCCTTCCTCCTCAGGGCGAAGACTCCTCACATTCTTCTCCTGTTCCAGCGTGGTGTCCCACTCACAGGAGAGAGTCCTCCATGAACTGCTCCAATGTCAGTCCTTTCCATGGGGCTGCAGCTCTTCACGAACAGCTCCAGCGTGGGTCCCTCCTGCAGGGTGCAGTCCTTCAGGAACAGACTGTGCCAGCGTGGGCTTCTCTGAGTCATGACCTTCTTTACGCACAGCCCTCTGCTCTGGTGTGGAGTCCTCCACGGGCTGCAGGTGGGCATCTGCCCCAACGGTGACCTCCCTGGGCTGTGGTGGCACAGCCTGGCCTCTCACCACGGGCTGCAGGGGAGTGTCTGCTTCAGCACACCTCCCCCTCCTCCACCTCCCTTTCTTCAACCAACCTCAGTGTCTGCAAAGGTATTTCCCTTACAACTCCCCCCTCCCTCCCTCCCTCCTCTCAGGCTCCCCTTCTTAAATATGTTACCACAGAGCTGCAACTACCCTCACTAACTGGCTCGGTCTTGGCCAGAAGTGGGTCCAACTTGGAGCCAGAGGAGAGCAGAGAAGCTTTTCACAGGAGCCACCTCTGCAGCTCCCTCCCCCACTACCAAAACCCTGCTACACACAAACCCAACACAGCCTTAAAAGGGAAATTACTACTTAGAGTGTGTGTTATGGGAAATCAAAGTTTCAAGCATCTCAAATATCCTATGAGCCATGTTGCAACCCACTAGAAAGGTATTTTTGTGACACGAAACTGTAGACCCGTGTTGCTTTACTCAGCAATAGATTGAGAGCATGTGGATGTGCAAACTCAGCTGGGAAAGTGTTGAAGGGCTGTGTAGAGCAGAGGGAGCCAGACCTCGTGGAGATTCACCCCTGCTTCCTTGCAGTCTTTACAGGGACTAAGATGGGGGAGTTGCCTGGAGTGGACCAGCCCTACAACCACACCTGGGTTTTGTCTGTTGTGGAGTTTTCACTCCAAAACAGAATCTACAAGGAACAAATACTTCTGCAATCTGGCTGAGCAAGTGACTGCGACCTAGGAGTGACCCGAGGGAGTTACCTTATTTAAGAGTGTGGGCATCCCTGTTGACTTTTGTAGGTGTTCAAGCACATCTCTGACTGTGGTATTCACAGTGTTCCCTCTATAATATGTGCACAGAGCTGAGTATCTCAACATTGGATAACAAATGCCACCACACTGAGCAAGGAGTCATCTAATCGAGGATCCTCCAATAGCAAGGACAGACATGTGTTCCCAGCTCTGCCCTGCTGCAGTTTGGGCCCCCAGCTCAGCAACTGCGCAACCGTTCTTCCCTCCACTCTAAATGCACAAACTGGATTATCTTTGGCAGATAAGCACCAAAGTCCTTTTATTCAAAAGCTATGCAAAAGGTCAATGGTCTCTCTAAAAGCATAGTCACTGAGATAGCACGTCACTGCCACAACCCCCATTCCTTGTGCCTGTGGAGTTTAGCTGCTTTGAGGCTTAGATGTTAAGCAAGCAGAAGTTTTAAGCATCATAATTTTAGGCACCAATCCAGGTGATATATAGGCACTGTAAGACCTTTGTGGTTTTTCCACCCCATACCTTATCTGCAGCCGCAGTAGCCATTATGTATGTGTTTTATGACACAAAAATACTTGCCAATGGTTTCTCATCCTAGAAAGCAGCAGATTGATCAGAGAATGTGGATTCTGAGGAGCAGTCATTGAAAGGGAAGTCAAAGAGATCAAAGAGATCAAAGCAGATGACAAGGTGCAGAAAATTAAGCACTGGAGCAAGTTGAAGCAGACAGGAAGAAATGAGAGAACAAGATAGAGAGCTGCAAATATGTGTGGATGTACACGCACACATGACTGACTTCTCTGGACAATACCGAGTTTCTACTCCTGCACAGACACAACTGTCCACACATTACAGCAGATTCAAAAGGAAACCTGGCCTTCAACACAAGGCTGCCAAATCACTTTAGCCAAGAAATAAAACTGCTCCAAAGACTGTAAGGTATGATGCTGAGACACAGCTTCCAATATAAATGGGAGAACATGAAAAAGTAACTTCTATGTTCAGTCTAGATCCTACTTTTAAAATACTCTCACCTTTACACGTCAATACTTAATAACTGAACCAATTCCACAAAGCTGTGACTATGAAGCAGGGTCCTCTTTTGTCCAGCAGAAGCCACAGAGGAGAGGAACTGTAGAGTGAGACAGGCACTGCTGAAAAATGACATTTTAGAGGTTTACTGAACTAGTGTCATCCAATCCTGCAGCTGGAGTACATCTAGTTTGGCTAAACGTGAAAGGAATGTGCATGTGTTGTTTGAAACTGCACCAAGTTGCAAACTGAAGAGTGTGTGTTTTGGCGGTGGGTGTTTGGGAGATTCATTTCACAAGCACACCCCTGATGTGCTTTTCAGTTCTCTAAAATGCTCCCGTAGATGTAGTCACCAGGTGAATTCAAAACAAAAAGGTTCAGATCCAGCTGCCAGTCACCAGCTCCAACTGCCCCACCATCCCAAGCAGAGCAGCGTGAGCTTCTCCCCAGCCCCAGTGGCAGTAACTCTCCCCACCCCAAAGGGCAGGTCTATATTTGAAACCACAGAGGCGTATAATCTGATGGAAATGGTATTCTTTGAGTTCGTGGGCAGTGCTCAGCACCCCGGTAACACTACATTTGTTCCTTCATTTGCTGCTGTTTAGTGAATCCTCAAAACAGTGGTGTGCAGTTGGGTTTATAAATTACAAGACAATAGACAAAGGGAATACATGAGACAAAATTAAAGACATTACTCCTAGCTCCCATAAATTATCTCTGTAGTCTATTTTAACAGCATGAATTTACCAGTACATGTTAAAATAGCACGAATAATAAACCCACCTAGTAGACTAACTAGGCATTAATGAAAAAGCAGAATATTGTTTTGCATTCTCCAAAACACAGAAAGAAAAATATTCCCACCAGTTCTGATAATGCTTTTCCAGGGGGAAAGAATCGTAATCTTCTATATTGAAAAAGAGAGTGATCTCCTGGAGTCGGAAAGAAAAGAAATTAATAAAACTAATTACACGCTCCGCTCGTGGAGGAACCAAGTCAGCCCAGGAGAGCCAGGCTCTTTGATTTTGTTCGCTTTACAACTTCCCTGTTATTTGCGGCCCCAAGGCGGCAGCTCCCGGGGCTCTGGCAAGGGCTGCGGTGCAGCGGGGAGAGGTGGGGTGCGTGGGGAGGGGGATCCGCGCTCTGCCACCCCGCTGCTTCTCGGGGCGCCGCAGAGCCCGCGCTTGCCTTCATGGCCCCGCGGTGTGTCTGTCGTTGCAGCGGGCATGGGGAACCAGGTGGAGAAGCTGACCCATCTCAACTACAAGGAAGTTCCCACGGCCGACCCGACAGGTATGGACAGAGATGAAGGGCCCAGGATCGGGGTCTCCTACATCTTTTCAAATGACGATGATGAGCTGGAACAGCAGCAGGATTCGGTGCACGACCTGGGGGGTGAGCACCCTGCCTTGCAGCCCTACGATCCCCAACTGCACGAGGTGGAGTGCTCAGTCTATTACCGGGATGAGTGTATTTACCAGAAGAGCTTTTCCGAGGAGGACATGCTGCCAGAGGAGGGTGACGAAGGAGGTGGGGGGCATCTGAGCACCTACACCCCAGAGAACCTGCTGAATAGATGCAAACCGGGTGACCTGGTGGAGTTTGTGTGCCAGGCCCAGTATCCGCACTGGGTGGTTTATGTGGGGGATTTTCAAGTTGTACACCTGCATAGGCTGGAGGTGGTGAACAGCTTCCTCACCGATGCCAGCCAGGGCAGACGGGGCCGCATCGCCAACCAACTGTACCGCTACAAACCCCTCAGCCCGGCCGTGGTGGTGCGCAACGCCCTGGAGCAGGTGGGTTGCAAGGACCGGGACTTGAGCTGGAGAAACTCTGAGTGTTTCGCCGCCTGGTGCCGGTATGGCAAGCGGGAGTTTAAAATCGGCGGGGAGCTGCGCATAGGCAAGCAGCCCTACCGATTGCAGATCCGTCTGGGTGACAAGCGCAGCCACACGCTGGAGTTTCAGAGCCTGGAGGATCTGATTATGGAGAAGAGGAGAAATGACCAGATTGGTAGGGCTGCTGTGATCCAGGAGCTTTCCAGCCACCTGCAGGCTGCAGAGGAGGAGGAAGAGGAGGAGGAAGACCATCATCGTCATCCAGGTGCTCGGACTGCTGTGGAGTAGCAGCCTCAGCACCACCATGCTGCTTAGCCTGGGTGATGGGGATTAAAACTGAAGGCTGCGAAATTGAGCTGTTATAAGCCCTTTGGGCCGCTTTGGTGCAGCTTCATTCCAATCACATGTGAAAGGAAGGGGGAAAGCTGATTAAGTGTCTGTGCTTTAGTGCTTAACTCCTTCAGTGCTTGATGATAAAACCACTGACTTATTTGTAGAGGATAAAACTCAGGGCAATTCTACCCCTCTTCACTTCCACCTTTTTCCCTTCCTCTTCCTGCATCGTCTTTCCCTCAACCATCTGCCAGTAGGCCTGACCCTACAAGATGCTAAATGCCTCTGACATCTACTTAGCAGCAGAAGTTAAGAGTATTTAATACTATTAAGAAGGAGCCAGTAACTTCCAGGACATGGTCGTATAGCTCTGAGCTCATGATTAGTTTGGTAGCTGAGAAGCATGAGGATACTGTTTTCTGTTCTCTTCCCCTGTTTCTCTTCAGTTGTGGCTCCTGTTGGTATTGCAACAAGCTGCTTGCCTTGTTGCAAGGCTTCATGGACTGGTAGCCAGCCCCCTGGAAGGTGTAAGGTGTAATTTTAATGAAATTAAAATGAAGATGTAATTTTAATGAAAAGAGTTTGATGTCCCTGGTGCCTTCTTAATTGATAGGAACTTGCAGGTGGGCTGGGGGACCTCCTCTTTTGCTATCAGTGTGTGGCTTTGAGGACTGAAGATGTATTTATTGCTGACCGGTTCCAGGGAAGGGGGAAGTTTACAACCCTGATTAAGGAGTCCACACATTGGTGTGTGCTGGGACTCTTACAGACAGATACTGAGCTATGCCAGTGCTCCTTGCAAGCTGTCTGGTTTCCTCTAAAGCAAGTGGCAGAGCTCCCGATTACATCTGTGGTACACATCAAGGCAGTAGAAGCAGGTTGCTCATGTGCAAGAGTATGTCTTGAGTAAGCTGTCCCTTGAGAGGGTGGCCTCTTGGCTGGATGCTCCTGGCTGTGAGCATGTCACAGGTTCTGCCCCACAGTAAACACGGCTGTAATGGGAAGTGATGGGAGGGAGCACAGGCAGGAAGGCATCGCAGGCAGGGTGTTTTAGGGTGTTCCTTTTTTCCTTCCTTACCGCAGTCTCATTAGGAATTTCATGTTTCCTTTTTTGCTAATTTTTATGGTATTCAGCTGAGCTATAGCATTAGAGGAAGGGAGAGGACATGCCTCCAAAGTTGTCATGCAAGTCCCTCATTAAACAGGAGGGGAGGGGGAGTGTGGTGCTGCTTATCTTGAATATTCCCTGAACTTATTTTCAGCTCTCAAACTGGTCTCCCACACAGGCAGCACTGTCTGATCTTTGTTCTGGGATCTGAAGTGTATGAGCAAACACTGATTTGGAGGCAGTTTCTAATGCAAAATTCCTTCCCATTAAAGCACAATAGTGATGAGGTGAACTTGAAGATAAGCTTGAGTTCACTTAAATAATGGAAACTAAGTGTGATGTAAACTCGAAGCATACTTAATACAGTCTTCCCTGCAGTTGTTTACAGTTATACCACAAATAGCAAAGTACGCTGCGTCCTTTCCGCCCCTGAGACAGGAGTAAAGTTTGTTGTTTAAGAATAGGTAGATACCAGCTTTCGATTAGTTAAGACTAGATGAAGCAACTTTGCCAATGTGAGCCAAATTGATTGATTGTGGTGGTGTGTTTTCAGCCTAAAGTACACAAGCGAGGAAGAATCTGTGAAAGACTACTTCATCCTCGCTTCAGGAGGAAAAATAACTTTTGGGGTTATGCAAATACACCATATACTATTTCCTTAATGACTCCCATGTTCTCATTTTGGGCTTTGAAATACCCAAATCCAAAGGAGAGTTTAACACCAAGCTCCTCTAGAATGCTATAGCTCAGGTGTCTGTGCTGTTTCTTTTTTTCTCTAATATGCAATTGAATTATACTCAAGTTTCTGTGGTTGCCAAGCAGATGTGCAACCTTGCTTTGAGAGCGTAATAACTACCCGTACCTAACTCATAGGGTTAATATGTGGATGTCTGCACGCAGGTTTTATACAGCAACTAGTAACTACTAATGAAATAGTCTGAAAAAGAGTGAAGGAGAGTCTCTCTGTTGTATTGACTGATACAAGACAACTGAAATTATCGAGACCACAAGTAAATGTCTGGCTGTGGTTTCTTTCGTACTGAAACCTTGTATATAACAAAGTTTATTTCACTGTGTAATATAGGTATGTAAAATAATATTTTCTTACAGATATTTTTGAAAGTTAAAAAAAAAAAATCCCTTCATAACCTTGCATTTGAAAGTAAGTTGTTATGCACATTATTTTCCAGTCTTCTGAATGGGTTTATTTTTCATTAGTGATCTAAAGTATATTCTACGTCATAAAGTATAGAAACTGCTATAAATGTCAAATATTATGTATCTACAGGGTACTAAACAGTAAACTAGTTGTGAAAATATTTTTCCCTTGTGTCTGAAACATCAGAACTATGACACTTAGCCATTTCTCTCCTTCTGAGATACGCTGCATAGTCTGGCTTTGTTTTCTCCTCTTTTATTCACTTTTTGTTTAATAAAAACGGACCAAATCTGCTTGGGAATGGAAAGCAGAGCTTCTTTAACCAACTGAAATTGTATCTTGTGCTGATCTTGGTGCTTCTCTGTACTGGCTATGCCTTTAGGGATAAATTCCCACACAGGCATAGGGCCTTAGCAAAGAACCCCAGAGCTTGCACTTGCCTTGCTAGGATGGAGAGTGAAGGGGCGAGCTTGCCTCACAGCAAAGCAGAGTCTGGCATGCATTCTGTTGTGCTCTAAAACCTATATGCTCCTCTGACACCTGGGATACAGGTGTTCAGTTTTTAAAACAGAGATATTTGGAATCTTTAAATTTCTCTGCAAGCTATGTTTGGGGACTTATTCTGTCTCCTGGCGTTCCATTATGTGTAAAAGTAGAAGAGAAGGGGAAGCCTGATTTTTTTTTTTTTTTTTTTTTTTTTTTTTTTTTTTTTTTTTTATTTATTTTTTATTTAGTCTGTAAGAGGGCTACCTCTTACAGGGATTTCTTATTCCAGAAGATAAAGATGCAACTGTTGAATCTTTAACAGGCGGGTCCTTTTTCCCTACCTGTTGATTGGGCAGTGTTATTTAATAGGTGCTACTAAACACCACTGCAGACATTTCTAAGCAGTTTGGTCTTAAAGCCATGGACCCATAATGAGCTGGATGTGAGAACAAGAATTGCTGTAGAAGCACATCACAATTGCTTAGTTTCTTGTCTTTGCTGTACTTTATTGTTACTGTCTGCAGACTAGGCTGGGATTTCTAGAGTTTGATTTTAAACAAAAAGATGTCCCAGGAAAACAGACTTTTTTTGTGTATGTATCTACTTCAAGACTTGAGTAGATCACAAAAGAGAGGGGAAGAAAATAGATAAAAGTGCTCTCCTGCAGCTGTTTCTTTAACGTACAGAAATTCAGGTCTGATCGTTCTGTAAAACTCTGATTCAGCAAAGGTCCTAAGCCTATACTGAAGTTTGAAGTTATGAGTAGACCCTACCTTGAGCCACTTGAAAATCAGTAAGACTATTCATGTGCTTGAAGTTAAGTATATATTTACATTTCTTTGTGGATAAGGGCCTGGAATTTCAATCTGTGGTCTCTGGTGGGAGCACGGAGGACCTGAGGTTGCATAATCACTGGGGAAAAACAAGTAGTGCTGTGAAAACCCTTTCTCAAAGGGCCTCTTGTCCAAACAAGGCTTGTGGAATCCAGGCCAAGCTTTGGCCTCGGTTTTCCCCTGGAAATGCAGAAGCTGCACTGATTCGGTGAGAGGTGTATTACACAGCAGTTGCAAATTAAGCCAATGATGGTGCTGCGGACTGTTCTTTGGTACCTTTGTCTGCCTTGTCATGCTTGAACTTTCCCTTTTCATTTTTAACACTTAATATCATTTGTTTTAAAAGCCCTCTGATTGTGCAAACACTTAATCATCTCTATGAATTTACTCATTTGGGCATACCTACTGCTACTGATAGGATGACTGCTGTGAATACCATTATGCACATGTTAAGGCTGGCAAGACTGAGCCCCAGATGTGTAAATGTTGCTCCAGCTAGAAAATGTAGATGAGCAGTCTTATTTCCCCAGAGTATTGGTGTGTTTGATGCAAATAATGTCTTGGAAAAGGCTTTATAGTAAAACCTACAATTATCCCTTGATTGAGTAATTTTAAAGACACAGTTGAGATACTCACCTTCCATGGCAGTGAACAAGGGCATAAACTGAAGACTATTTCAAGTTATCCCTGATTCTTTGTGAATGAGAAGTATTGATTACAGCAACTCTCTAGAGTTCATCTGGCCAACATAGTCGGCAGGTGTAGAGTAGGCAGGGAAAAATGCCCAAAAGCTAATTCAAAAACTGTATTTTCTTACTTGGAAAAATATGTTCTTCAGACTGAAGGACCCTAGACTGTGGAAGTAAACTTTCAATTATTTTATATAAATGAAACCCTAGGCAAACTTCTTAAGTTTTGGTCATTTATATTCGATATCCCACTCTCAGTACTAAAATAGATATTATGTGATGAATATATTTCAGATTTTGAATGTAATGGTGGTTTTCTTTTTCTCTTCTCCTTTGGTTAAGTTTTACCAAAGGTCTGTCCTTGGGTGTGTGAAGTGTGTTGTTGAGTGGTCTCCCAGCTGTGCTCTTCGGACAATTAACAGCACCAACCATAGTTCTAACAGCCACGTAGGAACAAGTATTTTTTGAAAGCAAAACTTTAATTTTATATAACAGATCAGAGAATAGCAACTGAGTAGAGGTAGGAAATACATTGTTTCCAACAAAAATTTCTAATTGTAAGAAATCTACTGTTAATTGAGTATATGTTGACTACTCTTATAAATCAATGTGCAGTGATAAGGCCAGGTGTATTGTATAATGGGCTTAGACTTTCAAATTAGGGTGTTGTTTTTTTTTTTTAACTCTGGCTAGGAAGAAATCAGGGTGACATCAAACACTGGTGGTTTAGATGGTTCTTTTACATTAATATTGAATTAGAAGATTTCTTTAAATGTACACTTGAAATGCCTGACATTGTAACACTTCACTGAATAGTCCACGATAATGTGTAATCACAAAATATGATTTTTTCCCACAATAAGTGTTTTCTGTAAGCTGTCTTTTGTCAGTAAATGTTGAATTGTTAGTGCGAATATCTTCTTTTCCTGAGAAAGAAGTACAGATCATTGATTGTACCATTTCCTTCAAAATGAAGGGCATTGCATAGTAACTAAAAAGAAATAAAAGATTTATAGTATCTTTTACAAACTTTCTTTTTCTTCTTTGTTTTCCTGAATGGTGTGTTTTTCCCCAGATTTTAGAAACCTAGTGATTTATTCATGCTGGATGTATCAAACACAAAACAATCAATGTGTTCACTGACTTCACATGTCAAGTCAAAATCTAACTCTTTGGTTGTGTTCTTGCTCCAAAGAGAGAGGAAGAATAATCTCTGTACAAGGCCAGACCATCAGCTGCTTAATAGGCAATAGCTGTATTAAATCCAGTGAGGATCTGACCCGTAATTTAATTTTAAAAGTGGAAAATGAATTCAGCAGAAGATCATATAGTATTAGTTGGCACCCGGGTTTGTCTTGTCTGCCAGCAACTGCTAAAGGAACAGATGCGGTGTCTGTAAGAGGGAGAAATGAGAGAACATCAGAACTCACAGGGAGTTTTTTGGAAAATCTGTACAACTGTTCAGTGTGTGTGATGTTTTGCCTTGTGGAAGTTCTAGGGGTGGAGTGGGATCTGTATTATACTTGCACCAGGCACAGCAAGGTTTCGTACTGTAGGTGATGAAGGTCGTTCATTGTAGTAAGACATTATATCCATAGGGTAATGGTTCTTAATTCATCAAAGCCTCCCAATCTGTGCACATCTACAGTGACAAAAACAGCGATACAACAAACTCTACTTCTCCCTGAGATCCTGACCAGAAAGAGCTATTTGTATCTCACAGAAGCACAGAGTCAGCTGAAGCAAGAATACTTTGAGTGAAACCATCCTGAGGAAATTTAGATGTAACAAGATGAGACTTCTGCTGAAATTACTGGTGGAGATCTTGGCTCTTCTGTGGGTTGCAGCTGTCCTTGACAGCCTTCTCACAGGTGTGACAGAGACAAATTTTTATAACAGAGACAGCAGCCTTTAAGGCTCAGGGCCACAGGTGGGATTCCACCATACCATTTAACTTTTAGGTCTGTAATGGATTTAGGTGACTTCAGAGAAGATGTATGAGGCACCCAGCTGTGCGCCATGTGACTGCAAGAGTGACGGAATTTTCAGGTGTCTGATATTAGATCTGAAAAAGAACATGAAGAACCAAAAATGTGAGTGGGGTGACTGAATCAATACCTGAAAATCCCTGCTCAGCTTCCAGCTAGCACTAGAGGCCACTAAACTCTGAAGCTTGATTTTATTTTTTTTCCCTTCTTTACTTACCACAGTGTTTCCAGAATCTTGAGGTTTTGCGGCTTTTTCTCACCTGGAAGTTTCTCCAAGTACGTAAAGTAAAGCAGCTAGTGATTTCTCTCACAGCCTGCGCCCGTAGGGAGGGAGATCCAGCAAGTAGGATCCTGCCTCACATGCCAGTAGCTGCTCCTAGAATGTAACATCAGATACTGAAGAGGAGCTTCTTAAAAAGGATGTTTGCACTGCCATTTTATTTCAGAACACACTTGAGCTGGAAGTAGATTAATGTAAAATTCATTTACAGGGACACAGACTATGTGAGGTCTCTGTGCTCCTGGCTGGCTGCTCTGAGCCACTGGAATTCTGCAGAGAGGTTTTCTTCTCAGTTCTTTATTCTCTGCACTGTGGATCACTTCCAGCAGAGCACTCTTGACAGTTTTCACCCCACAAAAATCTGGAAGCAATAGGAAGGTTGAATCCCCATCGTTCTCAGGCAGAAGAAATTAATTTTCAGTCTTCCTCCATCGTGAAACTATGCTCAGATCTCTAGGATACTGTATAAAGGAAGGCTGCCCACCACTAACACATCCTTTGTCTTTATAAAAGAAGGCAGCCTAAGTTTTAATTTGCAAGAGTGGTTGCCTTGCACTTTCCTCCTGATTTCTGCACTGTGGCAGAAGGCAGTTCCTGTCAACCAAGTATGGTGCCCAAGCACTAGAAGGTGGGGGTGAAACAGCAGTCTTGCAGAATAACAGAAAATCCCTAAGGGCCAGAGGGACCTCTGGAGGTCATCTAAGCTACCCCCTTGCTCAAAGCGTGAGCAACTAGAGCAGGTTGCTCAGAGCTGGATACAGTCAGATTTTTAATAACTCCAGTGATGGAGACAAATGACCTCTCCAAGCAGCCTTCCACCACCTCTCATGTTTTTGGGGGGTTTTTTAATATCTGAATTTTGTCAAGAATTCCTTGATCACCCATGGCACCTTTTCTTGACTTCGTGTACATAGAGATGGATCATTCTGGAGCTTGGAAAAGGTGACTGATGAACATCAACCAGGTGTTCATTGCACATTGCTCCCAGCTACTTATCTGCCACCAGGGCACTATAAACCTATTCCGTAACTGCAAGTCTTCAGGAAAAGCTGGAGCCTTCCTCCTATTTCCTAAAGTGACAAGTTTCCAGACTTCACCATCTCTGGAGTCTCTATTTTCCAATTCAACAAGCACAAACTCTGCCTGTTCCTCCTTCAGTACAGCTGGAGGGCCAAGGCTCCCCTTGTATCCAGGTATCAGAGAGGATCCAGTCAACCTTCTCTTCATTATCTGTGATGCTGCACAGTCTGCCGACCTCCTGTGGCAGCTCCTTTACTTGGTGACATTTGGGTCCTTCACCAGCACATACCTGCAGACAAGGAGCCCATCTTCCCTAGCCCCAGCAAGAAGCACCAGGAACTCTGCAGCCTGAGACCTGCAGAGCTGCATCCTCCCTGTGGTGACTCAACCTTGGCTAAGAGCCCAAAACCCCCAGTCATTCTCTCACTCCTACTGAGGAAGAAAGTAAGATGGAAAACTCATGGGTCAAAATAAAGACAGGGAGATCACTTACCAATTACTGTCATGGGCAAAACAGACTCCACATAGGGAAAATTAAATTTATTGTCAAATAAAATAGATTTGAACGTTGAGGAAAAAAAGCAAATATTAAAACAACACTTTCTTCCCATCTCCCCCTGACACTGAGGGGCGCAGGGGCTGGGGCTGGGGGTGGCGGTGGGTCCCTGGCAGCCCTCTGGGCCGCTCCTCCCTCCTGCCCCGTGTCCCTGCTCCAGCGCGGGCCCTTCCCCGGGCTGCAGTCCTGCAGGGACAACCTGCTCCCGCCGGGGCTCTCCACGGCCGCAGCTCCTGCAGGAAATATCCCCCCGCTGCGGCGTGGGGCCCTCCCCGGGCTGCAGGGGGGGTCTCTGCTCCCGCGGGGTCTCTCCAGGGCTGCAGGGGATCCCTGCGCCGGGCCTGCAGCACCTCCTGCCCTCCTCCTCCTCCGGCCTCGGGGTCCCTCTGCTGCTGCTCCCTCCTCGGCTTCCCCCTCCTCTGCCTGGGCCGCCTTTGGCCCTTGCTCCAACCTGGTTTCCCCCGGGCGCCCCCAGCTCGGCTGAGGGGCTCAGCTGTGTCCTGGCTGGGGCCGCTGGAGCCGCCTGGGACCGGCTGTGTCCGGCACGGGGCAGCCCCGGCCCCTGACAGCGCCTGGGCACGGACAGCCTGTCCAGTCCCGCAGGAGCTTGGGCTGAGAGATACCCTGATATTGCAGGGCCAGCTGCTCCAGTGGGAGTGGGGGACTGTGCATGTGGCATGTCACCACCATTGCTGAGCACCTCTGTGTGTTGCTCTCAGCAGAGTTTCTGGCCCCTTTTGTGCAACGTGCTGCATCTGTTGGACACACACTGCTAGCTGTTTGCCAGGCCCAGCAGTTACACAGGCCTCTCCCTCACACCTGCTGAAAAGGTGCTTGAGTCTCTTGATCAGGTGTCAGATGGAGATGAAGAACTCAGAGCACCCCTCGAACAGGAAGAGCTGGCAGAGCTTGTTAGAAGGGTTTGGAGCTTGCCAGAAACTCATGTCAAATGGTCAGTGTCACTCATTTGTCTCAGTTTGGGTCAGTCTCTGTGTTGGAACCAGAATTTGTTGCTCATATCAAGTGCATCAGCGGAAATTAACTGGGACTGTTAAGAAACAATTTAACTGAGGATCATATAAAAGTCTGGGCTGTCTCTAATTTTTCCTTGCTCCTGAGCTTCTTCCATCTTGTCCTGTTCAAAACAAGCATTCTGGAACAAGCTCTGCTCTTTCTGTACAGTAGGTAGTGCAATGAGGTCTCAAGGTGTTTACATAGTATTAATCAAGTCAATCACCAGAGGGCAGAGGAAATGAAATGAGGATGTTCTGGACCATGAAATAGATGACTCACAGCCCTGGAAAAGGTTTAATTGAGCAAAACAGGTACACAAGTGTACCTGGCTCACCACAGAAATCGTAAAGACAAAGATGAGCCTTCAGAGAGAAGGATCAAGGCACCCTGATAGCACACAGAGAAATGTGTGCAGTGCTTATGTAGATTGTGTCTGTGGAGAACACATATCCATACACAACTCGTCCAGCTCCCACAGAAGGCAGCTGCCAGCATTCTTCCTTACAATACTTTCACTAGAGCTGTCAGTCATATCCAAGGGGGAGAAAGTGCTCTGTGGGGAACCTCAGCACTGCATACACAGTGAAGAGCCTACCCTTGAAACCCAAATGTGTTACTCCATGGAAACACATTTGATGCTGTGTTTTCTCCTCTGTGTTTTCTGCACTCTTATTCCTCAGCTCCTCAAGGAAACAATGCACCTATGACAGGGATGTGCAGAAGAGGGACATGTACAGTTGTGGGGCAGGCATGCACACCTAGCCATTGTGTTCTGTGCTACAATCTGTGTCCTGGAGCTGGGTTCCTCAGCTCTCACTGAAAAATGAAGAAATGAGATACCCACAGCCAGACTTGCAGATAAGTGGGCAGCTCAAGTGTTTTCCTAGACAATGGTTTCAAACCTCTGCTCTGCCAACTCCAGAGCATGGTCTTGAACACAGAATTTGAGCAAACACTCTAACTAGCACTTAGGGACAGAGCCATTTTTATTCTCTGAATCAGTGAATATTTGACCCATCATATCAAAGCAGACTCAGAGAACTACCAGCAGGGAACAAGAAACCTCCACCTTCAAGTAGCTGCACTCTTGCAATTTCAGTGTTCTCTGGAGAAGTGGGACACCAAGACTTCAGTTCTTCCAACAATTCAGGCTTTTCAATGATACTGACAGGCCTTGTCTCTTCCATGTGATACACACAGCACCGCCGCTCTTAAGTAAGCCAAGGAGACCAAGTTTCATGGTGGGCCATTCAATGTTAGTCTCAAAGGGTCTCTGCAGTATCTGCTTGAGCTATGTTTTAAAGAAGCAGAAGTGCCCATAGCTCCTGGGCATGCACACATGCATGCAAGATGATGTTTGGAGGTGTTGGGCCAGATCTTCTAGGCCCAAGAAGCCTAGGACTTAGCCGCCTTAAATGTTAGTGAACCAGCCTGTTAGTTTTACCATTATTATTACAAACTATAGATATGATTAAAAGACATACCCAACTACTAACAAAGTATTTTCTGATTATCTATAAGGCTAAACTAGTTTATTCTTTCCATGCACAGCTCTGTATTTTCCCATCTTCAATAGGCCCTAACGCAGGTTTACATGTTTACAGCCCTTGCGTGCCCAGATGCATCTCAGATCCCCAAGTCTAATGAGTTCCCATCCCATGAATTAATTATACTACAAAGCACAGGAAAGAAAGTCATTAAATCTTAAATTAAGTTATCAAAATATTACTGCAGAAATTCAATAGCAGCTTGTAGCCCATGGGAAGTGACTCTGCAGGGAAAAACATGATTTGCAGGTGAGGTGGCACTCAGAGCACCTTATCATATTCCTGAGGAGGAGGTGTTGACCCCTGCAGAGAAGCTGCAATTATAATGAGTCTCTTATCCAGGAAAAAGCAGTTATCCCGATACATTTGTGATGGAAGCTGAGGTACTAAATAAGATGCTAGCAGGATATAAATAATGAGGTGGTACACAGCCGTGTGTTGGAACGGAGCCACTAGAGCAAGATAATGGCAAAGGCACAAGCTTAACTTACACTGTGCAATTCCTGTGGGAAGGGGGGTGGGAGGATAATGCCACATGGAAAGATGATTCCTCAACTTGTAGTGAGTAACATAACTCCATAGCCCTGCTTGTCTTTGTTCAGAGCCGGAACAAGCAGAGTTGAATTACTGCAGAGGTCTAACCCTAGGTGCAAGGCTAGATTCCAGCTGAATGTGCTCCCAAAGTCTAAACACACAAAGGCCATTTCTGGCTTCACATAACTAAACCCATGCTGAGAAAGGGAAGAAGCTGCTGAATGCACAGGCCTAGATTCATCAAAGAATTTAATCAGTGTCCCACCGAAAAGGGATTTGAACTTATGCATGACTGCTCTGATAGTCTGAGACTATCACAATATACATTATTTGATATTTTATGGTGGTTTCCTGTTACCATGCAAGGCATAACTCATATTTCTAATTAAACATTTTAATTTAACACAGCTTGTAAGTGTCTTGAGGTACAGCCTAGTAAAGACACAAGATGGATTTTTAAAAAGTAGTGATTTTTTTAACCACCAACACCAATGCTTTTCAGCAAGATTATGCTCTGCCCTTCCCCTCTACTGCAAAACTTATGGCAAGAATTCCTAAGAGGAACATGGGTCAATTTATATATACATCATTGTAAAGCAGTGTGTTTTGTGACAGGTTTGCTTAAATATCTTTCACTGAGATAAAGGAGTTACAAGAAAAAATAACACCATTGTGAATTTTCTCTGTTTTTTAAGTCAATACGGCCAGAATTACAGACTGTTGAAATGTTTTACTGCTTTGATTAAAGGACAAAGAATTAAGTAAACTTCTCTGCTGATTTCAATGGAGGAAAACAGTCGCTAATAATCAGGTTTCGTTTTACAGCACATTACTCTGTTAACTGTCCTGGCCTCTCACAAACTAAATCTAAAGCCCAGTGAAATCAAAAGAAGACTGTCCATTGACAGCTGATTGGAGACATATTGTGTCTAGCTGATCATTGGTGAACTGCAGCAGAGAAATGAGCAACTTTTCTGAAATCAGATGGCAGCTAATACCTTATAACACCTTCAAGCAATATTGCATGGCATTTCCCTTATAACAAATTAGGTAGATGAGAACACTGGGCTTCTTGCTAACTGAAAGACTGAGGGTTTTTGAAGTCTCTGACAAGCCTCTCAGCTCCTCCCTAACCATGGTAAAAAGGGGCATCCCTTCACAGCCTGCATTAGAAACTACAGATACTGTGCAGTCACATTTATAGACCATGGATATCCCTAAGGATAGCAACATATATTAAGTTCCAGTTGGAAAATAATGTGCCATAATGAGAAATGAAGAGCTGGAGCTGGGAGGCGGCCCTGTCCAAGTGGCCCCACCATCCTAGAGACATCATGGGTTTGATCTTTCTGGGGATCTGCTTAGAAAGGAAAAGTATTCCTTTAGCTCCCATCTAAAGTGCTCCCAGATACTGAGGATTTAAAATAAACTCTCTGTTCTCCTTTCAGTTATGGCTTTTCCTAGATTCATAGCTAATTGCTCTGACCAGCAGTTTTCCTCAGGAAATCATTATTAGGTCTCCCTTAGCCTCCTTTTTCAGTCACTTCCTCTCTCCTGAGCTGATGGTTTCTGCCACTTGAAAAGATCTATCCAGAGGCTTTGCTTTAGCCCAGCAGCTTCTGCCTTCTTCTCTTGGGGCAACAGCAGGGTTAATGCACAGCTCAGTAGCTCTGACAGTGCTATTGGAACAGTAGCATTGTTGCTGGAATAAAAGCATTATGAAAAAAAATAGTTCTTCAAATAGTAAAGAGATTATCAGAATGCTTCACTATATACACCTTTAACACCTTCTACATGAAGACCAAGAATAATTCTTTGCTGTTCTCTAGGGCTCTTTCACCCATAAGAGACTTGAATCCACAGCACATATACCCTCTTCTGAGTCAAGCTGGTCTTCCTATAAAACTTCTAGTCCTCTCCCCGACACCTTCTTGAACCACATCAAATCAGTATAGGGTATTTCCTCTGGAACTGAAGTTTCTGAAGTCTAGGAAACTGCAATTCCTTTAACGAATGTACTTCCTTGTCTGATCCATTTGACCGGGCATACAATTGGTAGCAGAACCTGCAGGAGATATATAAATTCATAACTGATGAACAGTCTGTGAAAGCTGCAGATGCCCACAGCATCTGTCCCTTTGCCATCTGATAGACCCTGAATAATCCATGACATTGCTACTGTCACAGGTGCTCCCACGATGAATATTTTCAGCCTGATTTCTTAGAGGTATGAGGCTAAGCTGCTCTGGTGGGTGGAGCTGCTGTTGTATGTGTGCTCTGCCTGGCATTTCAGCTCTGCTTTTGGGAGAGGGTTAGATGAGGAATCAGCACCCAGCACAAGCACTTACCTTCATCACTGCTGAACTGGGCACTCTTAGCCTCACAGTCTTGCAGGTTCCTCCGCACAGATACCATTCCTTGGGCATAGGGATCTGTGTCAGCATCCCACTCCTGCAGCCTTACTGTGTGAAAAGAGATGCTTGTTAGCTGCTGCTTCATATTCCTGGAATAGAGTGTAGTTAAGGTGACCATGAAGGACGCTTTAAAAGTTCATTTTTTCTCATGAGAAATTGTCATTGAGATTATAAACACCTCTGGAAGATACTTGCAGAAATATGCCACAGGGAAACAACAGATGATAACATTGCAAAGCAGCTGTGTTGTCTGTGTCAAGATTTTAAAACGCAAGATGTGCTTTCTTGGCCTTTTGGACCTCTTTGTTCCAGAGATGGTAAGGGGTTGAAAGAATTTTTCCTCAGGCTTTTGATGGCCTATCAAATAATCTTTTGTCCTTGTCTTTAAGCAGTTGACATATCTCAATGTGTTAAGCTGGTGCACACTACTTTTGTCCTGGTAACATGTAACTTTACATTGCACTAAATATTGATTTTTTTTCTAATACAAATCAAGAAGATAACTGAATTTGGTGATTTTCATTGCAGTAGAGTACTTTGTGAGCCTAATGTTAAGCAGGCAAATGGTAAACCTGGTCTGACAAGGTTCCCTATCTATGACAAAGGACAGACTTCTCTCAAAATGAATCCAATCACCCAAACAAGGCTCCCTCAAAGCCAGTCTGTCTTTAGAAGCTCGAACCAGAAATTTGCTAGACCTCAACTTCCCATCCGAATAAAACTCATTGCTCAGACATGGTGACCCCTTACTCAGGAAAATTTTTACATGATTCTAACACATTGTCATTTAATAAATTAGGATCACACCTGCTCATAAAATCATAAGCAAACTGCTAAAAGCAAAGACAAGAGTAGGAGAAATTAGAACTCGACAACAAGGTTCACAGATGAAGTTAGACAAGACTGGATTTTCCTCTCTGTCCCATATAATGAGATCAGAGACCTTCATATTCTCTTCTGAATCAGGGATTTGTGCACACAAATGGCCTATGTGTCTTGTAGGTGAATTCTGTTTTCTACTCACTGCTTTGCTTTCCCCAAAACAAAACAGAACAATTCTAGCTTGTCTGCTAATTAAGTGTAAAGTTGTCTGAATTTCTCTATTAGTACAAATTTTAATGTGTTCATTGAATGGAATATATTATGCTTCCACTTGCTTCTGAGCTTACCAGACAGATTTTGCTATATTTGCACTGTAATCTTTTCCACTCCTCTACAGATGAGAAGGAAAGGCCCAGCCTATTGCTTATACAGAACATCAGTTTGTCAAGCATTTTGTGCATCCCCTGGGATTAGTGGAGCTATGAAATTGTATCATTATCATTGCCTGCTGCATTACTGAACCACCAGGCAGGGCCTGAGAGAATATGCACGCATGTTTGTGCAATGACATTTTTAAGCCACGGTTCGCCTTTCCATTTCTTTACTTCCTGCATACTAATCCAGCCCCAAAGTATTCCAGGCTGGTGCCCAGAACCAGAATTTCATTCTCTGTCTTAAAAAAAGGATTTTTTCAGGTATTTGAGCTATTTCACCCAATCCCTTTATTTACAGATAGGAGAGCTGTTGTGTTTTGCTTAGACATTTTTACAACTTCTGAAGAGAGAGGCAGACTTGCAGACTGCTGTGAAGTGATTTGGGTTTCAACCTTTGTCTCCACAGCATGCCTTTGAAAAACAGGCTACTTGTGGACGCAGAATTTGGCTCTGCAAACACTGAAATGTGCACATAAAGTGCAACAGCAATAGTGGAATCATGGCTTTACAGTATCAAGGTCTTTCATAAAAATGTGGATAGGCCTGGAAGTGCTTCATTTTAGGCAAATTTAATTTTTCCACTTTGTTACAGCAAAACAAATTTCAGAGCTAACTAAGCACCAACCTGATGGGAAATTCGTAAGCCTATTAGAGAGGGAAGTGTGCTTCAAAGAACATCCTTTGACACTCTGCAGAATTTACTGCTCCTTTGTAAGCCTACACCTTAAAAAAATGCTCCTAAATCAAAAGTCTGTAAATGAACGATTAAGCGATAAAGCCTCGTCTCAGTGCTGGCTGTTGCTCCAGCTCTGCCTCACTGCGGTATTGTGCTTCCTGTTGGTGCCTAGAGGCTCCGCAGAGGGCAGGCACCAAGGTAAGGCTGTCAACACTTGCGGCTCTTGACAGGGTGTGACTGTGCTTTTAGACACAACCCTAAGCAAACAATGGTGTCAAACTTTACAGTCCTGCAAGGGAAGTCACCCTGACACAGCCAGCCGTGCTAGGCTAGGCTGGGCAAGACTGACTCTCCCAAGGCAAGGCATTTCCCTCTTCCCTGTTGTCCAAAGCTGAGCAGAGGGCTCATTCACCCACCCTTCACTCCCTCTTTTCTTTTCCATTAGCATGGTAACCAGAAAAGCAAAGACTTCACTGCGTTGACATGATATTATTGTGGACGGTGTGAGAGGTTTCAAATCCCTCATGCATTTTTGCAGAAGCATGAAGGTCAAAGCAATGTAAACATTTATAGTGTAAGGAAGCAGACTGAGAAGCCCGGTCCCAGCAGCCTGGCAGCTCTGCTGATGTCCTATATATTTTGTACAGGTTAATGTTATGGCAGACTGGAAGGTTGTTTTGAAATATGAAAATAGGGCAATTGATCACATATTGTATTATGAAGTGTAATTCTAGAGAGGATTTCATAAACGTATAAAAACTTGTGTATTGTATTTCTTAACTATAATATTATGTAGCTCCCGAAAAACAACTGTAATGCCAGTAAGTGGTGTGTAATGTTAGCATGGGAAATAGAGCTCTTGAACGAAAAGGAGTTTGGGTATTTTCACAGAAACATGTTTTGAATTTGTGGATGGTTTTGCCTGTTTTTTCAAGGACGGAAATGACAGTAATTTCCCTGCCACTCTTAGGACCATTATTATAGGATACTGCAGTTAAGGTTTTGTGATTTAATAAAGAAGCCCACCTACTAATGGGCTGAAATATATGTTGTAGCTTTTAAAGCACCGTGTTAGCAAAAATGTTTTGCAAATTTGAGGAAAGGATGATGAAACTGAATTGCAAGAATTTAATTTGACATTCGATGGTCTTTATTCTCTTCTGGCTGCAAATAAGCCATCCTACTGAGATGCATGCAAAGAAATGGAGACAGACAATACAAGTCATTATCCCTGGTATGTAAAAGCAAAATGAATGAAGTTTGCAGTCTGGACATTGATCTCAAGCAGTCGTTTTTACCTTAGATAAATTTTCAAGTCTGATATCCTTTTAGACTCTGTGATAACTAGTACAAACTGTTTAGTTAACAAACAGAGCATTTTTTCAAATAATACTGAGTGGGATTTCCACTCAAGTGCTAAAGTACACTTCAGTATCTCTGACGGGGAAACAAAAATACGGCATAGCCAAACACGGACAGTATGTTCTAATAGAGGCCAAATGGAAGCTACCGCTACAAGGAAAGAGTGCTTGGAAGTTATGATTATTTATTGATAGCAGCACTCACTGTTTCACCTTTTTGTGTCAAAGATTTCTACGGTGATGTGAACTACATCCAATGCAGAGTTGAAGTTGAGATTTTCTTCTTTCCAGTTCCTGGCAGAAGGACCATCTGCAAATTGCAAAGTGGAATGGGGAGTAAATAAGAGGCAGAAAAGTACACAGAAATAAAATTTTGGTTTGAGGAAGTGTCAGGCCTGTCCTCCACAGCAGGCCAGTGGCTGCATGGAAGTGTCACCACAGATAATGTGAGCAGCGTTGTGCCATATATAGAAATCATTTATGTGTTGATGTGAGATCAAGAAGCAATTCCAACACTCAGATCTGGGAGAAATTGGTCTGCCTTAGTTGAGCATTAACAGTTATAAAATTCAACACGGTTTACCTGGCTAAAACTCAACAGAACTGAAACGCTCGTCAGTAGGTGTTTCCAGAAATGTGCCGGGTTCTTTGAGTGCTATGAATAAGGAGCAGAGATGTAAATGATTTCTTCAGCTTCTTGCACTGAACTATTGTGGTTGTAGGTAGCCCTGAGAGATTCTGCCCTGCTTCAGGAACCAGGCAAAGCATCAGTAAACCCCCTAATTTTCATGTGTCAATTAGTCACTAAATGCAATTATGCTTTTCCTGTTCTTTTAAGGAGATGTACTACTGCAATAGCTTTATCAACAGGTAGACACTGCCATTGGTTTAGGCAATGCTTTATGAATACAGTCTTCCTATAGTAAATAACAACCCTCATTGGCAGAACTGGGAAAATGTTCCTCCTTCTTGAAGAAGCAATTGCTCTTAAATTAAGAGAAGAAAATGGTAACAACTGGTGAAGTACAAAGAGCATTTAGAAGGTGCCCTGTTGTGTACCCAGCGTCACTGTGCCTGTTGTGAAAAGACAAGCCATCTTCTTCGGCATTTGGCATTTCCAAAGTGAGAAAAAAATAGTCTGCACTGGCTGAGATTGAAAGGAGGTTTGCATGGTGTCAATTTACTTGTTTAACTCAGACTTGCAGCACTGAGCTACAGTCATGAGAACCATTTTAGTGAAGAAGTTATGAAGTGTTCTGCATGGACTTCAGACTAGTGTCTCTGCCAGATTAAGTCCAGGGATATCTTAAACAAGAAGTTTTAAAGGCAGAATTGAACTGTAATGGTTTGAATTTTGATCAACCAAGATAGTATAAAATATATTGGTTTACAAAGGAAAAGGTTCCCTGAATTTTTATTTATTAATTTATTTCAGCTAGCAGAAAGAGTTGTTGACTTCAGGAGGAATGTCTGTATTCTCATACAGCAGCACTATACAAGTGTCTGAGAATGTAAAAGTGAAAGTGATTGGACACTGATTGGTAATAAGGGTGAAAATGCACAGTTCATTTTCATTGCTCACAGTGGAAGAAAGAACAAAGCAAACAATCAGGATTAAAAGCCAAGTTAATTAAATTCCAAATACCTTTCAGTGTAATAAGTTACAATGGTATTAGTAGCACAGTCTAGGAAATTTATTACTAAAAATAGTATTTTTTTCAGTCTCCCTAGGTTTCCTCTGTACTTAGTAAAGAGGCAAGCACATCCAGAGGGCATTTTAGATCTTAGGAGAACTGAATTATTTTCTCAATTCTCTTTTCTGTCTCTTTCTATAAATATATATGTATACACAGACACACAGAAACACACACACACAAGGAAAGATTAAATGTTTATATGCACATCTGTCTCTGTGAGTATATAGGTTACACACACATTTATATTTTTATGAAAGCATGTGTGCATGTGCTACCAGTCCCCAGCAAGGTGAACGCTGAACCCAGGACCCTCACGAACACTTACATGGGGTAAATCCAAGCATGGAAGTTTGACAGAGTAAATTATGATTCTGCTCTTTCACCGTTTTTACAACTATATTGCATAAAGGAGTTCCTTCTGACTTACACTGATTTACTTCATATCAGAGTAAGGCTTTGAGAATAAAGCATATCTGAATAATATTTTAATGACTTTAAATAGAAACTGGTAGTTAAAGAGTTAATACATGGTTCAGCAAACTAAGTACCATACCTGGAAGATACATAGTCACATCTTCAGCTCATGTAAATTAGCACAGCTCTCAAGACCTCAGCCTTCCACAGACCAGTTCAGGGATTGGTCAGAGCCTCCCTTGATCAGCATTTGGATCTCCCTGCATGCCCCTTTGGGACCATTTTGCATGGGGTTTTCTTATGCAATGCCCTTAGACCAGACAGATCTCTTCCTCCAGGCTGGGCTGTGCCTGTGTCTCCAACATGGAGATGGATGCTTTTCCATTCTGTTCTGAGCATGGTGGGGAAACAAAACTCTGCCGTTACCAATGTAAAATGCATGGACATTACTGAGCCACACGGACCCCACTCAGTGCTCAGGAAAGAAGACTTGGCCTGCCACATGCAGGAGAACAATATTTTGATGCTTGTTTTCTCACTGCAAGAATTACAACAGAAAGTAAATATATATCCTACTGAATGCTAGTTACAGACAAGCTTGGGCTGGAGCTAGTCCACCTCAATCAGATAAAGACAAAATATTTTACCTTGTAGTAACATTGCGGTTATCATAATGTGACTGTTATCACTGCGTTCTATGATCTTTCAAGATTATCAAGTATAACCAGAGATAAACAGGTAAACTCTGTGTCTGCAGTTCTTCCCCGCATAAGAAATACCAGGAACACCAACAATGCTGGGGCTATTTTAGTGCAAATACTTACCCAGTTATATAATGCTGTTCACAGGTTTTAAGAGAATTCCTGGTGATGGCTGAGATTCTGGAGTAAAAAGCTCTGTAGGTGCACAACAGTTTATCCCAATAAGAGTGGTTAATATTACATTGAGTAATTGCTGTCTTCCCCTCATGTTCTAATTAAAAATCCAAAGCAGGTTGGCTAAAAGAGAGCACCAAATTTTAGGTGACACACATATTCCTGAAGTGTCAGCTCCACATCCTGAGTACAGTCGCTAGTTATCATGTGGCAGCCAGTAATTTTTAAGGAGTTCAGACTGCATTTGCTGTCACTGGGTGACTGTAAGAGAGCCATAATACAAGAAAGCAAATGCAGCACTGGCCAAAACCAATGCCCTCATCCTTTCATATGAAGGTGACTGCTGGGCCTCAGAGATTACGTCCAATCCTCCATTCAGAGTCACCTAAAGAACAAAGAGTTAAATACTGTAGCATGGGTAGATACCATTTCCACTAATAGCAGCTGCAGTTCTCCTCATCCTTTTAAGACACTCCAACAGAAGGAGACAGCTCTAGGTTTTTAAGTAAGTAAGTATTCACTTTGATTTACTGCAGGGTTAGTCTATATCTGCTATGGAAACCTATAGACACCACAATAATTTTCACCCGAGTGTGCTTACTTAAATTTACACTCTAGTAGCTGTGCTTGGATGTTTGAAGAGCCATCACTACTATTACCACTGAGTGGTGCTGGTTACTTCCAGTGACCATAAACAAAATGGGGTTCTAGTAATTGGAAAAAAATGGAAACTACATATTTTTCCAGCTTGGATGATGCCCATTATGTCATTATCCTTAATATGAACTTTCAACTCAGGTTGTCTTATCATGCAAAAGCTTTGATGTCTGAGAAAAAAAAAAAAAGAGCATTTAGCTTGATAAGGATAATGTTCAGGTATAAAGGTGACCTCTAGCTACAAAATAAACAGCCAGGTCACAGACTGGAGCAGATTCTTATCTCTGACTCCTCTGAAATTAGGAAGAGCTGAAAAAACAGCCAAAACAGACTGCATAGATGGTAAAAGCTCTAAGAAAGTAAAGGTTTACTGAGCATATCTAAGCTGAGATGGCTTGATGAATACATCATGAGCTGACAGCCTAAGTGGCTTATCTCTGTGTCACTAGTGAGTTACTTCTCTGTTAACTCCCTCACTCCATAAAGCTGGTTTCATGCATTTCCCTCTGTCTTTATTAATGTTTCAAACTCATGGCTGGAGTTATTTCAGTTTGTCCAGGCTTGATCCACTTTCACTCTATTGATATTAACTTATTCCCGTAACCCATTAGCACCTTTGCAGTGCTGATGAACCCCTTTTCTTCTCCCTCTGCAAGTAAATTAGTTTCTAGGTGGCACATAAACCTGGTAAGACATGGAGTAGTGCTCAGTGGCTTTAAGACATCAAATCTAGCAGTGGAGATAGTGAACTGGATGTCCGTTCTGAGGTGTCCTAGCAAGGCAGCAGTGAGGGGTGATCATAACAAGACAAAATAAAAAATGTAGATGCTCACCAACCAATGTTAGATGGCCTTTCTTGTGCTACTTCATCGTCCTTCCCTAACTGTTCATAACCTGCTGCATCACTTATCAGCCCATCTCAAAACCTGCCTTTCCTCTTGATTTAGACTTCAGTTCTTGATTCATCCACCCACGTCCGTGTTAATTTGCCTCCTTCATGTAGAACAGAGAGCAGATCAAGGGCTGTCATTCTGCTCAGCTTAATCTCCAAGCAGAAAATGTACAAAAAAACAATGTCAGAAACTCACCGATTAGTCAGCGGAACCACTGTCTTGGTAACTGCCAGGCAGAAAACACCTTTATAACTGCACCCACACATGACGAGCATGACACTAGCTGCAAACAGTTCCTGTAAGTCAAGAAACTTCTCAGCCCTAAAGGTAAAGTTTGGGTACTGGCAGACTCAAAAGGGTTATGCAATTTTCTCAGCAGCATATTAAACAGCACCATAAAATAGTGCTGCTAAACTATAGCTGTGCCTGTAGCAGGCTGTGGTGAACATGCTTTGCTGGGCATCTTTAATTTTGGTGCCCCAATCTCACCTCTTCCATCTCCATATACTGACTGGGAGGGGGGGGAGGGGGCATGTATCATGAATATCCTTGCATATGGCAAACGCTAAAGACTCCCAATAGACCAAGTCTATTTGCTTTGGGTGGATAATCTGGATTCTTGCAGTATTTTTTGTCATGTATTCTACATTATAGCTGATATCCTCCAGCAACTTTGGGCAGTGGTGTATTTGGTAGAACTGGCCGATGGTTTCAGGCAGGAAGCTGAAGAGCATGTTGTATTTAACACCAAATGCCTTGCAAAAATCCTGGCAAGGTGAAGGATTAAATTGAATGGGGTATCTTGCCACAGATGATTTTGAGGCATCAAATGACTGCTCAGTGAATGTACTGTGTTGGCATGGAAAAGTGACAGATTTCAACACACATGCAGTTTTACAACATGTTCAAGCGTAGGCATCATCAACCTCTCTCTTTAAGACCACATTCGTGTTGAATCCTCATGAGGGATTTACGTACCTTCCTCTTCAATAATGCACAGTCTTGTAGCTTGTGCAGTCTCTAGGAAACACTGGCGACCTGCAGTCAGGAGCGGCAAAGGATTCTTTGGAGACAACTGTTTTCACACATTTTTTCTGCTCCTGTTCATGTTCCCTGTTCTGCTGAATGGGAAGCTGATACTCTGATACGATGTATATATTGTATAGCACATGCACATGTATGCACACCATCATTCTAAAGACACATTTGCATGCATGCGTGCACACACACACAAGCACACACACATATATAATATAACATAACATAATACAGTATAGTATATAAACACACATCTGTTGTCAGGACTAAATTTTTTGTGGAGCAGTCTTGGCTGAATTCATCAGCTGTAAAATAAAAGCACTGTTTTACATAATCACCTGTGCACTCATCATACTTCATCTATCAACTCTTCAAGTGTAAGGAATTTGACAACTCAATGACCATATATATATGTATAGGATATGTAGAGTTATCTATAGTTTTTCTATGTATGAATGTAACTCTGCATATAAAGTGAGAGATCTCCAGTTGATATATTGATTAATAAACAAATACTGCTCTGTGGATGCCACTGATTCTCTCTTGATTTACACCTGTAGAGCATCTGGTCTCTGATATGCTATGATGTACACAAGCCACAATAGCATGGTATAGCATTTGTTAACATTTTATATATAACTAACTATAGAAACATGCAGATATGCAGATATATATAACTAACTATAGAAACATGGCAAAACAAGTTAACAAAAGCTGGACACTACAAAAGATTAGCCTAATTATAGCCTACTATAAATTCTATATATGAGCATCAATGCCTTAGTTTTTGCATTTTTACTGGCATTTCATCATTCAGTCTGTGAAGTTGATTGACTTACCATGAGTCCAAGCAAAAGTCTGGAGTAAAAAGAAAATAACAGATATTTCACATTCCCCAAACTAAATCCATTGTTTAAAATAAACCCTTACGTTGCATATCCAGCACTCACTTTGACCAGTGATAGATTAATACTCTGTTTGTTACTCATACAGTCAGAGATTAAATATTACCTTTTTTTGCATTCAGTCCAGTAATTTGAATTAAATTCTGTTTGGGAACAGAAGATAACACTTCATGAACAGGTTGATTAGAAAAAAGACAGTGAAACATAGCAGCTGTCTGAAAGCATACAGAAGTTCAGAAGGTTAAAAAGGTTGAGCCACTATTTTCTCACAAATAAGATTATAGATAAAGATAAACACAAAGCAATTTTCCTCACTATCTGTGACAGTAAAAGTTAACGCCCTGTGAAGTGCCTTACTGCAATCTGAGAAACCAGGAACCATAGGTCTGCAAGACCTGTAAAAGATCTCGGCAAAGTACTGCATGCCCAAAACTAGGCAGCATTGTAGACATCTTCAAATTTTGCAATAGAATAAGGAAGTTAAACAGGAAATTAATACCACAGCTAAAAAGCAAAATGAACATGTATTTAGAAAAGTCTTGGAGACCATGCTTCAATACAGCTGTACAGTATTTGTGATGGAAGTCTTGAAAGGTTTTATGTGACAGGAAACAGAATTTGACCAGAAGATGTTGGATTAGCAATGACAGAAACAGCAGTCAGAATTTGAATACATACAAGTTGACTCAATAAACAAAGCAAAACATAAAACCAGCTCTGAAGATCATGAATCCTGCCCAAGCTTCTTCAGTCTCTAATGCAAGAGTTCATTTTATATGAACTGGGAGATGTGAATTAACTACAAGTATCAGATCAATGTCAAGAGTAGGACTATAGCTGGTAGATGGTAACTAGCATCTGCCTTGAGGGTGGGCTCCACCCTCAGAAAACACAGGGAAAGGAAAAAAGTCGGGGGGGGG
>NW_020799095.1:142452181-142615043 GCF_003259725.1 Athene cunicularia | reverse complement strand
GGGGGGGGTGGGGGGGGGGCAGGAGAAAAGACAGAGGGATCAGTGTACACTATACTGTACATAAAAGCACTCACAACCAACAAAGCAGTGGTGGAACTAATTAGTTCTAATGGAGGCTCTGAATGAGCTACAGTTTCTCCCACCAGTAAACACTCGTATCAGCAGCATCAAACTAACCAGTCACCTATAGAGACAGACTTGTTCCCACCCAGGTGAAAACTATCTATGCAGATGTGTTTGTCCCTTCACAACAGAAAAGCCAAAATCGTACTTTACCTGTTAATGGCACCCTTTAGAAATTCTAAGTTAAACCCAGTGGAAAAGGAAGAAACCAATTTTCAAACCTTTTCCATCCCCCAAATCTGGAGAGTTCATGAGCAGAGCAACTCAAGACCATCCACGTCTGTGAGAATTACAAAGGTACAAGTCCATAAATCTGATAAACACTGCAGTCCTCAAATTGAAGTTTTCCTGGAAATGGAAAGTAAATGCCAAAAATTCTGAAAATGTAGTTTGGTGGATGTAATAACTGGGATGAGGGAGCCTGCCTGTGCAAATACTAAGTGGGTTTCATACCACTGGAGTATCATAAGAATCTGAAATTTTCCAGTGAAACAAGGAAGATAAATCAAAATTTTGCTTGGGTTGAGATTATCCTTATCATAGACAGACAGGATCCCATGCACTTCTCAGCACTGAAGATGTTTCCCCTCAGGTACTTCACTACATGTTCAACAAGGGGGCAAAGTCACACGCATCAGTCCTCTGCCTGCCTCACTCCTACCACAGCAAAGTTACTGATATTAGATTGTCACCACAGGTCCATCAACATCTCAAGGAATATTCCTCTCTGATATGGATGTACAAGGCGAGTTTAAACCAATCCCTATGAAACTGGAGTGGGCTATCCATAGGTAAGTGCAGGAAATCATATAAATCATTCAATCAAATGAAATCCTGGAAGATTTACATGGAGCACCAATCTCACAGAAAAAAATTGGTTTACTCCTTTATGGTGACCAGGCACCAATGATAGCTGGGAAAAGAAAACAACAAAAAAAAATCAAACAAATAAACCAAACTCTTAAAGTCAGGGCATCAAGGTTATCTGTAGAGTCAGGCATAACAGGCAGATAGGAGAAAAATGTGCTTTCACATTTTAAATGAGGAGAAAGGGTGATGGTTTCAACAACCTTCATGACCCATGCAAGCTCAGACAGATCTTTGTTGCTGGAGACCAACCATAGTAGTTGACACGGCAGTCTGTGAGCATAGACTTTTTGAGCAGCATCACATTTCCCAGTATCTTCCTAAAGATGAAAATTATTAATGAAACCCTGATAAGAAATCTAGTTCATTAGTTGTGTTCATTCCAAAATATAGAACAGTTGTTTGAATTATGACAGGAGTGAGCACAGCCCAGGCATTGATATAGAGGAAGGTAAGAGTTCATCTAGATTTATTCATTCTGGTGAGGAAGGGTAATATTATGGGAGCAAAACTCCAACTTTCTTGTGTAAAGTGTCTTTAAAGTTTCAAGGCTTACTGATGCAGAAGCTGCATGTAAAAAAGCTGGCCTCATATCTTTCAGACTGTGTTTAAATAAAACAGGCTAGGGGCCATCCTCAGGCCCTAGTAAGCAGAGTACGTGGTATTACAGAGTTTATATCCACAGAGCTAATTCCCCCACTCCAAGCCCCTGGCCTCAGCACAAGATGTTCAAGCCCACAACGGCTGCTTTATGTTGACCCCAAACCATGCCAGAGTCATCTGTGGGTGACCACTAATTGGTGTGGGCTAAAACCATGCTAAGAAGCATGCTAATCATTTAACACTATGGGTGTCTGCAGGACAGAGAACAGCCCTGTGCCAGGACGCTGCTTTGTTTATGAGCATCAAAGGAGCTTTAGAGCCTCTTCAAGCTGTGGTCACATTTCAGGGAAATCAGGTTGGAGTTCATTCAGAACATGGTATTTGAGGCCTTTGTGTGATGACCATGGGCCAGTGCCAGAAGACTTGAGGAACTCTAGACTCTTCAGAGACGCATCTACCAGGTGAGGAGAGCTGATACTTGATTGCAAGATTGCATCTGGATTCTACACTGAAACTTAGAGTCATCACCAGAGTTATCAGAGTCAGTCAGCTGTTTGGTGGAGCAGAGCCTCACCCTTGTTATTTCCTGGTTTTAATAGAAATTGCTCCCTACATACACAAACACATACATATCCACACACACCAGCCACACTTGGCGATGCAGCTAAGTAATTCAGCATATTTTGGTGTGTTATACTGGAACTCACATGGTATCAGAGGCTCTTTGTAAAAATTTTCTGGACAAGGACACAAACATTGACATGTAAGCACTAGTCCTGCAAACATTTAAGTCACATTTCTTTGGGTGTATGTTTCCACAGAAAAAAACCACAAAATGGTTCAGCAAAACAGATGGCTATTAAATTCAGCATAACTATGTACAGTATTTTATAAAAATACTGATAATATCTCAGTGTGAAAGGAACTGTTTAGCAGGAAGATGCCTGTATCAGCAGTTGCCTGGATCAAATGCAGTCATGTATTTGTAGGGCTGATTTTTGCATTAGGCAAAGTTTTGATTTGATTTAAATCCTTGATTTAGGGAATCTTCAATAGATGCTGCAAATAGACCAGCAGAAGTAGAGGGGTGATAGTTCCCCTGTACTCTACACTGGTGAGGCCACACCTGGAGTGTTGTGTCCAGTTTTGGGCTCCTCAATACGAGAGAGATATCGAGGTGCTGGAGCGAGTGCAGAGGAGGGCAACGAAGCTGGTGAAGGGCCTGGAGAACAAATCCTATGAGGAGAGACTGAGGGAGCTGGGACTGTTCAGTTTGAGGAGGAGAAGGCTGAGGGAAGACCTCATCACTCTCTACAGCTCCCTGAAAGGACATTGCAGAGAGGTTGGTGCTGGTCTCTTCTCACAGGTGATTAGTGACACAACAAGGGGGAATGGCTTTAAACTCCAACAGGGGAGGTTCAGATTGGACAATAGGAAAAAAATTTTCATGGAAAGAGTGGTCAGACAGTGGAATAGGCTGCCCAGGGAGGTGGTGGAGTCACCATCCCTGGATGTGTTTAAGGGTTGTTTAGATGAGATGTTGGGGGATATGGTGTAGGGGAGAACTGTGTAGAGTAGGGCTGATGGTTGGACTCGATGATCCCAAGGGTCTTTTCCAACCTGAATGATTCTATAATCCTATGATTCTATGAAATGGAAGTATCAATGCTTATTACAGGTTCTGCAGCTTCATTTCAATAATGCTGGAGAAGGGAGCTGAAAGTCTACTCTTTCTTTCCAGGAAAACAAAAAAATTATAGTTTTGTATGACTATTGACATCATAAGTGGTCCAATTTAGGTAAGTTGTCTAGGAGTGCATAGAACAAAAAAATGTCATCTGCAACAAGCGCAGCAGAAAACTTGGATGGTAATATCCTGCACAGAAGCAACCACCTCTTTCCTAAGATGCCACTGGTGCCAGTTCACTATCTACAAACAAAATGGTTCCAGTTAATTATTCAGACAGTACCTGTTTCACATGTGCCATTGCTTGCATTACTGTTAGCTTATTTGCAAGCTGAGGTTGCTTGAATACCTCGCATTTAATTTCAGTCACCATTTCTTTTAGGAAACGTTCTGTTCCTGAAAATGGAAAGGACTCCATTTAATGATTAACCATCAAAATAGAATCCCACTTCATAATCTCTGAGGGAAAGGGCAAACCACTTCGACCAGTATACTTTCAGAACAGTTCATTTCAAAGAAAGAGAATATAATCACCAGGGTCTGCCATAATACTGCCATAGAAAATACAAGCTGGAATATTTTATAGAAAGCCTCTGTTATGTTCAAAATCTTTCTGCCCTCTGTATCTCAGGGTGTATCACTTCCTACAAAACAGCGGTCTTTGCCTCCAGCAATTTCCTTTTGCAGTTCTTTCAGTACTGGGAAACCTTCCTGGTGAGATTGGTTTTCTTCCTCTAGGACATTTTGATATAGGACTGTTGTTTCATGCATCTTTATTTCAATAAATAAAGTTGATTGTTGCTGTGTTTGCCTTTCTGGTTTCAGTATTTTTACTGTGTATAACAGATGGAGCTGCTAGCAACACAGAGAGATAAGGTTGCTTAACGTTTTCCATGATAAGTCTCTGTTTTCAGTTGCTTATATCTTATTTTATCCACTTGGGCTAAAGCATTTCATGCTTTCTTCTTGCTTCAGATGATTGATTTTTTCCTCCCTGGTTTTCAGCAAAAATTATTCTGTTACTTCTGAGAACCAAAAAATAAATAAATATAGTTCTTAATGTCCTTTTTGTAAGGCCTTTGCATTTGGGACAAGAGCATTGTTGCAATTGGGTAGGAAGGTTGTGGTGGAGCGAATTAAATTAAAAGGTTCACAACTTTTAATCCATGAGCCAATCTCACGAACAATAAAACCACTGTGAATAAAGCATGTACCTTCCTGCGTAGCACTGGCTTTTGAGCTCTATGTTTTTAGAACAATTCATTTAAAAACATAAAATAACTTGGAACTTATATATATATATATATATATATATATATATAACCACAGAAAATACAAACCAGAAACTTTAATATCCTGGCTCTGAAAGTTTTAGCTATTATATACGCACACACACAAATATTGATGGTGCAGATATACAGACTTACAAAGATATAAAGCCCTGACCCAAAAATTTTAAGCAAAATGTTACCACCACTGAAATAGTTGGAATATTTTCCTGTTGACTTTGCTTCAAAGAGTATTGTTTCCTTGGTGAAGCTCCACGCAACCTTACATTTTAAGTAAAGTTATGCAGCTCAGGCTACTCCTACGCAGAAAACAGCTTTTGCCTTCCCCGCTACCATATCCCCTGCACACATACCCATGTGGCAGCAGCTCCTGCTCTTTTCTCGGCCATTTCCAGCATGAGACAAGCACTTGGATGTTTGAGAATTACTCACTGCAGGAGCAGCTGATTTCCACACTGTTTGGCTGCACACCTTTAACACTGACTGGTGAGGAAGCCTCCTGGGCTGGCAGTGCTGTGTCCCTGAACAGCATGCACTGTGACAGTGCCCGGGACGTTAGCTATATATGATACATATTTCTCTTGGAAATGAAGATCCCCCCAGGGAATGGTAGCATTAAAATAACGCCTGCAAAAACAGTAAACTAATCAATTAAGATTTGTCAAGTAATTACTCTAAGAATTGGTCTACACAACTGAAATTAATCAATTACAATAATTAGCCTTTGTGTGTCTGACTAATTATATAAACATTTACCATGCACATTTTCAAGCTAAATTAACTAGCTTACCTATAGAAACTCCCCCAGTGTAAGAGATTGTGCCACACTACAGAGTTCACGTTTAAAATATGTCAATATTTTTTCAAGGATATTTACATAATATATGTAAATGTATTGAAGACTCTTAGCTCTTGTAAATTCTAATCCCATCCTTAACATCCAAATCATATACAGCAATATGTAATGTGCATTGGTTGGTTTGGTTTTTGGTTTTTGTTTTTTTTTTTACTGACTAGCTCTTCCACCGGTTTAACTGAATTAGTGAGGTTGCTGAGATGCACTCCATGCAGGGCCCTGCTCTGGGACTGCTCAGGCACTGGAGCGAAGGCAGAATTCAGCTTGATTATTAAATGCACTGGTTCACTGGGGACACAGTAAGATTAGAAATCCACAGTCATTGCTGCTTGCCATTTACCTTCCAGTTAGAAACCGAGGTGTTGGTCTTAGCCTACAAAATCTTGGATGATTTGGACTTTGTCAAAAGGAGCAGTGTTTTTTTCCTCATGGTAAACAGCTAGAGTAATAACCAGAGATCAGGTGAAATGGACAGGATTAATTACATTATATGAACTAAAAATGATACTGGCCTCCAGGCAGGCTACCATACTTCCAAGATCCCATATTCCAAGAACAGCTGTAAAATACATTGTATTAGTACATAAATTTTTCATTTCTTCAGATCTTGAGTATTAGAGTTCAAGGTTTGATTTTTTCAGCACTGAGACAGCCCTCAATAGCAGTCATCACACAACATCATAGAATCGTAGAACCATAGAACAGAATCATAGAATCATTTAGGTTGGAAAAGACCCTTAAGATCTTTGATTCCAACCATTAACCTAACACTGCCAAGTCCACCACTAAACCATGTCCCTAAGCACCATGTCCACATGTCTTCTAAATACCTCCAGGGTTGGTGACTCAGCCACTTCCTTGGGCACCTGTTTCAGTGAAGAAGTTTTTCCTGATATCCAAGGTGCAACTTGAGGCTGTTTCCTCTCATCCTATCACTTACTACTTGGGAAAGAGACCGACACCCACTTCAACACCCACTTTGTTACAACCTCCTGTCAGGTCCAGTGTGAAGGGATCAAACAGGAACATCTCACCCTGTCTTCACATTAAATCCATTGAGGAAGTCAGAACTGTGTAAACAAGCCAGTACAAATGCCTCCAATGCAGGCCTTTCTCAATGTATAATGGCCAAACTCCCAACCTCACTTTCAGACCTTTGTGTGTTTTCTGCTATTGCCCTAGATAAGTTGGTCTTTATGACAGAGAGACCATTATTAAGTAATTATTAAGAAGAACAAAAATGTTACAAATGGAAGCTATAAATTTCAAAGTATCCCTGAGACTTTTTCTGAATCTCATACCTTTCCTAAAAATACTTTTTTTTTCCCTTTTCATTAGTTTGATATGTGTGTTGAGAGTGATCAGGAAGAAAAACAACTGTCCCACATGCCATGAGGGGTGCCCACTGGAGATGTCATGGACTCGGAGTAACTGTTCACCACTGATCAGTCAAGGCACTCAATACAAAAAAGGAATCTGTGGCATGCAGCAGGGAAGAGAGTTATAGCACCGGCCCTTCCCGACTGTTGGCCTTTAGGGACAACCTGCTCCCACCTGGGTTCTCCATGGTCACAGCTCCTGTAGAAAATATCCCCCAGCTGCGGTGTGGGGCCCTCCCCAGGCTGTGGGGTCTCTCAAGGCACCAGCTTTGACAATTCCTGAAGAACCCTTTCTGAAAAACAGGGGAAGTGCAGCTGCTCACAGAAGAGGCATTTGCACCTGGATCCAGCTCCACAGGAAAGCTGGGGCAAGAGGCACTTCTCTGGGGACATGTGTGCTTGGGTCCTGCAGCAGCTCCTGCCCTCACCTACAGGCCAGGAAGCTGCTGCAGACATGTGGTCAGAGGGTAAGTAAGAACCAGCAGCACCAGAGAAATGGGAGAAGCAGTTAGGACAAGAAAACACTGAGGACAAGAAAACAGTCATAAAATGTGGCCATGGTTCTGGGCTTCAGAAATGCTATAAATCAGGTGCATTTGTATGAATTCTTTACACCAAACTGGGCTCAGTTACACACACAGGACCAGTCATGACTTATACGGTTTCCAGCTTACACAGCATCAGTCACAGATTTCTTATTACACAGTGTTATTTTCCTTATCATATCTGCCACAGACAATAAAACTAAACAAATGGGTGAATATAATTCATTCACTGGTTTATGAACCTGCAGTCCCACAGAGACAGTAGGGTATGGCAATCCAAACTGTGGTGCTGCTAAAATTAAGGGACTAAAAGCAACACAAGATCGCAGTGCTACCATCTTATAAGGATTTATTCCAGGAAGCTGAATGTACTCTAGGAGTGATGTTGCTTCCCTCCTTTCTGGCTTCATTATCCTTACTGTAAAACATTTACCTATAAATATCAAAACAAAGCACGATGATTTTAAGGGAATACTCATGCATCAGCTCAGGCTGGAAATGTATATAGGTTTATCTAGGGTTTTGGAAAGTTTTGAGGTGTCAAGGTTAATGATCCCTTTCAATTGAAAAGCCTAGTTTGCCCCCTTTAAAATTGTAATAGTGCAATAGAAATATACATAACAAAAATATTTCTCTTGTCACTGTATTGTTCTGCCTGCTTTGGATTGCACTGTAGTGTAAAAGAGCAATCAAAAAATATCAGGTGGACTGTAGATTTGCTGTCTAGTTGAGGTCATTATTAACTTGGTGTTGATTTTGCACAAAAGCAGTGACAGCAAAGATAGCTGAATTACACCGACATGTTCAGTTTGGGATTTTTTATGTTAAAAAATACACACACACACAAAAAAAACCCCAAACCACCACCACCACCACCAAAAAAAAACCCACAAAGCAAAAAAAAACCACCACAAAAAAACCCCGAAGAGAATATCATGCAATGCCCAGACAGAAATCGTGCATGCTCTGAAATGCCAAGAAGGGGAGTTCAGCATATAACTGTCTTGAGGACATCGGGAATACCCAGACTGGTACTGAGGACATTTGCAAATGCAAGCTAATGCCTTTCAGGATTAGTTTTTAAACACACAATGATGCAAATGTTTATTTATCCACAAAGTAGCAGATTGTTAGTATTGCGTACGCCAAAATATGCTTTGGCCGCAATCCGATGACAAAGCCTTGTCTGAGAGATACTGATCAGTCTGGGGAGCTGAAGTGACACAGAAGAGATTTAAAAATCAAGGGGGTCTGTTCTCTGAGGCATACACAAAGTATTCATTAACTGTTACCAGCACATAATTCTCTCCATCCCATCTCCTGCACTGCAACCAGATGGGAGGAGAAGTTATTTCGGCGAAACAGATATATTGATTACCCTGCTCCTGATGAAAGGGTTCAACACTGGCTAAACTATTTGTTTGAGTACCTGTGTATTTTCTGTGTACAGATTTAGGGTCTAGGAAGCTGTTGAGAGCGTTCACCTTTAATTGCACAGTTTCAAAAGCAGCACAGAACACCTCACCTGCACATGTCTACATTTTACAACATAACACCTGCACTTAGCACATGAGACAGAGGTTCCTGCAAAAATAAGGTGGTCTTGTGGGACTATACTTGTCCTACCAAGCTAAGTGCAAGCATTCCCCAGCCTGGAGCACCTCGAAAAACCCAGGGGAAGTGCAACTGATGCACACCACAGATCATTCCCACCAGGCCTCCCTCCACTTCACTTTTCAAGGCTAGTTGGAATAATTTTGCAAGTTACCAGTAAGGCTTGATTAGTTATGTTTTTATTAGTCATCTGTAATGAGTCCTAATTAAACATAAGACTGCTGCAGATACTGTTGAAAAAGGCTCCACCACCCCTTCATACTCTGGAGTATTGAAAGGGTGTAAGTCTGCAATTATACTTGGTATGGTCCCCACAAGTGTGCCAGAGAATTTATGGTTCATCACCAAGACCCAATTACCATCATACATTCCCCAAAGGTGCCATGCACAGGTTTTCTATTTGAGTTTTGCCACTGCTTGAAAGACCAAGAGATTTCCCCATGGGCTGAGGAGCAGTTCTGAAGCTGACGGCACACTAGAGAGTGGGAAGGGATACAGTGACATGGCTGAAAAATGTCATGGATGAAAAGAAACTTTTGCTGTTATCATGCATTTAGACTAGGCATCTTTGGTTATTCAACCTCTGTTTTAAAAAGTCATCATGCCTTCTTTAATAAGAAACATCGACTTACAAAACCTCCAACTATTAGCTTTATTAACATGTTATCATAATGGAAAACACCCACCACAAAAATGTATGTAGATATTAATGAGGAACATATCACTGTAAAATGGCAAAACTTATTTAAAGTTATTAAATCCATGAAATTATAGTTATCTGTCCAAAATCACTTTTAATCAAGAAACTCCACATTCTCATTGCTAACTAAGTAGTTCCCCCATCATCATACTGCAATAGAAAGAATGTTGGAGAAGTCCAAATTTGGCTACTGGAGATCAGACAAAGTAGGGAGGACTGGTACGCACAGAAAACCCTCTATACATAGCTTCATCATTAAAATTTCCCTAGCATGAGCAGAAAAGTTATTAAATTCCCAATAAAAAATGTTTAAATGTCATTAAAAAGTTTCAGTTCCATCATAATTCTCCTTAATGGTAAAAATTTCAGTGCTGGTTCTCAGTCCTGAAATTGCATTTTCAAAGAACCCTGTGCTTTAAGTCTCAAATTGCCTAATTACCATATTTATTGCTGGATTCTGTTTTCTAATCCCTGATGACTTTGTCAGATATATTTATGTTCCCTTCATTTTACTCTCATGCAGAAGGACATACAGGAGTTAGTAAGGATGGCATGTTGCAACCTGAGTCGAATAGGTGGCTGTTATCACACAATATTAATACTTGTTTAGATACCTGGTATTAAAGATTCTTCAAACTATACATACCTGTGTATGATAAACCATAGCAGTTATTTTTTACTTAGCATTTATCCATGTTATACTCACAGGATGGTCATTACAATTGATATAAATTAAACCTTGAGAGTAAACCATTCAGTCTCAAGTTGACAGCACCAAAAGCACTTTTATTTCAATTGAAGAGTTGAAGAACAATTCTACTTCTCAGCTTCCTTAATTAAAGCATTGACACCAAAAAAAAAGAAAGTAATTCAAGTGAAGAGGCAGGATGAAATATTAATAAAAGCAAGCATCCAGGCTGTCCAAGAGTAGTAAAATCTTTAAAATGTTCAAAGAAATGATCTGGTTTTATTTAGCTCTTGTAAATTTAGGAAGGGAAGGAGAGGACAAATTCATTGCGTGTTGTTTAAATTAAGATCTCATTAAACTACAGTTCTTTAAAACTGAGTGTATAAAAATGCCACAAATAACATCACACCTTTATTGCCCTTTCACAGATTAAGTATATTTAATCAACAACCTCTACCTGGCCAACTTTTCCTATCTTCTAACCTTGTCAGCTCAACAGTCTGACAGGTTAGCTGTTTTTCCAATTTTTTAAGTAATTATTGAGAAACTGGTATTTTTTCCCTCACATATTCATAAGAAATTCAAGACCATGGAACTTTTGAGAATTAAAATTTTTAAAAAGGTTAACAGCCAACCTCAATCAAGCATATCTTGTTTTAACTTCACCCTCATTATATTAAAACAACAAGACATTAGCTACATGATTTTTACTAATAAAAAAAATTTTAAAAAAGAGAAGAATTCTCATTTAACAAAATCAAAATAGTGAAATATTAAATATAATTTTGGCATTTAAAATACATATTTGAAACTGAACACTGAAAACGATCCTCTCTCTTGAACAATGCCAGGATCTGGGGGCATAAAAAGATACCTCAAGGGAACTGCAAATAGATCTGGCTGTTAAAAGTTATCCTACTGGCATCACATATTAACAGATTTTGCAGATCACATCACGAAACTAGCAGCCATTACAAACTACACCATGTTGGCAGTGATAATTAGTAAAGAATAAAATGAATAAGAAGAAAATAAAGTCCATCACTTATTCATATTGAAACATTAATTATATAACTTTGAGGAGAGTTAAAATAGTAGTTACTACAATCAACAGATTTAAAGCTGAAGAAACAGACCAGGTCTCAGACTATAGATTTCATTTCTAACTCTTACTTCAGTAGAGATTTTTGAAGCTAGAAGCAAAGTCAAGCTGTGGTATTTTAATATAATAAATTAATGGATTCTAAAATTTTATGAATTCTGGGTTGGTCTGATGGTGTTAAATGACGAGGTCTGGTGTAGGGACTATGCTCCTCCCAAAGTTGTCAGTGATCAGAATAAGGTGGTTAACTTCTTCTTTAGCTAAAGATTTATATGAACAGAAAAGTGCTTCTAATAATTCTGAATTAGAAACTATATGCCAGAGAACTCTTTCTAAAAATAATAGAAAAATGAAAGACAAAGTATGAACTGTAGGAACAGAAAAAAATAATTCTGCTGCATCTGATGGTTTTTTTTCTTGCCTTCTATTCCAGCAGAAATCTACTTCATGCAGCCATTTAAATGTCTTCAATTTTTAATCAAATGTACATGAAAAGAATAGATTTTCATTTTTATTTCAAATGCACTGTAACCTGTGTGTACTTCTTAAATATGTTTTCCAAGATACTTTAAAGAATGCAAAAATATAAAGGATGTAAGCCCTTATTGTGAGAAAAACTAATGGGCATTGGTTGGACCTTAAAAATATTTGAATGCATCCAATCCAGAATGTAATTATATGAATCACACATCACTTTCAACAGATCAAATCTGCTCCTGTTTCTCAGGTAAAATGACTAGTAAAATGACTGAAGAACAATGTTCTTGTTTCATTTACCAGGAAAATAGCTAAGCACAATTGTGGAAGGTAATTCCTCCTGGAAAGGACAGTCACTAATAAAATAACAGATTGGTTGATAACTCTAGTTACAAACACCTTTTTGGTGTCAAGCAGTTTAGGCATTTGCTCCTCTTCAGATTTTCTGACAATGGGCTGTACTGATAGATCAGTAATAGTCACTAATTTCAGGAGCTGCACTTAATGTATGATGCCAGTTTAGCTTCACTGTGTACAACTTGCTTGCTTAATGTAAAAAACCCTCTAAATACAGGCTTATGTCCAGAAAACAGTAGCTAAAACACATGGACAAAACTCCTTAAAAATGGCTAGTGTATAAAACTAGGTAATTTTCCACTGTGCTAAGAGACCTAGGAGGATTTATTTATACAGGTTTGAAAAGTCAAGCAGACAAGAATTTGGGGACAGCTTTGGCAAATAAGGCATCATATAAAATTCTGTCTGCAGACAGTTTGCTGACCAGTCAGCAAACAAGGATTGGATGTCCTTGCTCTCTAGTCAGTGAAGCTCCCACAGCATTTTTATAAGCAAAGACAGGTTAATTCTACTCTCCCAGATTATCTTCAACTATGACTTCACTTTCTCAGCAATCTCAATTTAAACTCCTTTCTCACTCCACTGATGTTTTTTTATGTTGGCAGGACTTCAGTGAAATTGTAGTTTCACAGTGTTTTCATATAACAGACAACACTTTCCACCTCCAATGTAGGTAATTTGAGTGGGATCTTCTCAGTGTTGGTGTTATGGGTTCCCTTCATACTTCATGGGGGCCTTGGAGGATGTAGTTAAGAGCAGCTTGCAAAGTGGATTGAAAACTCTGCATGAAAGGTTTCTGATGTGAATTATTACTAGAATAAGAAAACAACCTAGATGGCCAAGGTAAAAAACCTAGAGCTGCATCTTGCTATCAAAAAGAGAGGTCATAGAAACTACACAAACAATAACTGAAATGATTAAAGCTATAAATAAAGCTGGAGAGGAAAAAAAATCTAATCATGATAGCACATAAACCCAATTTGTAGTCATCTGATGTTAGATGCCTAAGGCAGGACATAGGTCTCATGAGGCTCCCCATGTGGTCAGTGGAGAGAGAGGGCAATTCAGCCAAGAGCTCAATTTACATGCCTAAATAATCCTGTAAAAGCAAGAGCTCCTCTTCCTCCCTTGACTGCTCACACAGTCAAGGGAAAAAAGCTTTCAGATTTAAACATCTCAGTTGGATGCTTCAAGTCATGCAGTGTAGATCCCCCAAGGACTTCAGTCACCGGAAGAATCCAGCTACGTTGTGAATCATAGAATCTTTTAGGTTAGAAAAAAACCTTTAAAATCATCAAGTCTAACTATTACCCTAGCACTGCCAAACCCACCACTAGACCACGTCCTTAAGCACCACATCTACACATCTTTTAAATCCCCCCAGGAATAGTGGCAGCCTGTACCAAAGTCTGACAACACTTTTGGTGAAGAAATTTTTCCTAATATCCAATCTAAACCTCCCCTAGAGCAACTTGAGGCCATTTCTTCCTGTCCCATCACTTCTTACTTGGGAGAAGAGACAATCACCCACCTCGCTACAACCTCCTTCCAGGTAGCTGCAGAGAGTGATAACCTCTCCCCTGAGCCTCGTTTTCTCAAGATTAAACAACCCCAGTTCCCTCAGCCGCTCCTTATAAAACTTGTTCTCCAGACCCTTCACTAGTTTCATTGCTCTTCTTTTGACACGCTCCAGCACCTCAATGTCTTTTTTGCAGTGAGGGGCCCAAAACTTTATGTGGTGTTTATCCCGTTTGTCCATGTTTCTGTCTTATTCTACATATGTGGCTGCAATAAGATTTTATTTTTTTTACATGGGAGATTGCTCCCTTCATAAGAAAAAGGAATTGGGATTAATGCCTACCCTTTGAGAAGTGGATTCAAGCACTCGAATAGGCTGCCCACAGAAGCGGTGGAGTCACCATCCCTGTAGGTATTTAAAAGATGTGTAGATGTGGCACTTAGGGACATGGTTTAGTGGTGGGCTTGGCACTGTTAGATTAACGGTTTGACTCAGTGATCTTAAAGGACTTTTTCAACCTAAACAATTTTATGATTTTATGACTTTAAAGATCAGGACTTCAAAGAAGTGATTTTAGAGAAAGAATATTATTGAAGATGCCAGCTCAGATGATACATCTCCAAGAGAATCTAAAACTCAAAAGTCTAGAACAAGTAATTCCTCGCAAATTTAAAACCATCCACAATCCCACACTAATGGAATTTATGTCACAAAATAGGGTTTAGTAGCCTAAAATCACAACCTTCATTTTCAGAATTTTCCTGTTACTACTTAACCCATAGAGAATAATGTTATCTCAAGAAACACTGATTAAAACAAACACACAGATTTTTCCCAAGACTTAATCTGAAATAGCTACAAGACTTCAGATATAAGCAGAGTACTTTCATATGCATATATATACACATAAACTGCTTTAGTGCTCGCTTTGGGCAATAAATTACTTTTCAGGATATTAAAATGTATCCTACTTTCAAATTGTGTACTGCAGCTTTTTGCTGAGTCAAAACATTGAGACCTTCCTCAAGTCAAGGTTTTGACTATTACTTCCCCTATTGATATTTAATCTTCACAGTGATAATATCGATCATCCTTAAACTCATGCTTTCACCAAGAGGTTAACAGCACCTCAAAGCCCAGCAGAGAATAAATATAAGAAGCGCAAATCCTTGTAATAAACATTTAATTTTCTTTACAATCATAATCTACAGATTATTTTGAAACACAGACTGAAAGATACAGTGAAAAACCATAAAAAGATAATTTTATACATATTCCTCCAATAAGAGCTTTTAAAAAAAGACCATAATTTACACTAAATTACCTAAGCCATGCAAATAAGAAATATTCTAAAAATATTAGGGAGAAGAGCATAATTAGATGACAGCCAATTTGATCATGGTTTTGGTCTCATCAAATTAAGCAGGTTAATTACATAACTAGGAAGGTATGATGTAACTTTCACCAAATTTTTTGAAGTCTCTCCTCTTTTCCTGGCACTATGCTGAGCATCTTGGTCTTTACATTTGGGCTGGACAGAAGGGAGGTGTTAACTCTATCACAGTTTATTACAATAGTTACTTATCAGCTTGAAAGTCAAGAAGACACCAGATTTCTAAATAAAAATATTTCTCAGCATGGGATTACATGAATAATGTATTCAATGGTTAGTAAAGGGATAATTACACTTCAGCTTCTTTGGTATTTCTTCCTGTCCTAACATCATTCCTATATGATATGCATGTGCCTATGCAAGACCTTTTGGTGGTCCAAGAGCAAATCAGATTGAGGAACTGATCTGTCTGGAAAACAACCCAAGAAAAATAGTTCTAGCTTTCAACTGGCTTAGTTCTCCAATATGGCTCACAACACAACTGTACCAAGGTTTGCTTTAGCACAGCACAAGAACTAGGAGGCTTGAGCAACAGAGACAGCAACTGCAGATGCTTGTTTAAGCAGCCTTCCTTCCTAGGTTCTTCAGTTTTATTTCCCCTTTGAAAATATTCCCAAAACACATACAAACTTTGGACACCTTCTCTATTGGACACTATGATTCAGACATTTCTGATTTGGTCTCAAGCAATTAGCACCTTTACTTTTGTAGTTTTCAAGTCCCAGGATATGCCCCCCAGTACACCAGTTTAAATAAGGTCAACTCATTGTCTAGACAGAATGCCAAGAGCAGGGCCTTCGCCTTTTGATCTATAGACCTACTTACATGTTTTCTGGATTGATGATCAGCAAGAGGGTTGAGGTTTTTTAATTATCCACTGAATCCCAGCCAGCAAAAAATGTGCTAACTTTTGAAGCATATTCTTTTACGTGTGAATTTAGTTAATTTGTGCATTTGCTTTTAAATTAGTCATTATGTAAATTCCCTTGATATCTTAAGCAGAACAAGCTCTGCTATGCTTAACTTTAAATTGTTTTGTGAGACTCAAAAAATGGAACAATCATAAAAGAATACCCATGAGAGTGTGTCTGATGAAGACCAATATGTTTTAGGCTTTGTTTTAAAATAATAACTAGCCACTAATACAGAGTCATAATTTCTCTCTGATCTTAGGAGCTGCTGTCTTTGATATCAAGCCACTGAACTTCAATCAAAAACCCATCAATCATCATTTAAAGGATAAAGCCAAGGTACAACGTGTAAGAATATAATTTTCCATGCACTGTATAGCCTTGTGTTGCTTTTGTGCATTGCTTGTTCAGGGGAAGTCTCTGTTAAGTCAGGATGTTTTCTTTTCAGTGAACTGGAAAACGGAATGACATTGTGGAAATAAAAATGCTTGGTAAGTTCATTTTTTTCCTTAGCATAAAACCTGTAGGTAACGCTGAACTATATGCAGTTCACTGAAGTTCTTGGACTAACTGTGACCTTACAGTTCAGTTTGTGTTCAAATCTTTTGCTTGAATAAAGACTGTTATCATCTTCATTCAAATTGAAGGCTTCATTTTGTGAAACGATTCCTGTGAGCAGAGCTAGCTCCACTGAAGCCAAGGGTGATGCTGGACCTACATCCAGAGCTCTGCTGTGTCAGTCATGCAGGGTGGGAGGGCAGTGCCTGTTCCCTCTGAGAGCCCATGCAGACGGTGGGGTTTGCAAACCCTTTTCTGAATTATTCCTAAAAAGTGATATTTCCCTCCAGGATTAATCCTGGGACTCCAGGTCTCACAATTTATTGCCATTCCTTGGTTTTACTTCAAGCCCTAGTATACCACCTCTCCTCAGGGAGAAGAACAGGGCTTAACCTGTGACAATTCAGCTGAGCAAAGCAAAATGCTGTTTATTTAGAGGAAAAGCATTCTCTTTGGAAAATGCATAAAAAACCAACAAATAAAAGCTTTAAACTCAAGCCTCTTTTGCCCATACTGCTTCAAAGCTTCTTGCAAGACCTGCCAAGGAGCAAGATAGTGCCTCATTTTAGCACAGAGCCATCTTTTGGCCCTGGTTTTTGCTAGTTCTCTTGAATCAGACTAAACCAGGATATCTTAGAATCCAGGTTGGAAGGATCCTCAAGGATCATCTGGTCCAACCTTTCTTGGCAAAAGCACGGTCTAGACAAGCTGGCCCAGCACCCTGTCCAGATGAATCTTAAGTGTCCAGTGTTGGGGAATCCCCCACTTCCCTGGGGAGATTATTCCAGTGGCTGGTTGTTCTCATTGTGAAAAGTTTTCCTCCTGTGTCCCATTGGAATCTCCCCAGGAGTAACTTGTACCCATTACCCCTCATCTTTTCCATGTGACTCCTTGTAAAAAGGGAGTCTCCAACTTCTTTGTAGCCACCCTTTAAATACTGGAACATGGTGTTAAGGTCTCCCCTAAGCCTTCTCTTCTCAACACTGAACAAGCCCAGTTCTCAGCTTTTCCTTATAGGGCATGTTTCCCAGTCCCTTGATCATCTTTGTGGCCCTCCTCTGGACTCTCTCCAGCCTGCCCACATCTTTTTTTTATGTATGGCAGGGACCAAAACTGAACACAATATTCCAGGTGTGACCTGACAAGCACTGAGTAGAGTGGGATAATGACTTTTTATCTCCGCTCTGATGCCCTTGCTGATGCAACCCAGCACTCTGTTGGCTTTTTTTGCCACAGTAGAACCCTGTTGACTCATGTTGAGCTTGTTGTCCACCAGGACCTCTAGGTCCCTTTCCACAGACCTTCTCCCCAGTCAGGTAGATCCTAGCCTGTGCTGCACTCTTGGATTATGTTTTCTCAGGTGCAACACCTTACACTTGTCCTTGTTGAACTTCATAAGGTTCTTGTTAGCCCACTTTTCCAGCCTATCCAGGTCTTCCTTTGAGGGTGACTATCCCTTCCAAAGTGTCGACTTCCACACTCAGTTTGGTATCACCAGGAAACTTTATCAGGATACACTTAATCCCATCATCCAGATCACTTATGAAGATATTAAACAGCACTGGGCTCAGTATCGATCCCTGGAGGACCCCACTTGTGACAAGTTGCCAATCTGAAAAATTGCTAATTACCACCACCCTCTGAATGCAGCCTGCCAGCCAGTTCTCCACCGCACAGACCTTTGTCTAGACTTTACACAACAGTTTCTCTAGGAAGATGCTGTGGGGAACCGTATCAAAAGCCTTGGAGAAATCCAGGTAGACAATGTCCACTGCTCAACCCACATCAACTAAGCAGGTTACTTTGTTGTAGAAGGCCATTGGGTTTGTCAAGCACAATGTACCCTTGGTGAATCTGTGCTGGCTTTTCCCAATCACATGCTTCATTTGACTTGTGATGGCCCCAGAAGGATTTGTTCCATAATTTTCCCAGGGATTGAAGTAAGTAATGGCTCCTCTCAGGGTGCAAACCTCCAGTGAGCTGATGACAACCATTAGGAATTGGCAAGAATTATTCCTCACTGACTGCTATGCCCAGTAGATCCCTTCAGCAATCTCTATTTCTCTTTTAAGCATACATTCTCTGGTTAAAAAACTTCTCTGAAAATCCTAGTTTTTCAAACGTTCACTTTTCTCACTAGAATTGTTCAGGTAGTTTAAAGGAAGAGGGTGAGAGAGATGTTTTTCTGGTGCTCTGTAAAAATATTCGGGTTGTCACAACAGTGAGAGAGGCAATTAAACCAACTGTATTTATAAGTACACACTATAGAATGCTTTATCAAAAGAATTGCTTTTTGAATGACTTTACAGGACACTATATTTGTCTGTAATGGGAATCTGGTACAGGCAAAAAATACATATATGTAAAACTTCCAGATTAAGCCCTCTCAGAATGCAGTAGTGAAAAATATTTCAAAACAACAGACTGTTGAAATCAGGAAGCAAAAATAGGAAGAAAATTATAATGTGTAATATGAATTAGATTGTTACTTCCAGGGCTAATGAGTCGGAGACTGCTTTCTCTCCAAGAGGAAATAGCAAAAGAATTGGGGCTACATTTCTTGCATCACTTGTTCTGATCCCAACTTCCCTGGACCTCCCAAAGGCCTCCCTCAGCAGAGACTTCTTCAATCTCCTTTCCTGTTGCCCCATGTCCTCATAGTAAAAGCAGCTAATAAAATAGCCAGCTGTGTTGATTTTGTCAGAAAAAAAGAAATTCCTCTAGCAAGATCAGCACACCAGAGGAGGCAGCAAGTGACCTAAATAGCTTCAACTCACTGGCAAAAGCTATAGATGTTATAGATGAGGACAGAAGCCCATGTTTCTGTGGCACTGTGATGGTCACTGTTACAGACAGCAGCATAGTACAGAAACTGCCTAACCCTTGGCATTGAATTGCTGGTAAAGTGTAAAAGAGTTTTTAAGGTAGAATTAAAAGGAGAAAAATGTTTCTCCTTTATGATACTTCTATTCCTCCTCTACATGCCTTGCTTTCTCTGATAGCATTTAAAAAAAAAAAAATCCATGAAGAAAATTTGCAAAATTTCAATGAGTAGTTTTGGAAATAAATATAAATGAACTGTCACACCAATCCCACAGTATTTTCTGGTATTTAATAGTTTTATGGTACTTTATTCAATCCAAATGAAGTAAAACTTCTAAGAGATCTTAACAGGGACCCAGAAAACACTAGTTTTAAGAGTTGAGACTGAAACTAAGAATTTTCTTTAAGGGCAAGCCAATAGGTGTGTGTGTCATGTCATGTCCCCCTACCCCTGCAGTTCTGCTGATAATCAACAGCAATTATTCCATTAATGAACAGCTGGGATGCAGAGACAAGTGACTGCATAGGCAAGGACAAACACATTGAATGGGACAGTGGTAGACAGGAGTAGGACTCCAGGTATTCTGCCCCAGTAATGCCCATGTATTTTCACACTGTGGAGATCACCATCTCTGTTGTCAATACCAAATCAATCTCTAGAGATACAAGCACCATGGAGAAAATATAGAATAAAGACCCCAATTGAAACACATAAGTTTCAAAACAGCTTTTATAAGTGGTGGGAAAATTATTTTGAAGCCATTTTTCCTGAAGGCATTTAAAACTAGAAGGAAGGCTGAAAACTCTTCCAGAGCACAAGTCTTAAAAGGAGCGGCTGAGGGAACTGGGGTTGTTTAATCTGGAGAAAACGAGGCTCAGGGGAGAGTTTATTGCTCTCTACAACTACCTAAAAGGATACTGTAGTGAGGTGGGTGATGGTCTCTTCTAAGTAACAAGTGATAGGACAAGAAGAAAGGGCCTCAAGTTGCACCAGGTGAGGTATAGATTGGATATTAGGAAAAATATTTTCACTGAAAAGTTTGTCAAGAACTGGGACAGGCTGCCCAGGGAAGCGGTGGAGTCACCATCCCTGGAGGTATTTAAAAGATGTGTAGAAGTGGTGCTTAGGGACATGGCTTAGTGGTGGACTTGGCACTGTTAGGTTTACAGTTGGACTCGATGATTTTAAAGGTCCTTTCCAACCTATGATTCTATGACTGTTCATGGCAGAGCCCAGGAGGAGGTCCGCAGTGCTAATACAGGCTGCAGGATTCTGTCTGACATCACAAAGATCCTAATGGGGGATCAAAACCCTTTCCTTCTACAGAAATGACTCAGAGAACAATCAAGATGACACTGAAAGGCAACCCCTTTACCTAGTATTCCCCACAGAGTTAAAATAAGGTGGCATATTATCAGTCTTTCAGTGCAAAGACTGATGCTAACACTTGCCGTCTGGCTAGAGAGGCAACAGAACGATGGGAGCTGCACGTCAGAGTGGCTGTCAGTGGAGCAGTGATGCTAAGCAGAAAAGAAAATGGACAAGTCCAAAGCAATATGAGAAGCAGAGCTGTCAGAGTCTGGACAAGCAGTCCTTGCAGCTACATGAGATTTCACTTTAGCAATTTTGAAGCAACATGGCAATTTACTCCCAAGTTTTTATTAAAACTGCAGGATTTAATACATAATTCTTAGGAACAAAACCAGGGTCCTAATAAAAATAAGATTTTAAGCTACTTCTCGGCACCTCTTAGAGCTAAGGTCTAATACCAATAAGGATTCACTCAACTGCAATTTCTAAATCTCCTCAAATATATTACAAGCACAGGAATACCACATAAGGTACAGGTATTCACTATATACAGTTACATTAATATATAAATAAAGCAAACAGTGGTGATGATGGTGAATAAGACCACTTCTGAATATGTGTATTACTTCCTTTCAATGGTCAGGATCCGGTGAAATTCTCTTTTTCTGCATTGTGGGACCCCAGAAATTTATTGTCTGCAATTCTCAGGTTATAGAGGCATGAAATCTCCACTGGCAAAAATGTTTGCCCACTATAGTTCTGATACCATCTATATTCTCACTTTGTTTGGTGCTCAGTAACAAAAGCCCTGTCTTCTGGAGTCCTGTGAATTCTTGAGAATTTTAGCTCTCTCTTGCAGTGGGAGAAATTAAATACTGAAACCAAAAGGATCAAAATCCTAAATTCTAACAGTACAAAGAGCAGCTAAAAGTATATACATTTAAAACTGTCATTATTTTTAATACATCTGAGGAATTTCAAGGTCTAGCTTTTGGGTTTTGGCCATACTTGGTTAACAAACCTGGAAAAAATTTGATGTTGCAAAGCAAAAAAACAATTTAGAGAAACTACACAGAAACAATTGAAGGTCTTGCATTTTGCTTTCAATGACTTCAGGGATAGATTACAATCACTTTTGCTACTGTTCTGAAAAATGATATAGTACTAGAGAGTCCCCTCTGGAACACTAGCTTTATTAATTTACATTCTTGTCATACTTAAGAAAGTTTAATCAACTACCAAAAATAGATGCTGAGGCAATAATTTCTGGGCTCATCAAATTGATCCCATGATCAGTAAATGACTACATACTGACAAACTTGTTCCTGACTTTGGGTTAACCTTCTAGTGTTGTTAAACCTTGGACTTCTAGTGAAGGACTACCAGGGAGAAGATTATACAATCTTCCTCCTCCTGTTTTTTGTGTGTTTTTTTTTTTTTTTTCCTGCCATTGGAAAGGCACAATTAGGTAAATAACCCTTCCAGAAGGCAGAATGGAGGAGCATCCTTTGTTTCTGCTTCCTAACTGCAGAACGAGGACAGTATTTTACAGTGATAGTTGGCATCAATTCCTGAGACTCCAATGGCTTGGAATAGAAACGGACAAAAATTGAGATAATACTGCTTTTCAAAGTCTTATTTTACAGAGTTTTTCCTTTCATTGAAGTGGAATTGTTTGGGTTCATCTTATTGAAGTCCACAAAGTAACTAAACAGTCAGGAAGCATCAAATCACTGAGTGAATTGTCTTCTATCAACAAATGAGGAACTCACTTTGCATAAAGGAAAAAAAAATATTGTTTTTGTCTAACTTGTAACACTCTGTCATGGATTTGAGGAAACATTCCTATCCCACCAGGACCCATCCTGGGAAACTCATGGATTTGTAGCCCCCTTATAGCCAGAGACCAGAGAAAGCCAGAGAGAGCCAGAGATCAGATCTGGCCCTACTGGGCAGATTTCATTTACAGATATAACCGCATACCAAATGTAAGAGAATGCAGAGTTCCACACTTTCTTAGGAACACTTGGAGCCTGTTCCCACACTGCCCTTTCACTGGTGACACTATCCACCAACATCTGTCTCCGACTCTATCAGTCCACCTCCTGTATGTTGATAGATACATGTCAGATGGTGACTTTTCATTCTGTACATGAAGAATGTTGCTTTTTGGTAGAGGGAACATCTTTCTGGCTGGTTTTGGACAGCCCACGCACAATGCAGTTTTGGATACTGACAATTTTTCTAGCCACTACAACCCATAACACTAACCGTAATTTTGAGTCTGGCTGTGATGGGTCTAATGTCCATCCCCGGGGAGTGACTGTGAGGCCATATGAATGACTACACAGCCATAGAAAGCTCCACGGTGTTTGAGAAGCCTATTAGTGACAGATGTGTACAAATTGGCAGTTTCTACTAGATTTTCCAGCCTGTTAGACGAACAAGCTCGTTAGAGTAGAATTTACACCAAATATGTAAAAACTGATGGTTTGAAACTGAGATGTTTTCTGGAACAGCTCAGCAGCTTGTTATAATTATAGCATGATTCAGTGCTTGGGCATCTTTCATATCTCAAGTGCTGTCTAAGCAACTAGTAGAGCTTCTGACAGCAGCTGGCCCAAATGTCACCCTCAAACATTGGAGCAGTTGTGCTTCCAGCAGGGCAGTTAAAGATTTCTTGAAAGAATCCCTTGCTTCCTGCAAGGTTGAACGCACCTGATGAAGTATACCTGCTACACCCTTCTCCCCAGACCCTTCCTAAGTGTTAAACATATTTTCCCAATCCTATAATTACCAACATTTTTGAAATCTTTGCAGTCATCACCCCAGAGGTTAAGACTGTGCTGAGATTCACATGTTCCAGGTGGGAAAGTGGGACACAAAGAAGGGGTGACTCTAGGAAGACTTAAGATCTACCAAGGAACAGTGAATAAACTTAAGTCCTACTCTAGTTGCCCTCCAACTAGAGCAATTTTCCTAATAAACCATTAGAGCCTTGTTGTTCCCAAATCTTTTGATATCCCTTAACTTTTGTGTTACAGGATGGAGCACAATAGTATACTGAGCTATGTATTGTGCTTACAGAGGCATTTTATTATGCCTTTCTTGCCCATTTCTGTTGCAAAGTGATTTCAGTAGATGTAGAGAGATATTAGAATAGACCCAACACTTGCAAGTATGTGCCAGGTCAGAATACCAGCTTCAAACATCGCATGACATTGTCTCTAAGTGGGTCAGTTCATAAAATATTGTCTGTTCAAATGATGTCCATGCTGTAGTAAGAAAAAGGGGAAAATGCACTAGTAATTTAAATGATCTGATTTTAAAAGTCTGGCACCTGGTGTGTCTTCAAAAGAACATTTCAGTGCTCCATTAATAATGCTTTTAGGGCACAGGAAATTTGCAAAATGTTGCTCCTAAAGATTATTATCTGAAGCCAAAAAAAAGATAAATAAAAGGATCTTTTAAGAAACTTTTGTGTCTTTGGGTTTTGGGACATTATTATTTGTACTTTTCCTTTATTTTTGCTGAGAATGGACCTTTGGGTGCATCCCTACCTCAACTGCCTGTTCAGTGTGCTAATGAGATAAGGAATTCAGTAGAATATATTGTGCAATGGCAAAGCATTAACTATTGCTCCATTTCCATGTATTCTTTAATAACAGACATTCTGATTCAGCAGAAGAATATTTTACTGACCTTTCCACTTATTTCTAGTTCACTGGTGTGTCTAGAGCTATCTTGTCACTTTAGAATTCATTTCTGTTTTAGCCTAAGTGACTGCTTGGAAGCAACAAGCCCTGTTGGAATGTCAGGCACAAACTCTGCTCTGGAGACACTGAAATGGACCCCACAGCCACCGGGGAGCTGGGAAAGGGGCAGAAATTTGTGTAGAGGAAGTGACCCATGAGACAAAGCAAGATAGGCTCCTGCAGTCTGTACCAGCTGAAGCTCTAGCAGGCAGCATTTCATCGCTGTTGTGCCTCTCAATACTTAAGCCTAGAGGCTGCAGAGGCTGCTCTATGTAGCCATATCTGCTACTGAGAACACAGGATGCTATTTTCTGCCCAGGAACAATGAGAATTAATATTTTTCTTGATGTGTCTTTCTGAGCATCCAGAAGCCCCATGTCTCAAAAATAAGTCAGGCTGTGGAAGACATGAGATCAGATTCCCTAGAGATGGCACCATGAAACATAAGAAATTTTTCGTGTTCTTTTCACTTTATAGGAGTCTGCTTTTCCTTTGGGCCTTGAGAAGAAAAAACCCTTTGTTAAATTAAAAACTAGTTAGACTCTTCTGCTCAGTGGTCTCTTCTAGAGATGAGTAAGAAAATTCTATATTAACTTCAGGTATGAACAGACTCTGTTTAGCCCTCCACCCACAGGTTTTTCTTCTTATTTTGTCTCCCAGTCCTGTTGATAATGGTCAGTGAAAGAGTGACTGGGTGGGCATGTAGCAGCCAGCCAAGGTCAACCCACCAAAATCATCTAATCCAATCTCCCTGCTTAAAGTAGAGTCAACTGGAACAGGTTGCCCAGGACTGTGTCCCATCATATTTTGAGTATTTCCAAGGATTGAAGCTTGACAGACTCTCTAGGCCACCTGTTCCAGTTGTTGACCACCATCATAGTAAAAAAGTTTTTGGTTATGTTTAAAAGGAATTTCGTCCATATCTGTTTGTGCTTTTGCCTGTTGTCCTTTCAATGAGCACAAATGAGAAGAGTGTGGCTCTGTGTTTTTTACTGCCTTGTTATTTGGTCCATACTTCATCAGTTTTTCTATGAGGATATTATAGGAGTCATAATCATATTATCACAGAAGGCTATCAGGTTGGTCAGGCTTGATTTCCCCTTCATAAATCCATGCTGACTACTCCTAGTAACCTTCCTATCATTAATAGGTTTGGAAATGGTTTCCAGTGTTATTTGTTCCATCACCTTCCTGGGGATCAAGGTGAGGCTAACTGGCCTGTGGTTTCTCAGATCCTCCTTCTTGCCCCTCTTGAAGACATGGAGTGACATTTGTTTTTTTAATCTACCTAAGCTGGTCACTATGTCTCTGAGGATTTAGTGGGAACAAAGAGGCAATTCTAGGGCATTAAATAGCTGAACTTTGCTTGATATTTGGATTAAAATACATTAAAGTGAAGGAGAAATGTCTTCTCTTATTGACAATAAAGAAAGGACAGATGACTAGGTCACAAGTGGATGCCTGTATGTGCACACCTACATTTGGCTGCATAAATCTATAGAATCTAAAGAATCATTGACTTTCCCAACAAAGACAAGGAGGTGATAATAATACAAGTTCACTTTTTGCCTATGAATGGAAGTCTTGTCCTGCAGCAGAGCCAGATACTAGTCAGGTCCATTAGATGGATGAATCAATATATCTGATGGCAGAGGGACTTTCTGTTTCTTCTGGTTTAGACAGTTCTTCCTCAGAGGAGGACTGCAATCCACAGTTAGGTCCTCCTCTTTTTAGTCTATCCTGTTCGTTTTGCTGAAATCCATGAAGTGCTGTGGCAGAATTGCTAGCCCTGCAAAGTGATCTGCTGGCTGTCCTTGAGCAATGTGTTAAAGAAGGAAATGCCCAGTCAAAATGGAATCTTTCTTTTCCATGCTTTTAAGCCATTATAAGTGATTACAGGAAGAAGCAAAAAATATTAGCAGTGGACTTTTATCTGAAAAGTAGCAACAGTGTGTTTGGAAACTTAGGGGTTATCCTTTAAATGACAGTGGGTCACTACCATCCATGTTATGCTCCCTTTGACTATATTTAATAGAGTCCTGCCTTTCACTTTTATTCCAGGCTAGTTTTATGACCCAGACTGGGAACCCAGGGACTCGTAAAGGTTTTATGATCCCCTCAGGTTAAATTAGGGTGAAACAACACCTAATGACCAGTTAAAATGTTTTACTTGCAGCAGAAACAACTTAAACTTGGAAAAGGATAGTAAGTCATGTGGCCTTTTATTGATAAATCAATAAGAAATGAAAGAAAAGAAAAGGAAGGGAGAGAAGTCAAAGAATTCAGATCACAACCCCAGGTTCCAGTGTTGTCTCAGGTCCAGTAATGTTGGGTGGTGGCTACACACACAACAATGTTTTCTGTCACCTTTTAAGTTTGTCTTATCAGGGGCAGGTTTTCCATGAACTCATTAGCATGAGAGATGAGGAAAGGTGGAGCATGGGTTCTGCGCATAAATTGAGGAGGGATGGAGTGCATTAACCCTTTTGTCCATTTGATTCAGTGGTTGCCATCTCCCCCTGCCACCCTTACCTTTCCCCCAGTTACTGCCATATTTTCATAGTCAGGCCCTAGCAAGGCCTGCATTGTTTATAAAAAGTACCAGTGCAGCAAAGAGTTCCATGGATGTTTGAGCTAGGCAGACTGCCTTTCAATTTGTACAAAAATTAGCCTTTTCTTGTCCAAAAACCCAAACAAACCAAACCAAAAACCAAACACAAAGAACACCAACACAGAGAAACATAAGAGAAATGGCTGCAAGAGAAATTCCAGCCTGAAGGACTGATTACCCCTCCAGTATAGATTGTTTCCCAACCCAGAGCCCCTTGTCCAGCAGCAACCTTTACATTCTGTATCTATCTCTCTGAAGGAATCTGAATCCAAGGCCATATGTGTGTGTTGTACCCACAGCTGCATTCATGGACGCCTGCCTTGGTGTGAATCTACCAGCGCCTGTGAGAGATTAGTTGTTCAGAGATTCAGGAACAATGATCCCAGGTGGGTTTGACATATGATCTCAGAGCAGTGAAAGAAAGGCATCCAGCACTCATGTCATTCCTTTCCATTAGAGACTCTTTGACAGAAAATGTAGAATAAAATTAAAAAGCAAGCAAACAAAAAATTACCAAGGGAACAAGGCACAAGAGAGGCAGGACAAAGGGGAAAAATGCTTGGAAAAACATTTCCCTCTCCTGACAAGTCTCAGTTATGTACAGAAAGCCTGTGAGAAATACTGAACCTGTGACAGCAGAAACATCCCAAAGAGAGCAGTGTTGGGGGACACACAATTAATAATAAAGCTCTGTGGAATTTGTGAAGGTTCAGCACAAAAGCTTGAAGCAGTCTTTTGAGAAGCCGAATCAGCTTTAATTACTGTACTCTGGGTTATTCTTTTAAAATGCTTTTGCAGTGAAAGTTTCTCAGTCTGAGGGAGGGCTATGCTGCTCTCTGCTATCATTTCCCTTCATTGTTACAGGCTTCAGCACACAGTGAATGTGTGCAAGGACAAGCAGATCCTCGACGTCTTTCATTTCAAGTGTTATTTTTTTTCCCCCCTTTTCATTAACAGCCTTCAAGAAAAGAAAGAGCTACTTAGGGCAGGTTTTTTTTTTCTCGTTTTCTTTTTTTTTTTTTTTTTTTTTTTTTTTTTTTTTTTTTTTTTTGGCAGCCTGGGTGAGGCCCTTTGCATTCACTGCGCCTTGTTATCTAAAAACCAATATAATAGAGATACATAGATGCTCATTACTAGTAGCTATGCCATCTTAATGCTTCCTATAATGGTATTTTCAGCTCATAATAGACAGTGAGTGATCTGTGCTGAATAGTGAATGTGGTGCTGATTTTTCTCTCACTTCAGCAAAATCAGTGAGGTATCTTCCCAGTTTTCAACAGTGACAAAGAGGGAAGAATCCACTCCTTTCCAGAGCCTGGTTGCTACAATGCCTCACTCACAGGCAGTGACAGTAGGGTTATTTCAGTAAGAAGGAAGAATGCACTGAGTTTCTGAGCTCTAGACACTGATAGAAGTTATGCTTTTTAGGGTGAACAAGATTTGTAATTCTAGAGAGAGGACAAAAGCGAGAAGATGAGAGAGGGGAGCAAAACAGGAGGAGGAATCTAATAACTCTTCTTCAGCTGCTGCTAGAAATGTTAGTGATGTGCAACATGGAGGGGAAGAAAACTGAGCAGAAAAAAGCCCAGCCAAAACAGGATTGGTGTTCCCCTCTGTCTTGTTTGGTAGTGCCTTGTAAGTGTTTTTCAATGTAATGAGTTTCAATAAAAATTAGAAACTACTACATGTCATTATGTACTGCACATAGGTGGCAGGTGTATTTTTGCCCACATCTGCCCATGTCTTTAAGAATATATTTCATGGGCATAAATATAGATGGAAAATTTCATAACAGACACAAAACCCAGTAAGTCATTTTCCCAAACCTGGAAACAATACAAACAGATGCCTCACTGTGGGACAGGAACTATCTGTACAGCTTTTGGGCCCAAAATTTCCAGTGCGATTAGTTCCAAGAAATATCAGATTTGACTTGAAGCTATTTTTTTTTTCCATGCAAAAACATACATACATTCATCCGTTGTGTTTTAAAACTTTGCTGAAATCAATTACATGAGTGCAGTGGAAATAGCAATTCTAGAACACAAACTGCTCCTCAATGACCCAAGTTTCTCTTGTGCCCACAGTTGATCAACTAGGTGTCTAGGTGTCTTGTCTATGATTCCTAAACACTGATTCCTTGTTACACAGTTTAGGATTATGCACTAAACCCCATGGAGAGTACTTCCTCTCCTCCACTTAATCCCAGAGAGAAAGATCGTGAGGACAGAAATTAAACATAAAGTAGGGCATGAGAATTACCAAACAAGAAGTATGATTGGGGGGTCTTCAGGACCAACACTGAGGACTAGTATTCAGGACGACTGAAGCACATTTCTCTTGTGTCAAAATCACCCTCATTCATTGCTATGTCCATGCTCAATTGTAATCCCAAGGTCAAATTCCCTCAGTGCCAGCTGTCAGAGAATGATTGATTCTTCTGCTCCCATCACTACCAAACACTTGTTCTCAAGAATGTCTGAGAAGTGACTGAGAGTGAGGCTAAAAATCCACTTTCAAACGAAGTCATTGCCTACTCTTTTAAATCTATATTAAAAAAAAAAAAAAAACAGAAGGAAAAATCCTAGCAGCAAAAAGTTTATATGCCTAATACAGATTAGCTCATTGCCTTAGGTAAATTCCCTCACTCGAGCTCTTTTGAACCTCACATCCCACCCAATGGTACCTATGTTTCTTTCACTATCAGACATTCATTTCCAGCCATACCCACGTGCACTTTCTCCTTTGTCCTGTCTAGATAGGAACATGAAGTTTTAGGGTTTATTTGTTAACCTGACTGGAGCCAGACAAATAAGCATTCCTTAATTAATATCTTACCCATTAATATCCTTAATTAATATCTTCCTCAAGGACTTCTGGAATTTCTTCAACTCATTTCATCTCTGTTATTGTCTCATTTCCTGCTCATGCCGCCTAACCGTCTACTTTGCCTTAACTCCGGGAATAACAATAAACAGCAGTGTCTTAACATTGAAAAAAAAAAAAAAAAATGCTCCTTAGGTTCCCAGAGAATAAGGGTTGAATTTTACCCAAATGATAGTCTGGAAGTCTTTAGTGAGCAGGATTCTATGACCAAGAAAGACCTGTGGAGCTGAAGAAAAACTGTCTCAATGTTAGGGAAAAGCAATTTCTCGCTTTATGACATTTTTTTCTTGAAAACACAGAAGTTATTAACTAAGTTCCATGGGTTAGCGTTTACTTCTTAACAAAGTCAGGAAATTCCCGTTTGACCCCACCTAAGAGCTCTCTACTGCATGCATGCAGAGTTGCGTGCTGTGTGTTGAATATGATAAGTATATTTTGTTTCATGTTTGATTCTGGTCCAGTTCTCCGAAGTTTAGGATGCAGGCACTCCTTCCTGACTCATCTGCAAAGTTTGGATGTAGAGCCATGCTTTGAAAACAGACTTCCTGCAATTCACGTAATAGCAAGCAATAAGAAATCTGGCCACAACTAATGTGCAAAAATTTAGATTCATAGTCTTCCAGCTAAGAAGTTTTTTAGATTAAGGATTTTCTTTTGAGATGTTTTGATACATTTAGTACAGTTCTGGTTGCTACAGAAATCATAGCTTTACATTTTTGATTCTGAGGTGCCTTCCTTCTAATTTAATAATGAAAGTTGTGTAACAGTTACATTAGAGCATTGTTATTCTGCCATCTTCAATCTGAAAATTGCTTGCATGTTTTGATCATACTTTTGCTTATTGGAATGGAGCTACCGAGCTGGCTGGTTCTCCAAGGTTCCCCTTCAGTAGGGGCTGCTCTGCTCTGATGGTCCTGCTTGCTCTTCACTTGTGGCTTTTATACAGACAGGGGACTTCTTGTCAGAGCCTATGATGAGAGCTAAGAACACAGCAAGATTCTAAAAAGAAACTCTGTTTTATAGTTGAAGGGCATTGTTATTAGGGGTAAAGATGAGATCTTTCTGGGTGTGAGACTGTCCTATGGGGATCAACTAAGTTCATTTTGTCTAGTGATATCCTTTGTACTTTTCTATTGAGTGTCAGCTTCCACTGGGCAGGCTCATCTCACAAGAGGAACCTCAGGCTATTCTGCTGGAGTGAATTTTACCTAGTGCTGTAGCCAGGAGGAGTTCCTGCTGCTTTGACGAGGGAACATGCTAGGTCTTCAGCTCAGCGTAGGCCAGATTGTCATAAAGAGAGTCTCTAAAGAGCCTCAGCCCTTGATTCAAGATGGGGAGGGCTGTGAGCATAAGGACAGAAATCATACAGCACTACTTTGTCTTTAAACAGCTAAAAATGTTCTGTGGTTGTAGAACAACTCACTCCTGTGTATTCAGGACACAGGTTGTTTTATCTTCAAAATCAACAGGGAGGAAAAAAATTGTGGATCATTTTTGCTCGGTTTCAGAATGGAGTGATTTACCTTTGGTCCATCAGAGTTTCAAGCTGGCAATAAATTGCAGCAATTCACTCTGAATTGCTTATAGATGGCCTTTTCATGCACTTCTTTTTCTATTTCAATTTGAAAACCGTTCAGGTTAATTGAGATGCAGTCCTTAACAAGCAAATGTTTGTTGAGATCACCATTATATAGATGCAGCTGAAAGGGAAGAAAAACCCCATACCTCTCTGAGACAGGAATTCACCTTCTAGCTTTCCTAAATACAGAGCATGGTTACATTATTAGTGTGGTTAGACTGCTGTAAATGCTGTTTATACCATCAGTGTATCCTGAAAAAATACATGCAGATTACAACCTCCTAGTCACAAATATAAATTTGCTGAAATTCAGTCTGATGAGAAGACGAAAAATGACAAGTTTTAGACCCTGTACAACTGATGGCTGTCAAAGTTACGAACAGTTCAGACAGAGAATTTATGTTATAGGATGTGCTGGGTAGCTTTAATATACTCTTAGTGCATCACAACAATATACCACAAAGAGTGGCCACCGGCAGCAGGGGGGGGGGCTCGTAAATTAAAAACAGCTGGCATACCCTGCTATTTAAATCAATGGGAGTGTTCATGAAGTGAATTACTTTTCATCCTGAACATGGCTGGCAGAGTATGTGATTTAGTCTGTGTGATTTAGTATGGGGATCTGTGCACATATTTTGTCAGGGTGATTTCTCCCTCATGATTAAATTTGGCATGCAGAGGCTGGCCAAGGAGTGCCTGGTTTAAACTCCCATGCAGAGAGGGTAGAGGAGGGTGAATGAATGGAACTAAGACCCCATGATATGACTGTTGAACTGGGCTTAAATGAAATGTGTGTGGCACTGAGGCAAAGACATCAAATAACTGACTGACCCTCATTCAAAACCCTCCTCTTGTGTGAGATGTGTTACCTGCGGCTGTAGGACTGTTTGCTCCTCTAATGGTGGGGACATGAGGATGAAGGTTCTCCTGGACATCTCAAGGGCCTGAGGGAGGAGTCGCACCAGTCCCTTGGCCCCCTCCTCCTCACCCCTGCACCTGCCCATGGGACAGAGGCCCCTTTCTCATCCTGTACTTTTCCAGAGCCCACCTGCTCCTCTCCCAGCCCTCTGGGGCACAGAGATCCATGTTCCCCACCAGGATCCTATTTGCTCACATGACGATGAGATATTGAGCGCTTCATTCAACCCCCCGAGCAAGGCAGGAACAACTCGACTTTTGCTTGTCAGGTGTCTGTGCCCAGGCGCTGTCAGAGCCAGGGGCGGCCTCTGCGGGAGAGGCCGGGGCTGCCCCGTGCCGGACACAGCCGGTCCCAGGCGGTCCCAGGCGGCTCCAGCGGCCCCAGCCAGGACACAGCTGAGCCCCTCAGCCGAGCTGGGGGCGCCCGGGGGAAACCAGGTTGGAGCAAGGGCCAAAGGCGGCCCAGGCAGAGGAGGGGGAAGCCGAGGAGGGAGCAGCAGCAGAGGGACCCCGAGGCCGGAGGAGGAGGAGGGCAGGAGGTGCTGCAGGCCCGGCGCAGGGATCCCCTGCAGCCCTGGAGAGACCCCGCGGGAGCAGAGACCCCCCCTGCAGCCCGGGGAGGGCCCCACGCCGCAGCGGGGGGATATTTCCTGCAGGAGCTGCGGCCGTGGAGAGCCCCGGCGGGAGCAGGTTGTCCCTGCAGGACTGCAGCCCGGGGAAGGGCCCGCGCTGGAGCTGGTTCTCCTGATGCTCTCCTTTCCTGTAATGGCAGCCTGAGAGGAAGGAAAAGCAGTGGGGCAGAGCAGAAGCTGTGGCCAAATCTGTTCTTTAAAATTTCAAAGAAGAGAAAACACACAGGGTACCTCCCCACTTCTCATCCAAGATGTGTGTCTTGGGACTTTCTTGTCCTCCATGCCAAAGCACCTGCAAGGCTGTCTGCAGGTCAAGCCTTTCAATCATGGACATTGGAACAGATGATCGTCTTCTTGCAGCACCCTTTCATATATTTGAAGAGAGATGTCATGCTCCCTCTACATCTTTCTCTTTCTTAGGCTGAACGACCCCATTTTTTTCTTTGTGGGTTGTTTTCTGGAACTCTTATCAACCTTGCTGCTTCCCTTGGTCTGTCACCTGACGGGATGTGGTGCTCTGGCTGAGGCTTTACACCAGGTGGGAAAATCATGTCCCTGGTCTAACAGGAAGGAAGGGGAGCAGAGAATACACAGACAGGAAACAGGGATGGAGAGGATGAGGAGGAAAGGTTAGGTCGGAGAGTGGGTTATATGTCTAGGAGAGGTTTGCCATCCTGGTGTGGTGTGGAGGACGTTGTCCTGAGCAGCCGCAGCAGGGGACGTGTAGGAGCTCATCCTGACCCATGCCTCCGTGTCAGCAGCAGAGGCAGGCGGTCTCCTCAGCCACAGGCACAGGAAATGCAAGCAGCACCACTGTGTTGCTCTGCCTGGCCCCACACTGAACCTGTCAGGGGGCTCCCACAGAAAAAAAACAGTCCCACACTTCAGTTTCTGCATACATGTGGGGCACTGGGAAATGCAAGGGACAGCCACTGCCTCCAACAGAGCACAGTACAAGAGACAGCAGTCAAACTGTGCTGTTACGAGACAAGCTCATGAAAGAATTACCTCTTTGATGTATAATTATCTTTGTGACTCTCCCTCACTTCAGAGAACAGTAATTTGCTGCTGGCTTCCTCCTGCAACAATCAAGTGTAGTGCAGCCAGATATTAGTTTTAGCTGTGGACCAGCTTTAAAAGTTTTTCTGTCTTTTCCCCTCAATACCCCCGGCCATCCATGCCTTCCTCTTGCTCCCCAGCTGTCTGGTCCCGCAGCTGTGCTGGGACAACTGCTTGCAGGATGTGTTCAATGCTTTCCGGAACTGAAAACTGGAAGGGATTTATTCTAAACTGAGCTGTTTTGGTTACCTGGCTTTCAGGACAGCTCCCAAAGCACTTAAGCTAGATCAGCTGAGACAGGGATCAGGGACACAAATAAGCAGGCAGAGGAAAGATGTGAGGGGTCCTCCAGCTGGCTTTGCCTCCAGAGTGGGTGTCCTATGAGAACATGATCTTGGTAAGCTCTTCTGCATAGACTCATGCAAAATGGGTGCTGGTCATGGGGGAATGATGTGAAAGATATTGATAGAGATCCCCTTTGTAAACAGCTGTGCTGGATGGAGGTACAGCTTCACTGAGATTCTGAAACTGCCCTTCTGCTAAAGCCGATGAGGCAGTGGGTGCAGCTCTGCCCACGGAACGACCCATGCAAACATTGCCTCTGCTTCAAGCAAACCCAACTTAAGGATCACTAGCTCTCTACTGCTGAGGGTTTTCCAGCTCCTAGCAGAATGCACTCATTACTTCAGATAAGTTAGAGCATATGATATGTCAACTCCTGCATGCATATAGTCCATATTAATGTTGACAGAGGAACTGAATTGATCATACATACAATTTAGTCTTATGTTAAGAAAAGGAAAATTAATTAAGCATTAGGAATCTGATATCAAGATGCCAAGACAGGAAAGCTTGTCACAGTTTCCTTGACAAGTCTGTCATAAAGCCCATGTATATTTTTTCTATTCATACTCAATTCAGCATATTTATCTAGTTCAGACATCTATTCTTAAAGTGTCATGTCAAGTGCACTACAGAGGCTAACCACAGAGCAGAAAAAAAAAAAAAAAAAAAAAAAAAAAAAAAAAAAAAAAAAAAAAAAAAAAAAAAAAAAAAAAAAACACAAAACCCACCAGGATTGGAAAAAAAAAAAAGTAATAATGAAGCTGAACAGTGGCATTTCCAAAGAATGTAAGCCAATATTTTCAGATTTCAGAACAAAGCTGTATAATACATATACTATATAATATATATGCACATTATATGTAATGCCTCCAGCATATCTCATAGGAAAAACCCCACAGTATACATATTATTCCATGGTACATAAGATATCTTAATTTTTATTGCAGAAGGATGTACATTAGAGTGAATTTGATACATTTGATGCTTTATTCTTCCATTGAATGTTAACATGAAGTCTGCTGAGACATATCTGGCATTGTTCCTAGCCAGGTGCATCACACAATGTGTGATCAGTAATCTCATCTGGCATTATGTGTTTTTCCAATAAATTAAGCTAAACCAGCTTAGAAGGATTGTGCATTATATTTGGAGACTAGTTAGGACCTGCTACTATATTTATGAGGTAACCAAAAGCCTTAAAGGAATGTAAGTGCTGAAGTGCCCTAAGACTGTACTTTAAACACCCTTTGGAGATACTGAGAGATTTACCTAAGTAGGTATGGATCGATGCAAGCAACAAAAGGATATGAGAATGGCCTATTACTGTCTCTAACCTAAGATCCAGCTCCCTCACCCACCTTTCCTTTGGCAATAGCCAGGAGCAGAAACTCAGAAATAGCTTGAGATAAGTGCAAATACAGAGTGATTCTTCCTCTCATGTGTATTTAGTTTTTTCTACAAAACAACCTTATAATTTTTCTTGGTGTCTTTTAGAAGTTCTGATATGATTAGTTATGAATGGTCATTCTCATCTCACTGTCTTTGCTACATTCCTAATGCTAAAACCCCTAAATATATAACCCTTCAGGTTTCTCATTTTTAGTCTAAGGGACTCTGGAGTATTTGCTCTCTCCTCAGATCAAAATCTCCTACTTCTCACAATAGCTGGCATTTTTCTTTTCCCTTTTTTCAGTTCTCCTCTGAGGTTTTACTCTGCTGATTTCGAGGTAGGTGCAGACAGAGTTCCAGATATGTTTGTACAACACAGTAACATTACAAAGGTTCCTTCTTTATTCTCTATTCTTTTCCCAACAATTCATAACTTTCTGCTTGCATATTGACCATCACAGAAACATACAAAGTGACTCCAAGATCTCCTTCTTGATGGTGATAGCTCATTTAGAGCCCATCATGGTATATGTGGATATTCCAATGTTCTTTATCTTACATCTATCAGCACTGAATTGCACCTGCCTTTTATAAAACAACAAGTACCTTGGGGATCTAATGAATTTCTTTCACTCAGCTTGAGTTTCAACTATTACTGTTATTTCCATTCCATCAATAAACATTTTAATTTTCTTACCTTCCAGATAAAGAGTACCCATACAATCCATTATAATATCACAACTGTGAGAGGTGGAGAAGTGATATTGAGGGTAACATTCATCTGAATCACTCCTGCAAGATGTCTGAGAACATTTTTGTCTTGAAGCTTCTATCTCAGTATCTTGCTCCAGCAACAGTGATTGAAAAGTAGGTTTGCCAGATTTTTTGGTATTCTCCGACAGTTCACTTGCTGTGCATTCACCTTTGTTTGCTATACACAAGATAGCAATGTTTGCTTTCTACCTGCATTACATCTTGTCTTCCTCATCTAATGCTTTCTGTCATGGTCTTGATCCTCATTGATTTAATGGGAGATGGACTAGAGAGACCATGGAAATGGTAAATCAGGTTGGAAATTTTTTATAGTTTTACAGGTATTGTAACAGTTTCCATGCCATGACTATAGCCACCATAAGAAAACCTTGTAAATCACGTGTTTATATTTAAAGTGAGCTAGGACAGAAGTGAGCTTCTTCTATAACAATAATTTTATATTATTTTCCTAGATCTGAAAAAGCCTTCTTTCAAGAGCTGTTAACTCTTATTAAATCCTCTTTGCTAGAACCTGAGTGCCAACAATTAGCATGAGAGACTGACTTAAAAGTGGAGTGGGTATTGCAAAAGTATCCACAAACATTATTCTCCATAGAAATAAAGGAGTTAAAGAAGAAGTGGCTGGAACAATGGGGAAATTACTGCTGAAACGCAATATGAAATCCTAATGAGAGGCTGAAATCCATCTCATTTGAAGAACACCACCACCCTGGAAGGTGCAGTACTTTGCTAACTCCTTATGTTCAAAAATACAGTATTCTTTTCATTAACATTTTGGGACCAGTAACCTGCAGCAGCTGTTTACTGAGCTTGATCTAAGCAGGCTGTCAAAAATCCAGAATTGCGCTTCTCTGGATAGGAGTCCCATTTTAAAATATGGTCCAAAAAACCTAGTACTTTTGTTACAGAAAAATAAATAAATAAATAAACAAACTGCATCTTTGAAAAACCAACCCATTCTTTATTTTATTCTTTAGATTCTCCTAGGCAGTCCTCAACCACTTATTACTTAAGTGGTCTTCATCAGTTACTAGGCCATGTAGCTAACCCCTGTTGTATGTGGTTGATATTCTTTCAGTCCTCTCCAGCAGCAGTGTGGATGGCAGTGTTTGGTTTCAGCACAGTTTTGTTTGCAGGTGCTACAAACCCAAAATTTCGATATCTGTACGTATTACTGGACGTTGCTTGGAGGAAGCTGGCCAAAGGTGTCACCTTTGATGTTGCCAGGAGCAAAAGACAGGGAGATTAACCCAGGTTCTTGTGGAAGCACACTGGGTCTGGAAGACAGCCCTGGGGCCAGATCCCACAGCCCCATGTGAGGCTTCTCCTCCTACCCCACAAGGAAATACAGAGATGCAGGTTTCTTGTCTTCTTTCCATTGCATCAACAGTAAACTTGGGAACAGAGCTGCCTTAAGTCCCTGCTCTCCACCAGAAAACTACTACAGGAAATTTTCACCATCCTGGAAGAAAAAAAAAAACATTTAAAAATTTTGAACTGATATGTCCAGTCTATTTTACTGAGAAAGGCAGAGAGATTGTCTGGAGTGTCAGTTATGAAACAATTGCAAAAGCTACAACTGGCAGATAGGAATAATTATAGCACTATTCATTGCAATCTTGCCAGCCTCTGTGAAGTTTTCCAACTGAAGGGGAAAGAGGCCAGAGGGAGCATCAGCAGGGAAGAATAAAGAGCTGTTTTAGGGGATAATTAAATCTGAACCAAAAAGGTCATAAGATACTTTATCAGCTTTCACACTGAATCCTAACACACCCAGAATGTTATCAATTCACTGTCATTGTCCTCAAATTAGGAATAAACTGTCTGAAATCAAAACCCTGTGCTGCAGAGGAAGCTGAATCTGAATCTCCTCTTTCATTTTTGTTCATCTCCATTAATTTTCCACTTGTTACTAACAAGTGAAGAACAATCAATCTAAATAGAGTTTCAGCTACTGGCTCCCATAAAGCAAGACAGAAGGAGATTAAATCATCATTAGGAACCTACAGGGGGAATGTTATACATAGAGGGTAGAAGATGCAGGAAGGGGAAGTTTATTAGAACTGTGTCAGGAAGTAATTTTTATTTTACAGCTTACACATTTGATGAAGCTTTGAATGACCCTAGATCCAATTTCCTCTTTGAAACTGGGCAAATGAACTTCAAGAAATATACTATCATTAACATTACCATCATCATCACCATCAAAATAACAAAGAACCGTATTTAAGTCACCTGTAAGTACTTCACTTTTTGCCTTTTTTTAAAATGGGAAATCATTAGAGGAATTTGTGCATTGAATAAAAATATTCTGCCTATGCGTAGAACTTAACTGCATGTCTCCTACCCCAAGAAGGCAATTTATTATCAAGCTTTAAGGAATGCATCTTACTGTGATCAAATAAATGCAGGTCTTGTGAAGACAGACCTAGTTTTATCTCTGTTTCCAGGCCAGATGAGGCTCCTTGACTTTAGGGATAGGAGATTGATCTGTTTCTTTGGGCTACACATACAATAACGTGCCTTCTCAAATTGGAAACAACCTTTGCTCCACAATTTTAGTAGCCAGAGAGGCAATTTTCCACTACAAATAATCAGTGTTTGGTCAGTTTATTGATCAGATATTGTATTTCTTGAAACTCAGAGAGAATGAGATTTACTGCTCTATTCCTAAGAGCTGCCACAAGATCCGTGCATCATCGGTGCTTAACTTAGTAAAAAGACCATTTTCATTCCACATATATTTGGTAAAACTTGTCCCAGTCAACTTGCCATATTCTTCCTTCCATAGATACTCATTTTTACTAACTGACTTACAGCCTAGTTCTTTGCGTAAAAGGCCAAATCAAGAGCTGAAATAAACCAGATGTATTCCATTGAAAGCAACAGAAATATGCAACTTTACCTCAGCTGTGGGACAGGATGCAGTGATGGGCTGGATGACAGATGAATTTTCCAGCTATTGGACTGTTTGCTTAAGTAATTACACCTCTCTTCTTTTCATCCCTGTATATATTTTATTACTTGGAGCACAGCAACATCTCACTACCCCCTGGGATACTGTTAATGTATATTAAATGTATTGCACTCCTTATTGTTAAAAAGCACCTTTCTGGGATTTGGTAACAACAGCAGGGAAGAGGGAAGAAAAAACATATTAATTTCTGAGTAAGCAGTTTTCAAATTGTATTAGCTATTCTCGTCCCTTTCCATCAAGACTCCAATTTGCCTCCAGCTCTGTAAGCACAACTCAGTGCTTAGCATTCCACTCCACAATGTAGTCCTAAATTAGGAAAACTGAATAAAATCTATGTTGCTTGTATTTTCAATTTCCTGCAGGCAACCAGAAGAATTGTGTAAGTTCTCAAGCCTCCTGACTTCACAGTGTTTTCATTTTCATTAAAGAGGGGCAAAAATTGCTCAGTCAAATCCAGCCACTCCTTCTGGTGACAAAGAGCTAGAAAGGGAACTGAGTGTAAGTTCATTTACCTTCCTCACTTCTCATGCCTGGCTCCTGGATGCTCTGGGACAGCTACAGGATCAAGGATGAAAAGAACTGTCTTGCATGAGAACGGAAAGTTTTTAAATAGGGCTTTGGCCATTTATACTTCTTATCTAAGAGTTTGTTGTCTTTTCTAGCGGTGTTGTACCTCATACAATATTTCTTCAGGCATCATCCACATATTAAAAAATATGTCTTCAGTGCAAATATGTGAAGTAATGGAATATCCATACCATTATTAGATCAAATCTCTGGTAGGCTGGTTTACAGATATTGCAGTGACTACAGCCAGGATTGATCAGAACTAGAAATGTCAGATACCTCCATTTCAGCATGTTTCCTAAATCAAAAAAGAAAAAAAAAAAATCTATCATCTAGTAGTCTGGACATTCACTGGTAAGTAGAAAAAAACCTGCTTCACAATATGGGCTTTGCTACCTTATGTAAAATGGAAAAGCATAAAAAGAAACTGATTAAAGGCCCATTGCATAACAATTTCCAAGCAGGTGAAGTGTTTAGTATATTCACAAATGAGTAGGATATGTGCTAATACTTTAGATAAAGCAGGTACTTAGGCTTGGGAATCCTACATGCTCTCTGAGTGCCCTTACACTCTGACTTTGAAGGAAAGATCCCTTGCCACCTCTGGTTTAGAAAGAAGGTGTTTAAATGCCTGGAAAGAACAGAAAGTTAATTTACTCTCTGTATTATATCCCACATGCAGGCAGTACCCTGGCCAAAGCACTCCTGTGACGCCCATTCTTACAGATCTACATTTCCTCTTCTGAAGGGATTCTGCACCCTAGTGTAGAACAAAGCTAGTCTGTTCCCCAAAGCTAGACTGTTCCCCAAAGTTAGTACGTATATTAAAATAGTATTAACAGCTCTAATACAAGATGTTATTCTCACTACCAATTTGGATTCCTTTGTGTCTTTAAACCTTCACAACCCTGGAAGCAGTGTTTCTCTTGATTTTCCACATGTGAATGCACAACTGGAGATCAGAAGGCTGAAGGATGCAAAAAAGGTTAGGTATTGGGGTGCCTTTATTTCTCCCAGGTTGAATAGGAAAGCAGAAAAGGGAGGTTGCAAGTCCTGACCTGAACACTAACCTCCAAACCTTCTTACGGTCATTAGTGACAGCACAAATACATGGTAAACCTCCACCCTCAATCCCTCTGAAGCAGTGGGGCTACATCCCACTAAATATTTGGGAGTCTAAGTTGACAGCTCAGTATCTCTCTGTCAAACATGCCATCATATTTCTAAAGAAACTAAACTGTCAATCAAAGAGGGGCTCTTCTTGGTGACAAACAGTACCCATAAAGTGATATATTCAATGTCTAGTCTGTTGTTGAATTAAAGGAGCTGTGTGACAGCATAAGCATCACAAAGTTGACTAGTTCCTCACTTCTGCAAAAGACAGAGGGATAGATTGCAGCAGAGCATGTGAAATGTCAGTCTGCACCTCTGTCAAAGAAGCTGAATGACTGAAATGTCACATAGGCAGGAAGAGAGGAGAAAAGTTAACTATGATTCTGTGCTCTCAAAGAAAAACATAATAAACATTTTAATGGGGATATTTTCTAGATGGAAATATAAAATAATTTTTGTAAGAGAGCAGGATCTTCATTGGCCAGAACAATCATTCTAATGTGCCTTAGCCTGTTTCTACTGTGCTGGGCCAGCACAAGTGAGGGACTTTTAGAGACTGTTGTATTAAAAGTAGAAGAATCTTAACACATCAAATAATATTTCTCTTGCAGGTATACCAAAAGTGACACCAGTAACAATACTGCACCTCAGATATACAGGTAAAGTGAATGGCACCTATTTACAATTGAATGAAGAAATACCACTTAAACCCATGAACTGGCATCAGTGTCCTTAACTCCCAGTTCATTGATTGGTGGCAATGTATTGAATGTGGCCTGCACTGATTAAGAAATTATCTTGATTACACCTATCAGAATATTTGCTCATATCCATATTCCTAGTTTCCAAGCATTATAACTAGAGAAGAATACCCAGGGGAACTCTTGAACTCTCCTCAGTGCTTTTCAAGTACAGAAACACAAAGCACAGGTCTTCACTGTATATTTCTCTATACCATTTATTTCCTGGTCTGTAAATGAAAGCTGATACTTTGACAATTAGTACAAGACCTATGTATTGACAGGTCATCCAGCAATACAAAATTTGATCTGAATCAGTCATTGCCATGCAACCATACCAGCTGTGGAAGCAAACGTAACACAGAACCCAGACTGGTACAGACAGGTACAGAGATGACTGGGAATGATGCAGAGAAAAAAATTGATGTGACCTAAAATATGAAGAAAAAAATTAACCCAACTACATCCATTTGCACAAATTTGAGCCAACAGCATGAATTCATGAGCACTTCGTTATATTTGGCCACAGTTTCTAATCCATCAGAGAGGGTCTTATGGAGACACTCACTTCATCACTACATCACAGCCTGAGTGATGCTGTGAGGATAATGGTGCAAAGTGAAAGAGGTTCAATTAAACCTCCACAGCATCACAGAATTAATATAGTATCTCAGCTGATGGGACAAGAGGAAGCAAGTGAATGGTGTTCATAAATTGCAGAAGGATAACTGTTCTTTAAATCTTGACAGTGCTTTTAAAAGCAAGAAATGAACTATGTATTTAGTCTTTTACCATTTGTGGATTTTTTATCCCCTTTGCCTCTGTTTTCCTAATGTTTGTCAGGTTCTGATGATGAAGTGTTAACATGTGAAGTGTTGTCCTTATGGTACATTTTAGCCCTAAGCAGATGTAACTACCAGAAACGTGACAGTATGGTGGTTTTCCCAGTCCCTGTTTGCTGACTTCAGAAGTTCAGACAGATCAGGTCATTTATCTTCATTCAATTGCTGAAATTTTTTCTGGCTATATAGTTAGGCGGAAAGATTTTAATGGCTGTTATAGAGGGTGCTGACCCAAAGACAAACACAGACCTCAGTGGAATTGATGGATTTGCCATGCACATCTTTCAGACTCAAGCAATTAAATCCTTTCCTGAAGTGAAACAGGCACAGACAAAGAATCTGCTCCCCGACACATTTAACTGCAGGCACAGTTTGAGGAGATCTAACCACAGCAATTTCCCTGGCTGTAAGTGCATGGGTTAGGATACTGATTTACAGGATGTGTGCACTGGAGAAGGAAAGCCACAGTACCATAACTAGAATGAGAAACAGGACAGTGTTTCTTAAGGTAAGAACTCCCTGGAAAGACAGGCCTGAGGATCTGTGAGCAAGGAAATTTCATGCTGTTTAGTTCTACAGGGTTTTTTTCAAGCACGATTACACCAGAAATTTACATTACTTCTTCAGTCAATTCATCTTCCTAATTAAAACAAGCCTGCAAGATTTGAATACTGACCAGTGATTCAGGCTACATTTTGCTCAGGTGTAGCAATTTCCATCTTTTGCTTTATGAGAAAATAGGACTTCCATTATTCCACTCCCATGTATCTTAAATCATCTAAAAATTCAAAAAGCTGTATGTTTCTGTAGGAGGAAACCCATGCTCAGAGAAATATTTGTGATTTAATAAAAAGCAGAAAATAAATCATAGATTAGATACTATGTGCTGCTGGTCTTTCAACAGATGATCAAATAAAATTTATGAAAAATTCTAAATATTTCAAGTGCATTTAAAGCTCAGGCAGAGTTACAGCAATAGCAGTCTGCTTCTGGCCATTCACTACACAACTACTACCATGACTGCTGCTGTCTTATTCCTACATAAACAGAAATTTGCCCCGGGGAAAAAAGGTTAAAGATGTACAGTAAATCTCTCACTGTGAATATTTTCCTGCATGCCTTTTAGAAAGTTATTTCCTCTGGAATTCAGCTAATTCTAGACAGACAGGATCCTACAAGTACACATGAAAAAATTCCTTATGGTCTGGCAGCATTGTTATTGGGTGACCCTGGGCAAGTTATTCAAGGACAACTCACAAGCGTCAAACAAGAATGGAAATGCTTGCAGGACTATACCGTGCATCTCCAAGCAGACAGATAAGCTGTCATCTTTAACTTTTAATCACTCAATTTTTACCACATATCATTTTAAAAAATGCTGCTTGTGTGTGTAGAATTATAGACAAATATTTACACAGTGCAAAACAAAGAGAAATAAAGGCATTTAACTCAAATACACCTAAAAAAAAAGATTGTGTCCAAGACAGAACACCACTTGCAGATACATAATAAAAAAATAATTTGTCATTACTGCAGCAATAGTTCAGTACATTTTTATTCTGGCAGTGATGACCACCCTTCCCAAGAGACCTCTGTACTGCCTTCTCAGGAAGGGTTAACTTTTATTTCATCCACATAAACATCTTTATAAGCTTATCTCCAGCCTTGATGACAGAACTCCTATTCAGAATTTGCCTTACAAGATCTTCAACAAAAAAGACGTTTTCCACTCTTTTCTCATATCCTCTGAAAGCTGACAGGCATACATAGAACCACCTCATGCCTCCCTTCTCCAGGACACTGTTACTGTACAGTAAGTATTAGCTTTTGCTACCTGGACTATTCTGCTCTGCACTACTGTGCTATTTCTCTCTTCTTTCAGGACTTAAGGCTCTATTTTTTTTTTCTTTTAAAGAAACATGTACACAGTCGTAATAACTGCATCACACAATTATGCTAAACAAAGTGATGAGTTAAACAAAGGACAGGTACCTGTACTGAAAATGACCATAAGAAGATACCAGACTCATGCAGGCTAGGATTTTCCACCTTCTGCCTGGCTCTTTTTGCCATTCGGGAAACAAAGACTGTATTCCCCTTCTTGAAGAGAAAGGCAGTATTTCCTTCACTCTGTGAAAACCACTACTGCACACAGCACTCACAAAGGGATTTATAGATTTAGCCACATCCAATACATTTTGGTTTCATCTGTTCTAGCCTATGACTCCGTTTTGTGGAGAAGAGGCTACTAATGGCATCCCCAGTGCTGGCCAGGACGGGGCTTGAGCTTGGAGCTGCTCTGTGTCATTCTGAGCGTTATCTCATCCCTTCTCATCATTGCTGGAGTAGGTTGCAAAATCAGGGGCTTAGGACACTACCTGAAACTGGTTTTGCCAGGATAATTCCAGACACTTGCCGTGAGCTCCTGGCACAAGAAAATGAAAATGGAGACACAGGAAGGATGGGGTCTGCAATCAGGAGGTTTGTGAGGAGGACAGAGAGCTTGAAGTTGAAATTGCTTCTCAGTGAGGCAAATGCACAGAGGGGACTGGAAGAAGACAGTGGAAGTGCACAAAGGTGGACAGGTACTGGAGCCAGATGAAAATTATAGGGAGCCAAGGGAGGTCCAAGCAGTAGATAGTGAACCAGCAGGGCAGGTAAAGAGTCCACACACACTTTACAAGGAGTTTGGAAAAAAGAAGACTTAGAATTTGCAAGAAAATTTTTAATAGGGTTAAGATAGCAGGGAGTAGAAGGGGAGAAATGCAAACCCAGACAATGTGGTCTTCAGAAATGTCTAAGACAAACGGGGCACAGGGTATGGGAAATTAAAGAGATCCCCAAGTGTAGAAGGCCAAGAAAATGGGTAGGGAGGAAAAGCCAGGGGAAGAGGGATATGTAAAAAAGATGTGGAAGGAGTCAGCATCCATGAAGACACCCTAAATGGGTTATGAAACCCAGCGCCCTCGGGGGTCTTGCATGGAGCAAATGGTAATATAGAACATTTCATGCTAGTTAATGAAAGTCAGAGGAAATTTTATTCAAAATTTTCTAGTATCTGTTAATCCGGGGTAATGATCTGTCTTCACATTGCAGGTATTTTGTAGAAATTAATGATCTGAGTAATTAATGTTTGTGCAGTATTCAGATACTACACTGATGTAGAGATTAATTACTAATTCTGTCCTCAGATTGAGGTCTGACTCACGTTCAGCAAGATCTGGGGAGCAGGGAAATGTATCTTTAAGCAGCTGTCACAGAGTCAGCGGGAACCTGTTGTCTTATGCAAAGGCTCACATTGTACTGATCAGCTGGAATTTGGTCCTCTGTCAGGCTTCTTGGCTGTGAGTTATTTCTAAGCAGCAAAGACTAGTGCAAAAAAGGTCACCCACTGAGTGTGTGGGATCATACAAAATATTGACGAGCTGATGATTAACAGAGCACAGCCTGTCCTGTGGAGCTTAAATTCTGTGGAAAAAGTCTAAAATACATTAGTAGAGATTTGATTATTTGCACAAGGGGAGTGAATTAAGATTTCCCAAATAAAATTAAAATCTGTCATTTCTTAATGTTTTGATGTATGCCCTTGAAAGCTTCTGTTGTTTATATATATATATTTTTTAATATTGATTTTTTTTGTGTGTGTAACATATATTTGAAGAGTTTCCATGAAGAAGTTGGTCTGACACCATCATCTCATGAAACACAAGTTTCTTGATTAACATCTTCCTTGTAAGCTCATCTATCCCCAAATGTGACATCTGGGAGAGACATTATTTCTAGACTCAGAACAATCAGAGATGCTAGACAGCTGCCCAAGACACAGCACATTAGTGTAGCAGTACTAATCATGCCAAAAGAAAGGAGATTAGAGGCACATGCATTTCTATCAGCATTGTTAGACAGATTTTCTGTCCCATACACTGACTGTCATAGCAGATGCAGTCAGAAGCTGCTTCTTAAAAGTATTATCCTCACTTCATCATTTTCAAAATGAACTATTTCATTTCTGAAAAGCTGATATGCTTAACTTCAATGTTTTTTCAAACCTAAATATTGTGAGATTTTATTTTGAAACAGTCTTTTTCATTTGGGTAATCTAAAGTTAAAAAAAAAAAAAACAAAAACACACAAACAAACAAACAAACAAACAAAAAAGGCATGGAGATCAAAAGCAGGTTAAATAGCCTGAAAATGAAAATTTCCTTTGGAATAAGTAAAGCATTTCAACTTGACCTTAAAGATTGTGAAAATTTCCAGGTTTGTTTGACCTGATTTTTTCCTTTATTTCCATTTTGGCTGGAGTATCTCCCAACTCTCCATAAACTTTTGTTTGGAGGCCACCCCACTTCTGTAAGAGCTAACCCAGGCTCATACATGATTTTGCTTTTAGTTCCCATTTTTTTTGCATGAAACTGAATAGTCTGAGTGTAGCCATGCATTGAACTCAAGTTCAAGTGTCGTTCATGCTAGTAACTTCTAATTTTTCAGCCAGGATGTGGCTATGACAGTGATCCAACAGTTCCAACAGTTCTCAGATCCAGAGTTCTCCAACGTGATCCACTTGCTGCATAGCTCACCCTTTTCCTCTCCCTCACCTCCTGCCTCAATTTGCAGACAAGTTCTCCTAAAATTCACCGGGAGAGAACTGACTGATGGATCCACACCCTGAATCACTTAGAAAATTTCTCTGCAGTCCTCATAATAGCCTAATACTTCTGCTTTGCTCTGCAGCACCTCACCCCTGGGGGACATTAATGTGGGGCCTCTGCTGCCATGAGACATACACAAAAAGCAGGGGTTTGGCTCTATTTCTTAACTGGTAGCAACTGCCTGGTTGCTTTTGTGCACTTTTAGTGCTGTCTTGCTCATCTGTCTGCTGTGTGTTTGGTGCGGGAAATGCTTCGTATGCTTCTGAAATAAAGGTGTTTTATACAAGGAAAACATATTCACTAGGGATTTGCACTGACCTTCCTCATCCTGCTAACCTGCCCTGTGCAATAGACTCTGTGACATAGAAAGGGCTTTGAAGGAAAAATAAAACACTCATTAGACAAAACAGCAATATACAATGTAAAAGCACATCACACACATGCTCCTAACATGCAAATTTAGCTGTGCTTTTCCTGAAACAAAGTGCTGTGCTGCATATAAATAAAGATGACTGAGCCTTACACAGAGGATTCAGATTAGCCCCTTGCTTAAGGCAGTAGTGGAAGGCACTCAGATATGGCAGTGTCAAGGCCAAGATAAGAACCTACAGAAGATAAAACAGATCATGTATTTTTCCCAGTACATTTTGTGTCCAGCAAACAAAAGATGAAAGCCCGTTCCAGCAGGCAGATGGGAGCTGAATTTTTCAGCACAAGTGCTAGCCATTTAAGTCAATTTTGTAGCAGCAGCAGTGCTGAGTAAGCTAAATATAGAAGATACTGATTATATGTAGGGAGAAGCAGTGGCGAAACACCAGCAAATAAACTCCACTGATAAATTGAATGATCTCATGCTTAAAGGATGTGAAGGAAATCTGTTATTCTTGTGTGTCTATGCATAGAAAATAGAGCTCCCAGGATCTGACACTGAATCCAGTAAATCATGATATCCAGAAAAAATCCCCACACAGACAGGAGACAAACCAACAGAAACAGTAGCCCATCAGCTCCACATCAAATTAAGAAGGATTTCCTGTCATCCCCTTAAACCCTATGAGGTTTGATTATGATTCTGTGGGTGACATTACACTCCATTCATCCACTGACTTTTATTAATCTCCCTTTTCAATTGCTATACCACACTTTTATCTGCTAAGATCATGGGTGATGAATACAGCATCTGATATCTACTTGCTGGATAGCACATATCTATAAGTCCCTTCCATTTTGAACATCCAAGATGTAATGAGCTGTAGAGCAACCATTCATTCTGATTTCCTCCAAAGTAGGAAAAATACAGTGGGCTGGGAAAAGTAAATTGGCCTGTGGAGTAATCTGAGGTGCATTAGTTAGGTTTTGACCCCTAAAAAATTTATCTTAAAGAAGCTTGAATAGAAGAGGATTCTCTACCCTGCAATGTGCTTAGCAGGCAACAAGCAGGAAAACAGCGCTTTGTTTTAAAAAATGTTTGGTATTTTGTAACTCCTTCTTTCCCTAATATCCCATGACTATATTGTGAAACTTGATACAGAGAGTTTCTCTGACACTACCAAGATTGCAGACACAGCCCTATCTCTTAGAACATTAATTTCAGATGAGGTGGGAAAAGAAAGATAAAACCTCTATTTCATCATTCAACATTTATGGTCATGTTCCCTGAAATAAACTGGCCTTTAGTGCTGCTTTTGTTTAGTAAATAACAGACTTCAAAAATTAAGCATATTGTCAACATTTTCTACATTATCTAACCCACATTCTTTTATACTTTCTAAAACAAATTCAGCCAGATCTATTTGTTTACTCTTGCCCTAGATTAAACCATCAGTCTATTTTCCATAACAAGCACTGTCTTATACCATAAATTATGATTAGAATTAATTTGCATTGAAGTTTGCCTGTATAACAGAGAAAATTCCCCCTTAAGATGTGTCTTTCCTAGTCAGTGCTATATGACTGAAGACACATCAGAGAAGACAATTTATATCACAGACATTTTGCGTTGACATGTAACCTTCTTAAATACATCTGTTTTACTTTAATGGCTTTGACTATCTCACAGTTTCTTTAAATGAGATTTTTTTTTCCCCCTCCCTCTGCTATATATGCAAACTCCTTCTGAGTGCTGCCAAAGCTGCCGGGTGACCTCCAGAGCTAGAGAAGTGAATTTACCACAAGGTAACACACAGTGCAGGTTTACTATAGATGCACTTGGCCACAAAGGAGTAGTTCTGAGTGCTTGGCTGTCATTTTTCTCTACTGCAGCTTGAAGAAAGGAGCTACAGAAAACATAGAAGGGTTTTCCAGTGAGCAACTGAGATAAGAGGGTGTATTGTCTTCACAGACACTGCTCTAAGAGGAGCCTTCAGAGGAAAATGAAGGAATGATGAAGGTGGACTAGGGTTTAGATGGGGAACACTGGACTCTGAAAGGAGATCATCAGAAAGACTGGACCTTCAGTAATTTACCTTTAACACAAGCCCAGTGAGTGAATTAGTTTTTAGCAGAGAAGATATTTTGCAGATCAGCTGAGAAGGGGACCCTCCCAGTGCTAGAGGGACAAGCTCAGGGGGTTATCACAATTGCCCTTGGAGCAGAGATGAGCTCTCTGCAAACACATAAAATGGTAGCAGAATTTTACTGCACATACTACTGTGATAACTCAGTCCACCACACTTTCATAGGAACTGATGGCTGAAGAGACAGTCCTTAAAAAGTAGCGTACTTTGTCAAAAAAAAAAAAACAACAAACCACCACCAAAATCAAGAGATGAGTTGAAATGGTCCTTCTTCCCCCTAACAAAACAACACAGAGAGCTGCTCTCTGCCCAAAGCCGTCTGGTTGGGGTGTAATTACCATAACCACATAAAGCTTATTTACCATTCTTCCCCTTATCAGGGACCATGGACCATGGTAACTCTGCCAAAAAACTTTATGAAAAACAATGTCAGGAGTTGATAAAGAAAGGCAGAACCCTTCTGGTTTATATGATTCTGTAATAATAGCATTCTTCTTTCTTTCCTTCTTATTTTAGGCTGTTCTTTATTGTTTACCCAATAGGTTAGATTGGCATTCAGGAACAGTTTTCCTGAGTGTTTAAATTACAAAGAAACCCCTGTGCAATGACCCTTGTTACACATGGAGCTTTTGTAGCTCTCATGGATGGTAGGTGCACATGAGAAATTAAACAGCACTTCCCTCCTCAGGAAAACAACCTACAGCTTTTTTCTTAATTAATGCTGCAGAACAGTTTATAAGAGATGTTGCTAGTATTTGCTTTTATTTGCTAACCACACTCACTCTGCTTCCCAATTGATTCATTTGGCTATCAGATCTTCCAGTAAAAATGGATGCTAACTATCTGAAAATACAGGCTATACTTTAAAGAACCATATTGTAAAATGCCAAGCAAAGATTTAACTAAGTTTCTTGACATATTTTGGAAATAGTGAATATTTCTCTCATTTCAAGAATGTTTACTACCAAGGTTTCTTCACAATTTATTCAGTGAAGGCAGAGAGTCCTGAATCATCCCTCTACAAAAGAAACCTGTGGAAATTAGACACCCACCTCTATCTGAAATAATTGACTGTCATGGATATGAATTCCGCAGGTGTCAGACTGTTTTTCTGAACTGAGTAAATTCAGCACAGATTTGTGAACACTCTGACCTGCAGCATGGTGTGTATCAGAAAGCCTTTTCTGTGTCCTCAGTTGACAACAACTGTGAATTTTTAACAGCTCCCAAACAAGTAGCTTCATCCAAAATTGCAGCAAGCTCTGATTTTAGCTTCAGAGGTCCATACAGTTTGTATCTTAAGATGATCAAGACAATTAGAGTGTTGATTGGTTGTTTTTTTTAAAGCTAAGGATATTTGCTAAGAAGGGCTATAGAAGATGAAGGAATTGAAAAAGAGGACTCTTCTTCCAGCACATAGAGGAGTTCACACAAATTATTTTTTACATAAACTGTGATGAATGAACTGTCTGGACATTCCCATTCACTCTTCACATGCATGGAAACACATTCTCAGCTAATTTCATTCTGGTTTAAATAGAAGCAAGTCTACTGACTTCAGCAGAACTTGGTTGACTTGAACAGCTTCCAAATCTGACCTCTTGGGAGTTTTGACTGAAAAGGAAATGAATTATATTCTTATAATTTGGTCCCTAGAATGATGAACTAATCTTCTATCTTGGCCATAACCCATAAGTATTTGTTTTATATTCAAAAATTCTTTTTTCTTTTGGTAAAGATAATGTTGGTGAGATTGCTTTATTTAGTTTGATTCTACTTATTTTGTTGTTGAAACTTACACTCAATTCCAGTACTGCATAGGACATATCTCTCACATAAATCATAGGAATAAAAAACATATATAATGGTAATGTAGCACTATTTCCATCACAGAATGGAAAACAAGAAGCGAGTGTCAGATTTATATGTAATGAACTCTCTATAGTTTAAAGAGGATTAAATTCTTGTACTGTATTATAACACTCTCATAAAATGAAATTACTACACCATCTGCTAGAGTGACATAATATCCCTTGTAAGACATGTCCAAACTCTTACTGAACTGCACACTACAAGCTTTGTTAACTTAATGGGAATTACATGAGGATCTGTAGTAGCAGGCTGTTTCTCCCTTCCCACAGTAGCAAATATCAATTCTTCTTAACCAAAGAAAACATAAGACACACATTTGTGATATTCAGAGCACTCTACCTCATCAACAGTGACATGTGAGCCAGATTCAGCAGTTTAAAAACACTTCTTTAATATACTTCACCTTTGACTCAAATAACTCAGTGGGGGTTTTCTCAGAGGAAAAAAGACATAACAAGAAAAATCCTACAGACTATGCCAAGAAAGGTAAATCTCAAGAAGGGCTACCACTGCAATGTGCCTTAATCCCCTTGTTCTCTAGGATGAATGAGGAGGGCAAAAATCAGCACTGCAGAATTTCATGTACCAGCTCTGTGCTTATACCAGCTTTCCACAAAACTTTCTGATCCATCTATGGAATTAAACCATTTCCACAGTAACGGGCAGCTTCTGAGAGGTGTTGACACTTTGCCCTCAGTTTCTCACTAGCATTCCTCAAGTTTTTCTGTGTACTGTTGAGATAGCTCTGTAGAATGCAAAGAGAGAAAAATACAGATGGCAGATACTGACATCTCTGCAGGCTGGACAAATTCTATAGTGGCAGTGACTATGATCTAGAAAAAATCTATTGCAGTGCACTCAGACATGAGCCCAAACACATTGGAAATTTTGCTATTATTATTATTGTTATTGTTGCTGTTGTTGTTGCTATTGTTCTTATTATTATTGCTTAAGCTACTCTTGGACATCTCTCAGCAAGCACCCCTGATCGAAACAGCGATGATGAACAGAAGTGAGCAGGTTAGCAGAGCTCACCACAGTTGAAAGGGGGGCCTATAGCACCTCCTTCACTTCCAAACTTTCTCCTAAAAGACTTAATTGGGAGCTCAAGAAGAAATGTTATGTTCCTTCCACACCCACTGAAGATCTTTGCTCTTAAGGAAATGAAAACAGAGGAAACAGCCACAAGAAAATGTGCTTAAACATATTTTTTCTGTGCTTTCACTTCAAAATGTGTGGACTAGTTTTAAATGGATAGTTAACAAATAAGAAAGTAACTGGATCAATGTGAGAGCAATTTAGGGCCACAGCCTGCTGGTAAAAGAGGAAACATTCTGAAATCAAAGAAAATGTAGATTTCAGAACATATATAATCAATTTAAATAATTGTAGTCACTTCAAGATAAACACCAGTATAATAATTGGGGTCTGATTATCCAAAACCCAATACCCACCACTGGGCCGACATTTTCAAAAGAGTAATTACATTAAGAATGCTTAATTTCTTTCTTTCCCTCTAACTTGGAAACTGTATTGGGTTTACATGGCAAGGTTTTGGTAGCAGGGGGGCTGCCAGGGTGACTTCTGTGAGAAGACACCAGAAGTTGCCCCCATGTCAGACACAGTGAGCTCCAGCTGACACCAAGACAGACCCGTCAAATCCTGAAGCCTTCATCAGTGCTGGTAGGGCACCTCTGTAATAACAAATTTAAGAAAGGGTAAAAACACTGCGGAGCAGCTGTGAGAGAGAGGAGTGAGAAAATGTGAGAAACAGCCCTGCAGACAGCAAGGTCAATGAGGAAGGAGGGGCAGGAGGTTCTCCAGGCACCAGAGCAGAGGTTCCCCCGCAGCCCGTGGTGAGGCAGGTGTGCCCTGCACCCATGGAGCTCCATGGGGGAGCAGAGACCCACCGGCAGCCCGTGCGGGACCCCATGCCGGAGCAGGTGGACTCACCCTGAAGGAAGCTGCAGCCCATGAGACCCTACGCTGGAACAGGCTTCTGGCAAGAACTGTGGCCCATGAGCCCATGCTAGAGCAGTCCGTTCCTGAAGGACTGCACCCCATGAAAAGGATCCACTCTGGAGCATTTCTTGAAGAACTGCAGCATGTGGGTAGGACCCACATCGGAGCAGTTCATGAAGGACTGTACCCTATGGGAGGGACTCCATGCTGGAGCAGAGGAACTGTGCAAGAGAGAAGGAGTGGCAGAGTTGAAGAATTACGGACTGACTGCAACCTCCAGTCCCTGTCCCCCTGCACTGCACGGCGGGAGGAGGAAGAGGAGTTGTGAGTGAAGTTGATCCTGGGAGCAAGAGGCATGCAAAAGGGAAGATGGTTTTAGTTTTGGTTTTATCTCTTGCTGTCCTACTTGCAGCTTGGTGAGCATATGGCAGCCAGACAAGGTCAATCCACCACAAAACCAAAGCATTTGTGCGTGTGTATGCATGTGTAATTTTAAGCAGAAAAATCAAAACATTGAGTTTAACTATCATGGTGCCTGTGTTCAGATGCTAGCGTTATATCCTCAGGCCTTCTCCTGTAAAAAGCCTGCTTTCCCCCCAGTTTCCCTGATGGCAGCCATGTGAACCTTCTTCTTTCTTGCACTGTTGCCTCTGACTCTTAACTTCACAGGCATTACAGGGTACAACTACATTATGTGGTGAAGTATGGTGCAGGTTTTTCAGCTAGCATCAGTCCAAGATGATACATCAGCACAAAAGAGTAGACCACTCCGTGAAGATCATAGGAAAAAAGGAGAGAAAACTCCTTCCAGATATCACCATAAAGAAACAAAACATGTCATTTTTAACTGCTGCTGGAATGACTGAGATGGTGAAAGATACTGAAGAGAATATCATATCTGTATCAGAGATCTTATTGTGAAAAGAAAATCTGAAGCTGTAATATTTTTCCTTGTGACAAAAAATGTCAGTGATTACATTACTCATGAGGTTTCCTAACACCTGTGAGGTTTGAGACAGGTATTTGGTTTAGGGAGTACTTTAAAAAAAGTAAGATGGGAAAGGAAGTGGTTCGACACATAGGAAGAAGTGTAGTAGAGAACAAAATCGGGTATGATACAAAGAAGTTGTGGACCAAGAAAAACAGAACAGAGAGCTAAGAGGTCAAAAGCAGTTCAAGGCTACATGAAAAGTCTGAAGAGACAGTTAGGAGTTAAGTCTGACACAGAAAGGGAGAGAAACTGGTAAAGAAATTGAACAAAGCAAGTAAAATAAGGAATAGAAAGAACAACAGGCACATCTATGTAGTGAGGAAAGATGAGCTGAAAACTCATCAGTGTAAAATGGTTGGCTGAGAGCACCTCCACATTTTCAATTGCCCTGGATGAAAGATGGATGGCTTGTGGCATAAAAGTGTGATCAAAACACTGAAGAATCAGCTTTTTTTTCTTACAGTCAGAATATTCTGTAACTCTCTCCCTCTCTTTTACCCTCTGAACTTCTCACAGGTCACAGGCATCTTCTATATTTTGTACTGAAAATGTCCCTTTCACCGATGAACAGTGGATTATCTAAGCAAGAAAATGAGACGACTCTGAAACAAATAGGACTTGAACACCTAAAGATTAAATTGGTGCTTGTGAGAACAGACGAGAAAGACTAAACCACCACATTAGCTATCACTTAAATTAAATCTAACTTAAATTTAATCTTAATCAGGATCTAAAGTGCTGGCTAGAATGTTAACTGTGTATCCCTCCTAAAGAATTAAGCTTTATGTTGTCTCTCCTCATTAAGGTGGTTACCATCATTGCATATGTCTTTCTGATATGTCACCGAGTCACTTTGGCAGACATGGCTATGCACAGTGAGTGGCACACTAGTCACAGTTAATGGCGCTGTGAAAGCAATATGAGCCCTAAAAGCAGGGCACAATAGAGACCAGATAGCATGAAATAAAGCAGATTACTTTCTTTGCCTACTGGTATTAAGTAGAATTGGTGTCATCCAACTATAAGCACTTATTGTGGAGCACTTGAGTTCCTCAAAGGGGATTTTTACTGCTAAATCCTTTAACAGTTATGAAAAATCAGTCAGAAGTAATCCAGTGCTAATATACAATTCTATTTTTTCCTTTAATGTAACATATATAAATTAAATTCAAATAAGGCCAGTTCGGCAGTGGGAAGCAAATTTATGCTTTTATTTCTATATTTTTTTCCTTATTGCAACTACATTATAGATCAAGCTTGTCTATCTATATCTTACTTTAAAAATATCTGCATGGTTGGGAATTTGAAAATCAGAGTTTAACAAAAGATTTTTTTTTCCTCTCCTTTAACAAACAACACAGTTTTAGTCCACTACTTAGCATATTTCATTCTCAGAGAGCAGAGTTACCCTGAAGAAACAAATATATTATTTGAGAAACAATATTGTCATTTTATTGTATTTAGCTTTGTGTTACCAATTCTGTTACTTCTACTCAGAAGTCCACTGGCTTTATTGATTGAGACAGGTAATACACTGTGTTGATGTTTCAGTGAGTGAGGTTCTGCAAGCAATTAAGGAAGGAGGGAGGGTGAAAGTCAGCTCTTGCAGAGCATGCTTATGAAGTCACACTGGAGCATCTTCCCTTTCTGTGTAGGACCTCAGACATCTGATCATAAATGCATATATATACATAAATGCATATAATATATATACACACATACATATATGCTTAAGATATATATTTCCTTATGTATATGCATATATATATCTGGAAACACTGTGACGTAGTAAGTAGTTCCCTGGAAATAGATTCAGGATCAGGAACTTCAGGGTATTTTCTTTCACAGGTAGCAAAGACAATAGAGTCATGGAATTTGTACCTTGATTAGTGCATGCACCTGGAGGAAAGAGCAGGAGGTTTATTCAGCTAGAACTTCCACACTTTTTGATATTCTTCAGTATTTCAAGTAAGAATGAATACAAGACTTTCTGTTGAACTCTGAAGAAAGAAAAATCCTTTCTTATAAAAATCTTCCAAACAATGGTTTATGGAACATCCACTACTTAACTAATCACATACTTCTGATATTAACTCCCACTTAATGATTACCGGGGTTAACATCTGAAATTTGAGTAACTGGAGATGCTACACACAACTTCTAAGAGCAGTGAAATACTGCGTGTAAACCATCTGTACAGTTATATCCATGACAGGTCCTTGCAAATATATGGGGTCCATTCGAAGCCAGTGAAACTGTATATACATAAGAGATCTCAGGAAGGGGATCTTCTTAGAATGTTCAAGCTGCAGAGCAGTTCAGACTTTCTTAAATAATTTTGTAAGACTGAAGCTTCCCAGATGTAGTCTAGGACGAGTATCTGTTTAAGAAATTGAGTTACTCCAAGAACACTCAAACCTTCCTTCTTAAAAAAAAATGAATTAGTAATGAGGCAATTCTTCAAATGAAGTCTCATGGGCTGACTGTCTGTCGTGGTTTAGGCCCTGCCAGGATCCGAGACCACGCCGCCATTGTCCCTCCCCCACCCTCAGACCCGACAGGGCAGGGATTAAAATGTAAACCTAGGGGTTGAAATAAGGAAAAATTTAATACAAGAGTGTAACAAATAATAAACTGAACAACAACAACAACAATAACAATAACAGTAATAGCCATGCTTGGCACCCGGATCTGACGTCAGCATGGTATTGAATAACCTGACTAGAGCTCCCTCCCCACATTTTGGGGAAACTTAACCCTATCCTAGCTGAGCCAGGACACCATGTTATTAACCGAGCTCCCATGGCTCACCTCGAGAAAACTCATAATCTTTTCCAGTTGTAACATGAAACTCATTAATTTAACCATTTCTGTTGAAGGTTAGGGCCATATTCCAGCACATAAGATTGAGTCACAACTGCCACAGTCCCATGATACAAGCCAGTGACAGATCAAATTTGTTAAACTTGGAAGTCTGCAGACATCTTCATTCTTGGCTTCTGTTAGGAAAGGGCACAGGGCCACTGGTAGACACAGACTACACAGCATGGTCACTCCATAGATAAGTCCATATGGAAAAGGGAGAGCTAGAACCAGCACTGATGATGACCTTGACATCGATGACATCAGGGCAGGCATGGAGGGCAGCCTACAGTGCAGTATTGGAGATTCATCAGCACACTCACGAAAAGTTGAGTACACCATGATGCAGCTGAAGCTAACTGAGGCGTGAACTCTATAGTTGAGGGCATGCGCTTCTCCTGGGCCAGATGGATACCACCCACTGCAGATATCCAATCTCAGCAAATGTTTAGTCACAGAGTCCAGTAAGGCATTTTACCTTTCAAGTGGGGCAAGCTAAGGAGATACAAAAATTTGGCTTTTATCGGTGTTTGTATTCATGGTTCCATCATTACCTTAGTGATCCTCTTGTGAAAAAGAGGCAAATTCTAGTTTGAAAGGCCTGTGATACTAAGTTTTGAATTAAGGAAAATCATAAACATTACAAAATTACTTTCTTTATGTTACCCTGAGTATTTTTCAAAAGTGGAGAAACAAAACCTTCTCTCCGGACATTTTGTGTTATTTATTACAAAGAGCCCAGATAAGTGATGCTTTGCTCTGAATGACACTTTTTAAAACAAGCATCACATGCTATGCTTCCACGCTCACAGAAATTAAATCTCATGGTGATTATTGAAGCTTTCCAAAGTGAGCTGAGTAAACATTCCTTGCTTCAGTGCAAAACCCCATAAAATCAAATAGCAGTTACTATGATTGCAGAGCATTTCCTCTGATCAAAGAACAGTCACCCTGCATGCTGAAGGCCCCCACGAGCTTGGATGTCCATCGTGTGGCAACTCTCACATTGCTCTGGGGCACTGACAGCTCAGCCAGATGGAAAAGCAAAAGTTGCTGTACTCCAAACTCATATCATCCAGTTACAACCCCAAAAGATTCACTATATCCTCTGTGAAAGAGAAGAAGGGAACATCAGTTCATGGGTTACACCTCTGAGGGACATGTGGCTCCATAGGGAAGGTTTTCCTGCCTTTACTGATGGAAGATGTATTGCAGAGAGGTGCTGCAGTAAGAGTCACACACACCTGGCAGCTGATTTCTCCATCTAGGAAAAATGCCACCACTGTAAGTAACCCAAACCAAAACCAGCTACATTTGTTGATCAAATTTACCCATCATAAAGGAGTGTTCTGCACAGGTAAGAGTGGAAACACTTGGGACTACACAGTTAGACCACTGCTGCTGCAGATATTCTGGCCCCATGATAAATATGTTATTTCTAATTAACTTGGATTTCCATTTTGGAAACTTTTTCTTGGTTTTGCCCTCCCCCAAAGAGTTGAGACAGCTTAAGAGAGAGGTTTGCTTTGTGTGCTCCTGAAACCTCCCCTGAGTCTAACTTCAGATGCCACTAAAAAGCTGATCTTTTCTTTTGGCATCTCCTCCCGCCACAGCCTTCTGCTCAGCTTGTAGCTCTGCTGTTCCCTCCCAAGGGCTGTAGAGTAATCAGAGGTGTTATTTTCCTGTGAGTCCTTCCAATGCAGAGCTGAATGTTTCCAAGCATTTGTCTATAGGGAGATCCCACTGTGAGGTACAATTGTAGTCAGTGAGCTGAGTGAAAAGTTTCATATATAAAATTGAATTGACAGAGTAGGACATTACTGACAGCTTTGAAGTTACAAATGAAATCTTTCTATCTTAAATGCTCTCTCTTCCCATTCTCCCATCCCTCACCACTGTGGTTTAAACATTAGCACAAGCAAGTCTTCTGCATTTATTGGAAAAAGATGGTAAAAGAAGTTGCATAACCCTTAGGTTCATACCTAATGCCTCCACATCACTGGAAATCTTTTCATGGACTTGAATGGGATTTGGGCTAGGACAATAATGAGTTGAATTAACAGCTATGAATTGTTTCATGGTGCTGCTTTGTTCCTGCTCTGACAATGGATGATTTACATGTGGGAAAAATCACATGGCCGTTTAATAAAAAACAGCCATTCGATGTTTTATCTGGCTATTGTGCATGCAAATGAAAAATATATGAACACTGGATTTGGGAGAATGTGCTTCTGAGTGACTGAAAAATACAATAGTGACTTCAGCAAAACAAAATAACAGCCTGTCCTGGTTTCGACTGGAATAAAGTTAATTTTCTTCTTAGTACTGATATAGTCCTGTGTTTCGGATTTAGGATGAGAATAATATTGATAACACAATGATGGTTTAGTTGTTGCTAAGCAGTGTTTATATTAAGTAAAGGACTTTTCAGCTTCTCATACTGGCCCTGATCGCTGAGGCTGGGGGTGCACAAGAAGCTGGGAGACAACTAACCCAAATGAGCCAAAGGGACATTCCATACTATATGACGTCATGCCCAGTATATAAACTGGGAGCAGTTGTCCAGGGGGCACTGTGGCTCAGGAACTGGCTGGGCATCAGTTAGCAGATAGTGAGCAATTGTATTGTGCATCACTTGTTTTGTATATTAGCTTATTATCTTTCCTTCCTTTCCTGTTCTATTAAACTAACTTTATCTCAACCCACAAGTTTTAATTTTTTTTTTTTCTGATTCTTTCCCCCATCCCACTGTGGACAGGTAGAGTGAGCAAGCAGCTGTGTGGTGCTTAATTGCTGGCTGGGGTTAAATCATGACATAGGTATAACGTAAATCATAGAATCATAGAACAATCATGTAGTTCCACCTCCCCTGCCATGGGCAGAACACCTTCCACTAGCCCAGGTTGCCCAAAGCCCCGTCCAACCTGGCCTTGAACACTGCCAGGGAGGGGGCAGCCATTATCTCTCTGGGCAACCTGTGCTTCACCACCTTCACAGTAAAGAATTTCTTCCTTACATCTAATCTAAATCTATTCTCTTTTAGATTAAAGCCATTACCCCTTGTCCTATCACTAAATGCCCTTGTAAAACACCCCTCTCCATCTTTCCTGTTAGGGTCCCTTCTGGTACTGGAAGGCAGGTCACTATAAGGTCTCCCCGGAGACTTCTCTTTTCCAAGCTGAACAGCCCCAACTCTCTCAGTCTGTCTTCATAAGAGATTATAAAGATTTATATGCTTGTATTTAAGTTACTGTATGCCTCCTTCAGAAGACTCTATATGACTCTACAGAACTTTTATTTTCTTACTGAATGACAACCAAAGATTGAAGTAGGCCTAATTACATGATATGTTAATATTGAAACCAGGTTCCTTCCCAGTCCTTACCTAGACCAAACTCTAAAAAGAGTAAACATTTTAGAACAATCCTGATTCACATGCTTGGCACGTAAGGAAACCATCTCACTGAAAATAATATCATTCTGAGGGCCCAAAACAAAGGCAGGTTTTTTAAACCTTTGTAAAACTGGTATCTGAGATATTATGTATTATTGCAAGCAAGGTCAATGGTAACTGATTAGATTTGTTTGATGTGAACAATCAGATCATGTGACAACCTAGTGAGCACTTTGAAGCTGAAACATTCAGAAAACTATTCCCAAGATGAGTTCTGGACTTCATTTCATCTAGACATTTATTAACTTATTAATCTGCCAGACTAAAAAGTGTACTGCAGATGGATGTTGTGCTACAGAGAGAGCTGTCACGCAAGCAAATCAAAAGGAAGCTTTGGCTGTTGATAAAGAGCTAAAATGGAGGAATGACTGATTTCCCTCACAAAATATGGCTTTCTTGATAGGACACAGTAATAAGGCATGGAGATAGATATTTCAATCACATATGATTGGTGTCTCACTTGTCAACTCAATGCCAAAGATAAAGAGCAAAGGAAGACACAGCGCTGCAAAAGTGCTTTGATATAGAAGGAAAAGAATAGTTAACATTTTCTTTACAAAGATACCATCTAAAAATTCTCTAAGAATCAACTGGAAATACCTTTTCAGGGATGAGAGCGAGACAGATAAGAACATATGCTTTCAATGAGTGTTTTTATCAGTTTTCTTAAAGAACACTCACTTCTCCATTAGCATTATTCTTCTGCTATCTGCTACAGACTAGCACTCATTATGTCAAGTTTACATAAGTGCCTTTTTTATTTCTAAATTCCATACTGATGTTGCATGCACATGAATTGCAGCATTAACAAGCTAGCTCAAGAAGTCAGTCCATGAATAGTGCTTATCTTTTGTATACCACTCCCAGGTTTTTAAAGAAATGAGCTGATTCACAGCTGATAGACTTGCTAAAACAAGTCTGTATCACACTGGGAAATAATATAATGCCTTTCTCTGGCACTATTTGGTACTCCAGAATCTACATGTTGCAAAAGGCGTATTTTCAGAAGTGGCTTCTCATTTAACATAAATGGGTAGGAGCAGTACAAACTTCAAATGCTTAGTCTCTGGCTTTGGATTTAAGTATTTAAAGACCAGTGCTTGAAAGTTTGCATACCATTACCTAATATCTGCGATTGAAAAGGTTATTTTCTAAATGCAAATCAATGCAACCTCTGAAAGCTCTTCAGTCCAAGTTTCTGAACAGGTAAGGCAAGCACTCTCTGAGCTGCTTTCCTTCACCTCAGAAGCCTGTTGAATCAGAAATCTAATGAAGATAATTCAAATATCAACACTGTTATTTATTTAATTTCTATAAAACCCAACAAAGCAAGGTGAAAAATTCCTGCTGAAGGAAGGAAAATCATGAATATATACAACAGGCTGCTAGGAGTAGTTTCTTATTTGAGTAGGTCTCAAGGTGTTGTGGTTCTGTATTACATGTAGGAGTACCAGGCACCTGATCTGTACGGTACTGAGTAAGCATTGCTGCTTCTCAGAGAAGAAAGCCTGAAAGATATTTCCAGTTCAAAACCTCTTCTAGAGCACCTGGTCTGGTGAAAGGATACCAGCTGGTTGAGGGGAAATTTTAAGATTGCAATATGTTGGAAATGGCAAATCCACTACAGAAAAAGGCACTAACCATCTGCAGATGATGTTATACTTCCAGTTATTTGCACTTGCCTCCTCCAGTTTTCTGGTTTGCCAATTCAGTTCAGTATATTACAATTAATATCTCCAGATTCTCCCGTTTGTTCCCCATGCTTCTTGCACCTGTTCAGCAGACTGACTCACTATTTTTCTTTCTCCTTTAACCTTTTTTTAATTATCAACATCTAGGTCACACTTTGGGGCTATTAACAATATCAGCCTCATTTATAGATTTTCTCACTAAGTGGTCTGTAATGGAGGGAACTCTTTCCCATTTTTCTTAGGCACTCTTCCGCTTTACACCACTTATAGTCCAGAAAGCAAAGGTCCTGCTGGCAGCACCCTCCCAAGGGGCCATGTATTTAAATATAGGATGCATCTGTCCCCTATTTATGCTTGTAGGCTGGACTGGATGGAGTGGAGAGTGCTCCACCGAGTCCTCAGCTCCTGCACGTCTGTTCCTCACTGTACAGCTATAGCTTCTCTGACCAGTTCAGCGTCAACACAAAGGATGTGCCCATCTGGTTTAAGAGCCTTCCTTACCTTTCTGTAGCACCTCAATATTTTGAAAGAAGCACAACAGAGCTTCTGAAGCAGCACATTTCATCATGGTTGTAGGCTCCGGTCTGCAGACAGAAGTAGAGGAAGGACCTCCTTCCCTTCAGCATGAACCAAGATCTGCAGGAAGAAGCATGGCTTGCTGAGGAGGCTCTGTTCATTCAAAGCACAGAAATACTTTCAAGAGAAAGTGATTAATCCATCCTTTCTCTCTCATTTGACTAGTTAACTTTGGAAGATATAGTCTGGGACAAGGATCTACCTTTGTTCTTTGAAGAAAAGTTGTTGTGGTATCCTGAGTTATCTTTCTTTCAAGGAAACTTGAGGGGTAAAAACTCCTTCCTGTTAGTCTGAAATCCTGAAACAATGCTTCTGCCAACGTATCTTCTCACTAGCTGTGTAATGCTAGTCAGGGACACCACGTGCCCTGCAAGCCTACAATCCCCTGAAAACTAAGACTGAAATTAGCATTCTTTTCCTAAATTATGGTCTGTAAAATGTAAAATAAATTACCCAACACGCAAACACATAGTTCCAGCTGTGCTTCTCTATAGAAAGCAGCTGTCCTGATGAATGCACTCACTGTAAATATTTAAATTGAAACCAGCAAAACTTTCCTTCAAAATATGAGCAAACAGTATCGCCTTATCTCTACAAGACACCTTGGATGTCATCAGTGAATTTTACTTCACAGACACTAAAATAAGTAGATTAAATGTCACGGGCTTTTTAAAAAATTATTATTATCTATAATGTGGGGTGTATTGTATATACCTTCAATATTGATTGAGCAACTGGGGAGGTTCTCCCAATAAGCAGATTTCTGAAAAGGGGAAAAATATTTATGTCAGTAAGAGAAAAACAAAATTAAAGTAATTCTTGTTTTTTATGAGTCATCTTTAACTCTGTCAGTTTACCAAATATTGCCTCTGCCAGAATAAAAAATACTAAAAGCCAACAGAAATAGAACAATTTGGTGGTAAACTTGTAATGAATAAAATAAAATCAGGTTGTTTATGATGTGAATGAGTAATTAATATTTTTATGCTTCTTCAAAACTCAGAGGGAGGTAGCATTACTGAAAAGCTACCGAGGCAATCAAGCCACAGAGAGAGCTGTACCCAACTGGTTTCATAAATCTATCAGGCATGAAAAGCTGGAGGTACTCGGAGCGCTCAAGTAAACATCCCAGCAAATGTGTCTGCAATGGGTAAGATTTTTTCACCAGCAGCAGCTCAGTTTGGGTTATGGGGCATTTTCCATCCCTTTGCTGTTCAAAGAAAAATAATTAACAAGGCAAGTACCAATGGCTCCACAGACAGCTGGGAAAAAGGTCTGCTGAGGGATACTGAGTTATTGCTGGGTGATAGTGGTAGAGAGGAGGAAGATCCTGAACAGATTCAGTTCATGGCTTGAAATGTTACACAGTTTTCTTCATCAGCCCAAGATGCAAGCATCTCACCTTCTACCAGAAGGACACAAAATCCTCTTTAAAACATGTATTTTTTTAGTGGTTGCCAGCTCCAAACCAGATCTCACTCCAGAAAGCTAAACTTAATTATCTGTTCCCTTTTCTCTCCCCAGAGGTTTATTCTGATCCTTTTCTTAATTATTGGGGTTGTTTTCACCCAAAAAAAGAAGAGAAATGGCACTCACTGTGACTTTGGGGTCACAAGTGGTGGTCCACAGGGCTTGGTGTTGGGGCCAGTTCTGTTTAATAGATTTATCAACAATCTGAATGAGGGGATCAAGTACACCCTCAGTAAGTTTACAGATGACACCAAGTTGGGCAGGAGTGTTGATCTGCTTGAGGGTAGAAAGGCTCTACAGAGGGATCTGAACAGGCTGGATCAATGGGCCAAGGCCAACTGTATGAGATTCAACAAGGCTCAGTGCCAGGTCCTGCACTTGAGTCACAACCCCATGCAACACTACAGGCCTTGGGAAGAGTGGCTGGAAAGCTGCCTGCCAGAAAAGAACCTGGGTGTGTTTGTTGACAGACAGCTGAATATGGGCTAGCAGTATACCCAGAATAGCATCCTGGCTTGTAACAGAAATAGTGAGGCCACTAGGACTAGGGAAGCGATCGTCGCCCTGTACTCAGCACTGGTGAGGGTGCACCTCAAATACTGTGTTCAGTTTTGGCCCCTCACTACATTGAAGTGCTGGAGCGTGTCCAAAGGGCAATGAACCTGGTGAAGTTCTAGAGTGCAAGTCTTATGAGGAGTGACTGAAGGAACTGGGGGTGTTTAATCTGGAGAAAACAAGGCTCAGGGGAGACCTTATCACGCTCTACAACTACCTGAAAGGAGGTTGTAGTGAGGTGGCTGTTGGTCTCTCTTCCCAAGTAACAAGTGATAGGACAAGAGGAAATGGCCTCAAGTTGCTCTAGGGGAGGTTTAGATTGGATATGAGGAAAAAATTTTTCACCAAAAGGGTTGTCAATCATTGGAATGGGCTTCCAATGGAAGCAGAGAAATCAGCATCCCTGGAGGTATTTCAGAGATGTGTAGATGTGAGATATGGTTTAGTGGTGGAGTTTGAAGTGTTACGTTTATGGTTGGACTTGATGATCTTAAAGGTCTTTTTCAACATAAATGATTCTATGACTATGATACTACATACCATGGATATACAGTTCCTATCATTAACCAATTTAGCTATAAATATAATCTGCTAAACTATAATCTGCAAAGTATTGTGTATACTTACAAATACTTAAGTATTTGTACTTCGTGGTTTGTCCATAAAAAATTTACAGAATTATTTTACAGAATATTAATCTTACAGAATTAATACAATGGGGTTTCTCCATGCATTCCATAAGACAAAAAAGACTTGTTCTGCTAAGACTTACATCCTTCATTAATAATAATTCAGTGCAATTTTCCCTTGTGTTGGAAAAAGTGTTCTTTATTGAGAACAGCAAATTTTCCTGGGAGCATTTTGTGTGAATGTACATACCTACACTCTCCAGTTCTTCCTCTTCATCTCCTCCCCACCTCATTCTAGTCTCCAGCTAAAAATGAACTGTTTATATCACCCTGAAAATAGATTTCTAAAAAATAGTCACCTAATTCCTACAGATATGTTTGGGAATCTACCATAGGCATTGTGGATGCAGCTGTTATGCTGTCATACTATGAATCCTACTTTCTCTAGCTGTATAAACAGTTTGCAGAGTGACCAAACCAGAATCCTACCTCAAGAAAATAAATCCTGGAGCTATGTGCAGAAGTCTCTATGTAATCCTGTGGGCCTTCACAGAAGAAGTGTGCAAAAGGTGCAGGCTGAAGCTGCTCATGGTTGAAACTATATCAATGCTATTCCAATGACAAGGTGATGATCACCCAGACCCACCTTTCTATCGCTGCTGCTCTGCTCCCCACATTTAGCACAGTAGTAGCAAGGGCTACTGAACTCTTGGTTTTGTGCTGTTTGCAATTTTTTTTTTGAGCTATGGTGGTTTTAATGGATATTTGTACACATTCACTGTCTGACCTCTAACTGAAAGCAACATTTTTGTATTCCTTTTTAATATGTATACTGATTTTAGTACAAATCACAAAGATGCTATGAAAATTGCTCATGAGTCTTGAAATGAGCTTGCAGAACATTTGATTTTACAGTGAAAATTGCCAGACTGTGTGCCCTATGACCTGTCTGAAGTCTACTATCACTTGAGAAAGAATTCTCAGAATAGGAAAGAAGCAAAAAGATAAACAGAGAGATAATTAATGTTAAAAAAAAAAAAAAAGCAAAAAACAAAAAACCACCACACTTTATAACGCTACAGACCTGTATATTTATAATAGTTTACTTGTAACTTTATAGTTAAATATATAGCCTATACAGGCTAGTGTCAATACTTGGAATGAAGAGAAAGGAAAGGATCTGCGATGATGAACAACAAATGCTATACAGTGCATGTAGCTAGATAAGTACTCTGTTAATGAAATAGGTCCCATATTCTTTTCAATCCTCAGTCCGGCTCTGCCTGATTTTACAATTAAGCTTTGATTAGTTCTGTTTGTGCAGTCACTAACAGATTTGGGCCCTTGTCCCTGATGGTAGCTTCTTACTGATATTTAAGTCACCTTCTGCATAAGGGCAAGAACAGAGATAGACAAAAGCACTCTCTGCCTGGGAGATCAGAAATTCTTCACTGATCCATATTCTCTCTCAGTCAAGGCTGTGGAGGTTTGGGTTGATATTCTTCAGTGGTGGATAAGAAATACCGATTTCTGCCACTCAGTTCTCATAATCAGTACAGCCAGAGCAAAATGAGCTGCAAGCCATGAAAACAAAATTGATGCTAGGTTTAAGCAGTGATTAGGGATTTGGTTCAAGGTCTATGGAAGACATACAAAATACTTCACTATTTTGGACTGATCTGAATGCAAACATCTTCAAACAAACTTGTTTCATTTTTTAACTTTTAAATTTTTAATTACTGTTATTTTGCAGTCCTCTGAGTTACTTCTAACAAATGAAATGTTGTGCTCCATTAGTCCAGAAGATAAACTTACTGTAGGCTTTTGTCTATTGAGCTTTTAATTAAAAGAAACTGAATTAAGGATTAAAACTCATCAGCTGTGACTTTTGTTTTTAAATAGCTTTACTGCTTTCAGCGTTAAAAATTAGCAAACAGAACTGTATGTTATCATGATCCATGAATATTCCATTGTGGTGCATACTATTTTCCAGATGGCTCCTTGAGGACTGTATCTTACTCTTATGTCTGGATAACACCTATAACAAATAAGAATCAATTCTTATTAAAGCTTCCCATTCTTCTGCTATTAAATTAGAATCCATGTAATTTACAACCTTTTATACAGGGACCCTTCACTCATTCTTCCTCATGTCATCCATTTATTCAGGACTTGCTGCTTCTCAGGCATTAGTGAACAAATAAACACACTGCCTGTAAGACTGAAAAACACTTTCCATCTCCCTTTTTTGGCTAATATAAACCGAATGCAAGATATTCATAATGTCCTTTGATGTCACTTCCTTGATTAATATTTTCAGGCTTTTCCTTTTTTTTTGAGGTCTTATGCAACACTGGGCACATCACATCAAACAATACCCACTTACATGGTGGCAAACTTTTTCAGTTCACTTCCCTGAGACAGACTTAGTTCAAATTCTTTGAGACACTGCCTAGTTGTTTTTTCTGCACTGAAGTTTATTCACACAGAAAAGTGGATGGTAGAGAATGTCAGCTGGACAAAATGATCATCTAGTTAAGCTCCCTGTCTTCAGCCTGAATCAGCTACTTCTATGCATTCATTCCCACACGGTTATTCAACCATCAATCTTAAAAACCTTCACTAAAGAGGACTCCACCGCATTCCTAGGCTATCTATCTCATTACTTAAATACCTGCTCAAATACTTTCCTGAATTGCTGGCATAGTTACTTTTCTTAAGACTAAATGGTTTTGCCTTTCAAATGACAACTTTAATCATTAATTATATTTGGATTATATTTTATTAACAGATTATCTACCAGAAGAAAAGCAAGGGAAATATTCTGCCAGATAAAAATGTCAGTAGATGAAATCCTTAAATAGGGGAGAGCTAAATGTGGTTAGGATCTGTCATGATCTGGCAAGGCATAAATAAATAAATAAAAAATTAGAATCTCATTCAAAGAGTTAATAGTCAAGAACTGATGCCCCTGAAAGTAAAATAACAAAAGTGACTGTGTTCCCTCTGACACTATAAATCAGCCAAATGAAATTCCCTTAGAGGGACATAGAGGTAAAGGATATGAGAAGATCCTGTATTTCTATAAAGTATGAATACACGTTAAATAATTTTGTACAATGTAACACCTCTTGATAATTTATTTTGACAACCAATCATTATAATGTCTGTAGCAGATCATAATTAGGAAAATTAATATTCTCTTGCAAATAGAATTTTCTGCTGAATTATGACAAAAGAAAAATTGCTGCAATGTAATGACATGCCTGAATGTCTGAATGATAACTGGACATATGTTCCTCCTTTAAATGACTCGGTTGAGGCTATAGTATTTCATATTTGGGGCCAGTATTACACCTCACATAATGAAGAATCACAATTTATTAAAAGTTTCCCAATTTATCTTTCCAGATGGCTCATTTTTCACATTTGTTTTCGATATTCTTGCAATCGGTCTTTAATATCTAGCTTAACCTTTTCATGTAATAACATGAAAAGGCACAGCTGGCCAGTGAATGTTATTCAGGTTACATTAGCCTGAGATATCCATTTAGCTGAATCCTTTAACAGAGTCCTAAGTATGGGCACACAGATCTGGACTCATTTATGCGTATGAATAAACAGTACTGATGAGCCTGGTCATATGGAATCTGTGAGGCCACAGAGCTGTAGGCATGTCCTCAATTTCTGAATCATGGTCCAAAGGCATTGCAATGCAGTGCCAAAGAAAGCCACAAATCTTCAAAAGGTTAATAGTGTTCCTAAACAAAGGTGATGTTATTAACAAAAAATATATTGTCAGTAAAAAAACCTTTTTACCAAAACATTATTTCCTGGACTCAGTTAATTACAGAGATCCTTAGGGTGGAAGTTTCTGATCTCATGATCACTGTTTGGAGAAAGGCATTTGGGAGAAAAGACAGACAAAAGGGTAAGAGTTCTAGTTTCACATGTGAGGCATGACCAGATGAAAACATGCTATGACACTGTAGAAAAGTCCTATTTCCAGAAGCTTGAAGCAGGATGAATCCTTGAGAATCAGAAGGGAAAGGCCTGTGCGAGAGTTTCTCATGTTCATGGTGACAATCTCATCAAAGATTGTCAATCTCCCTTTTTACAAGGAGTCACATGGAAAAGACAAGCAGTGATGGGTACAAGTTACTCGTGGGGAGATTCCAATGGGACACAGGAGGAAAACTTTTCACAATGAGAACAATCAGCCACTGGAATAATCTCCCCAGGGAAGTGGTGGATTCCCCAACACTGGACACTTAAGATTCATCTGGACAGGGTGCTGGGCCACCTTGTCTAGACCGTGCTTTTGCCAAGACAGGTTGGACCAGATGACCCTTGAGGACCCTTCCACCCTGATATTCTGCGATTCTATGATTCTGTGAATAATTCTTGATTCATTACTAGTTTTTTTTTCCTCTGCTTTTGCTGACCAAAAATTTGGAAACTTTTGAGAAAGAGAAGCTGGAGGTAATTTTTCCCCATGGGTGTATTTCCTCTTCAGAAAGGAAATCATGCAGTAATTCAGAGCATTTTCTTCCCTCATTTAAACAGTCTTTTTCTCACTGATCTAATCTTCTGTCCAGAAGCTGCAAATAGCAGAAACCACTTTATGAGACTGACCCTTGGAGATGGTGGTTTTGAGTGGTCCGGCTGACAGCAGCAGACTTGTTGTGTGGGTAATCCCTTTTCACGAGACCAAATCTTTGCCAGGACGGGATTTTTCTCTGGATTCTGGTACACAACAACTTCTCTCACCCAGGGGAAAGGAAGAACTTCTCATCTGCCACTACAGGAAAGGTGGAGACACATATTATTATTATTATTATTATTATTATTATTATTATTATTATTATTATTATTATTATTATTATTATTATTATTGTTTCCATTCTCAGCATGCAGGATCATCTTTGAATATGAACAATATTTGGACCAAAAAGTGATAGAACATTATTATTATAAAAGAGTTGAAGAAAAGGCAAAATCTGAAAGTCAAATCCCTCTAGCAATTAAGAATTCTTTTAGCTTCTACAGACACAGGCATCAGAGCAGAGTTTCTACTGTGCTTGCATGCTATCTGCTGCACTACGGCTCAGATACAGTGCGAATACAGAGATATATTAAAGTTATTGACCAGCCTGTAACAACCAACTAGTTGCTTATTGTCCTCATTCTGTGTTAATTTCACTCAGGAATCATGATTGTGTGTGTGACATGTGCTTTTCCTCCCATAAGGCTTTTAAGTGCTTTCTTAACAGCTGCATATGTGGGCGATAACTCACACAACATTAAAGAACATTTTGATTAGAGTATGGAAATGATGCTGTCACAATGCAATCAGATTTTAGGAGAAATACAGAAAAACTTTTAATCAGAAGGTTTATGGGTAAGCAAAATGTAATTAGTCCTGATGTACCCTGTCTGGTCATGGCAGCTGGCAGCCTCCTGCTTGCAACAGGTATTGTGGGATCTTTTAGGGTTATGGTTAAAATTAGAAGAGAGATCTTTCATCGTGTATGCACAAACTGTATTTGATAAAGACTTTCAGTCTATCAGTGAAAGGGTTAGAAAGAACAGTACATGGAAGTAGCACAAAACATGAATCTGTGTTGAGGTAATGTATAGGTGTTTTGGGTTTTTTTTTTTAATGTTGGGGTCAAATAATCACTTTAACAACATCCAGGAGTACTAGGCTGGAATATGCCATTTCAATAACAGCTCTTCAAGCAACAGGGCATGCAGCCCTTTCCCTTGTAGTTACTGCTGGAGACAAAACCAGGGCCAACCATCTGTATTATATCACTTCTAAGAACCATGCAATCGCATATCATATAGTCACTCTTCTATAAACAGCATTTTTTCCCCAAGTTTTGGTATATCCAAGGCATGAAAACACCTGCTTGGTGACATAATTACTTGACAAGCCAAGACCAAGGAATTCAAATAGTTGTGCTTTGCTAAAAAGTATGATAAGAAAATGTGTTTATCAGCAGCACCACTCCTGTGTTTATCTCCCAGAAATCCCACTTCATGTTAGTTCAATAGTGCCACTAATTCACCTGTAGTTAATAGGTAATATTTACTGCTGTTCACAGAATTAAGTGACTGGATACTAATCTCACATTTAGCTCACCATAACTTGTAAGGGCTGACCTGTCAGAGCAGACATTGTACAGATACAAATTAAACCACTACACTGAAAATACCACAGTAAAACTTTAAAGAGGCATTATCAAAGTTGGTGACTTCGTTACATATACATACTTTTATAAATGCATTTGGTTTTTTTCAAATGGGCCTGCCATATCTCTCATTCAATATATCTCTATTTAAAACCAAAATATCGGTAAAAACCTCATCATAAAGAAACCACTCTGGAAGGCAACGAAGAGGTAGCAGAAATCTCAAAGGAGTTGTTTCAAAGAAGCTGAATTTTTTTTATTTTAGAGGAAGTGTGGTCTCAAGGACTACAACTGCAAATACTTTAATATTGAACAGGCCACAGGTCAATGTTTTAAGGAATAAGCAGAGTTAACTTTCTCTTGAAGGAGATGCCAGATGGCAGAACTGAAATGCTTGTATGCAAATGCAGATGCATATATTTATGTCAAAAAACAATCCTGCCATGGCATTACAGATCATTCCAGCACAGATTAGTTGCAATAAAGAGATGTTGACCTAATTAGTCATCCAAAAAGTACCAGAAAATTCAATGCCAAAGTTCATAATGTAATTCAAAATATAGTTTAAAAAGTGAGTAGATATCACAGAATCACAGAAACATCTAGGTTGGAAAAGACCTTGAAGATCATCCAGTCCAACCATCAACCCAACATTGACAGTTCCCAGCTACACCAGATCCCTCAGCGTTATGTCAATCCAACTCAAACACCTCCAGGGATGGAGACTCCATCAACCCCCTGGGCAGCCCATTCCAATGCCTAACAACCCATTCTGGAAAGAAATGCTTCCAAATAACCAGTCTAAACCTTCCCTGGTGCAACTTGAGGCCATTCCCTCTTGTCCTATCGCTTGTTACTTGGTTAAAGAGACTCATCCCCAGCTCTCTGCACACTCCTCTCAGGCAGCTGTAGATGAGGTCTCCCCTCAGCCTCCTCTTCTCCAGACTAAACCCCCCCAGTTCCCTCAGCCGCTCCCCGTACGACCTGTGCTCCAGACCCTGCACCAGCTCCGTTGCCCTTCTCTGGACACGCTCGAGTCATTCAATGTCCTTTTTGTAGTGAGGGGCCCAAAACTGAACACAGGAATCGAGGGGCGGCCTCACCAGTGCCGAGTACAGGGCTCAGATCCCTTCCCTGTCCCTGCTGGCCACGCTAGTGCTGACACAAGCCAGGATGCCATTGGCCTTCTTGGCCCCCTGGGCACACTGCTGGCTCCTGTTCAGCCAGCTGTCAATCACCCCCCAGGTCCCTCTCTGACTGGCAGCTCTCCAGCCACTCCTCCCCAAGCCTGTAGCGCTGCTGGGGGTTGTTGTGACCCAAAGGCAGCCCCCGGCATTTGCCCTCAGTGAAACTCCTCCAGTTGGGCTCAGCCCATGGCTCCAGCCTGCCCAGGTCTCTCTGCAGCCTCCCTGCCCTCGAGCAGATCAACACTCCCACCCAACTGGGTGTCATCTTGGTGTCATCACTCAATTCCCTCGTCTAGATCATCAATAAAGATGTTAAACAGGAGTGGCCCCAACACTCAGCCCTGGGGGACACCACTCCTGACCAGCCGCCAACCAGATTTAACTCTGTTCACCACAACTCTTTGGGCCCGGCCATCCAGACAGTTTTTTTACCCAGCAAAGCGTGTGCCCATCCAAGCCGTGAGCAGCCAGTTTCACCAGGAGAATGCTGTGGGAAATGGTGTCAGAGGCCTTGCTAAAGTCAAGGTAACCAACATCCACAGCCTTTCCCTCATCCAAGAATCAGATCGCCCTGTTGTAGGAGGAGATGAGGTTTGTCAGGCAGGACCTGCCTTTCATAAACCCGTGCTGACTGGGCCTGAGCATCTGGTTGTCCCACACATGTTGTGTGATGGTGCTCAGGATGAGCTGATCCATCAGGTTCCCGGGCACCGAAGTCAAGCTGACAGGCCTGTCATTTCCCGGATCATCCTTCCAACCTTCTTATATATGGGTGTCACATTGGCCGATTTCCAATCAGTCGGGACCTCCCCGGTCAGCCAGGACTGCTGGTAAGTGATGGAAAGCGGCTTGGAGAGCACCCAGCCAGCTCCTTCAGCACCCTCGGGTGTATCCCATCCGGTCCCATAGACTTGTGTGTGTCTGTGTGATGCAGCAGGTCACTGACTGTCTCCTCCTGGATTGCAGGGGTGTCGTTCTGCCAGTCTCTGTCTTCTGGCTGAGGACGCTGGATTCCCTCAGTACAACTAGTCTAGCTATTAAAGACTGAGGCAAAGAAGGCATTAAGCACCTCAGCCTTTTCCTCATCACTTGTTACCATGTTTCCTATGAGAAAGGAATAACATTACAAATATTAATGTTTTCTTTTATAGGATAAGTATCAATGAATTTTGTTACAATATTTGATCAGTCTGAAGTATAGTGTAAAGAAAGTATATGCAAAGAGAGAAAATGTACATGCATTTGTTCAGTATATCTTTTTGTATCTATGGAATTTATTATTCATACTGTCCCATTCCTTTACGGGTGCTAGGTTATTTCCAAACACAGAGCTGAAGTGAATCTGAAGAACAAGGGCACTATGATATTATAAAGAAAAATGTTTGAAGTGAGGCAATGGATATAGTATATAATATAAAGTAAGAACTGGAACACGACTGAATACTCTTTCTATTAACCTCTATAACATACTTCATCATTAGAGATACCTATTGACATTGTTATCTTCCTGTATGTATTCAGGTAGTCAGACTAGGGAGGCCACCCTAAGGACCTAGAAAGTGCAAACCTGTGGGGTGATTTCTAGAGCATCATGGAAGCAGCTAAGGAAAGAACTGAAAATAAAACATTACTCTTTAAAGAACTTTTTTTTGACAGTTGTTATTCCCTTTAACTCTTTACCATCTACCTTTTAAACTCTGCCTTATTTTATCATTTTAGCAAAACAACTTTGTTATATTTCGTCGAAGAGGGCCTGCACTCATCTCTTCTCACCCTCTTTATATGTGCCCAGTTGTAACTAATTGTCTCATTCTCAGTCTTATTAAATGCTGATAACAAGACAATCTCAAACCCTGTCACCTTCAAAAAGAAGAGGTTTAAATCTGTAGCCCAGTTTTACAGCTCAGGTTTCTACTAATTGCACAGTATGGTGTATTTTGCCATATCCTTGTTCTTGGATAATTTCAGTACACCTGAAAGTCAACATAGCTATTCACAGTACACCTGGTTAGTGGCATACAATTGCACAGAACTATAATATATTATGTAATGGATACAGAGCATGAAAAAAATAGTGAAAACCTACGAAACATCCACTGAATTTATTTTTAAAAACTTAGTTTTCAAGGAATTTCTCATCTCATCTTGTTTCTAAATATAAATTCCTCAGTTCATCAGAAACCTTTTCATAATACCTAATTCCACTCTGACCCTGTAAGGGCTGGGTGTCCTTGACTCTGTTCTAAGGCCCTTCCACAGCTGGAAACATTTTGTAAAAAAGTTGTTTGATTTTTAGCTAACCATGTGAAGTTGGTTACCCTTAGAAAGAGAGGGAGGAGGAAGAAGGGGAAAGAAGAAAGAGACAAATTCTTGATTTTTACCTATATTGAAGTCATCTGATAATCCTAAAAAGTCAGTATTTTTAACATGCTCCCTCTGCCTCAAAAGCATTGCAAGCTGTAACTTGCCTTGAGCATAAATGTTGGGCTAGAAGCCAATGAATCAGTTCAAAAAACAGAAGGTCTGTTGAGGCTCAAAGAAAAATCCTAGCCCTTTACTGAACTGATAAAACTCCATTTCTTTTCTTTTCTGCCACCTCTATGGAAACCCCTTTTCTGCTCTGCCATACTCCAATTGAGCCTGGCTATTCTTCTCAACCACTGAACTCCAATATGGTTTGTCTGTCTTTTTCTTTCCCTTCCTGTGATCTCAGCCACCTTTGTATGTCCCATTATCAGCCTCAGCAGCATCTCTGCTGTGCTTTGACTGGCAGCACAATCAGAGCTTGTTCTCTCTGGGATGCACAATGTGCTCTGAGGAATGGAGACCCCCTTGCACAAGGAATTAGACTTCAACAACATCAAAGGGAAGTGGGAATAGCTGGCAGAACCAATGGGCCCCATGATGGGCATCTACAATAACTACTTGCCACCCAGTTGCCTTTTAAGGTTTGTGGAAAAGCAAGGAGGGATAATGAGAGTTTGCTGAAGAGTCAGACAAAAGAATGAAGAAAACTTCATTTGCTGTTGCTGAAAGGAAGCATCAGAGCAGTGGGGGAACTAAGAATGAGTTAGAGTTTGCAAGGGAGAAGTCTGAAAATGATCCAGACTACAGGGAGGCCTTAACAACAAAGCTCAAAGCAGATATGGTCACCATAAGGTGCTGTGATTTGATCCATTATTATATTTAGGTGCATCTCACTTGGTTATCTCAGATATTTAGGAGTGTCTCCATCTCTAAGACATGATGTATTTTTCTGATTATAAATTCTCAGTATCCACCCCTGATGTTAAGCAGAGAATGAAGGCTCTCTGAAAGCAATGCTAAAGTGTTAATGTTTGAAAGCCTATGCAGATTGTCTTAAAGGTAAGTCTACCAATCTATTGGTCTACCCGTTTCAGATCGTCTTTGAGAACTGTCCTCAACGAGATCAAACCATTAAGTCGCTCTATTTATAACAGATATTTATATTGCAATCATCTCTCTTGTGCTAAATTCTTCTCAGAACTGGTTTTGTACCCTCTTTTGGTCTTGTTTCTATCTAAGAGTGAGCAACAGGGAGAAGAATTTGGATGCAGAAGGGAAGAAAATCAGGAGCAGGAGAGGCAGGGCTGGTGTTTGCTGATGGCAGCTGCTCACAGCCCACAGTTTTCAAGGATGTTCTAAACACAGAGTGGGCACAGACAAGCCTGGTGGGAAGACTTAATCCTGCAGCTCAGCAGAACTTCCCAGATGGGGCTGGACAGCTTCTGGGGTCAACTGAAACTGTGTTGTACAGTATTTGCAGCACATGCAGGGTGTACAGTACATACTGTAAGTAGAGGTGAAAGATTTAGGCCAGTGTCTCACCATCAGTGTAAACACAGGCACTGTGTAAACCTGGAGCTCTGGCTTAAAACTGAGGATGGCTCATTTTGGGAGAGCTCTGTTTTCCACTTCCAGACCTTCCCTTGATTTATGTTTCAGGTGTGACAAGCTGCTCTAATAACAGCTCCTGTATCACCATAAATTTCTACCTCAGCATGTTAAGGAAGTAAAAATTGGTTTAGTGATATTTTCAAATGTAGTGCTAGAAGTTTTAGCTGGGAGATTACTGCCACAGGTGAGGCAGAAATCTTTCATAAGGGGTGGAAATAGACCTGATAGGGAGCACCGATTAAACCAATCAAACTATTTCTGTGAGGTTTATGCAGGAAAGTTGTAGACAGAACAGGTTTGCATATGTTCATGAATCAAATGAAGAAGCAAACAGAAAACTTCTGAGAGATCTCAAAGAAATAAAAAAAATCCCTTCTAATGAAAACTAATAAAATTCCAGCATTTTGAGTACACTTGGGCACTGTGAGAGTTTCTATACAAGAAAAAATAAAATAAGTGTAACCATGCAGCTTGTGAAAAAGTGAACTTTTATGGGTTTTTTATTAAGGTGAATTCACCCTATCCAGTAACTAGGGAATATCATACTACGCAGCTGAAAGAAATTTGCAAAGGCACCTACCAGGAACAAACAGGGGATGTTTCTTTCCCTAACAGGGAAAAGAGGAGAACATGTGAGAAAGAAAGGAAAGAGAAAAAAACCAATCTTCTTCACTTGTCACCTTTCCCTTAGGAAGGCAGAAATTCTTAACAAATATTTATGAACATCAATTTATCATAATAATTTTCTCCAATTAGGTAATGCTTGGGAAGTTTTTGACCATAAATACCTCAAGATGCCTCCAAACTCAGAGTTTGCAAGACTGATATGGCAAGAAAGTGAGATTTACCTCATTTAACCTTATCATTTACACTGAAAACATAAAGAGCTTTGTAGAAGACATTTTAACACAAACTAGTCATGACAGACTATCTTCATAATCAGTGGTCACTTCCAGAGCAAAATTCATATAATGGCTATTTTAGGAATAGGTGAACTTTAGGACAAGATGGCCTGAGATGTCTCAGCATGTCCCCAACATCTAAAGAAGAAGGCCTCAAATAACTGTACTAGAGGCTGAGTCTATGGGCAGACATTTTATTCCAAACAGATGCCATCTAGAAAGTCATGGATGATTATATAGTTAGAAGTTACTGGTCTAGTGTCACATTCAACCACTGTGGGTTGGTGAATCTTGGACTGCTGGGTGTACTAAGAAAAAAGCATTCAGGTCAAAGAAGGCATCTAGATCAGAGTTGAGCACTTCAGTCCATCTATGCATCACCCTTCAGCTCCTGAACGGGCCACAGCAATGCCACCTACAGGCATTACCTAACATCCACATTATGGATGTGCTGTGTTAGATCCACTTCCCATGGAACTTGAGAATGTACAAAGACAGATCATGTTATAATCCACATCACTGTTTTTCATAAAACATCTCACATCCTTCAGAGTCAAACTGAGCAAAGAATTCACAAGATATCAATAAGTGAACAGATTTTCAAAAGAAATGCACACACTGCATACACAGCATTTCAGGGTGTATGGCCATAATCATAGAATCGTAGAATCATTCAGGTTGGAAAAGACCCTTGGGATCATCGAGTCCAGCCATCAGCCCTACTCTACACAGTTCTCCCCTACACCATATCCCCCAACATCTCATCTAAACGACCCTTAAACACATCCAGGGGTGGTGACTCCACCACCTCCCTGGGCAGCCTATTCCACTGTCTGACCACTCTTTCTGTGAAAAATTTTTTCCTAATGTCCAGTCTAAACTTCCTCTGTTGGAGTTTAAAGCCATTCCTCCTTGTTGTGTCACTAATCACCTGTGAGAAGAGACCAGCACCAACCTCTCCACAATGCCCTTTCAGGGAGCTGTAGAGAGTGATGAGGTCTCCCCTCAGCCTTCTCTTCCTCAAACTGAACAGTCCCAGCTCCCTCAGTCTCTCCTCATAGGATTTGTTCTCCAGGCCCTTCACCACCTTCGTTGCCCTCCTCTGCACTCGCTCCAGCCCCTCGAGATCTCTCTCGTATTGAGGTGCCCAACACTGGACACAACACTCCAGGTGTGGCCTCACCAGTGAAGAGCACAGGGGGACCATCACCTCCCTGCTTCTGCTGGTCACATTATTTCTGGTACAAGCCAGGATGCCGTTGGCTTTCTTGGCCACCTGGGCACACTGCTGGCTCATGTTCAGCTGCTTGTCAGTTAGAACCCCCGGATCCTTCTCTTCCAGACAGCTCCAGCCACACCTCCCCAGGCCTGTAGCCATGCTGGGGGTTGTTGTGGCCCAAGTGTAGGACCTGGCACTTGGCCTTGTTGAAGCTCATCCCGTTAGCATCGACCCACCGATCCAATCTATCCAAGTCTCTCTGTAGTGCCTCCCTATCCTCATGGAGATCGACACTCCCGCTTAACTTGGTGTCATCTGTGAACTTACTGATGAAACACTCTATGTCCTGATCAAGATCATCAATAAAGATGTTGAACAGAAATGGTGCCAACACCGAGCCCTGAGGAACACCACTTGTGACCGGCTGCCAGCTGGATTTAGCTCCGCTGACCACCATTGTCTGGGATCATCCACCCAGCCAGTGCTTGGACCCAGCAGACTGTTCACTCATCCAGGCCACGGGCAGCCAGTGTTTCTATGAAAATTCTATGGGGAACTGTGTCAAATGCTTTTCGAAAATCCAGGTACACAATATCCACAGCTTTTCCCTTGTCCAATAATAGGGTCATCTTGTCATAGAAGGAGATCAGGTTTGTCAAGCAGGACCTGCTTTTCATAAAACCATGTGACTGGGCCTGATCCCCTGGTTGTCCATTATATGACTTTTAATGGCACTCAAGATGACCTGCTCCATGACCTTCCCTGGTCCCATGACCAAGGTCAGACTGACGGGTCTATACTTTCCTGGACCGTCCTTTCTGCCTCTCTTGTAGATGGGTGTTGCATTTGCCACCCTCCAGTCCAATGGGACCTCTCCAGTTAGCCATGACTTCAGGTGAATCATGGAAAGCACCTTGGTGAGCACATCTGCCAACTCTTTCAGCACCCTTGGGTGTAACCCATCTGATCCCACAGACTTGTGTGCATCACAATGCACCATTATCTGAGGAGACAGAGGCACGCTTTTGAAAAATCATTGCAGATACTGTAAAATTTGAAACCTGACCAAAAGTAGTGATGACCATGATTTTTCTTCACATGAAAGATTTTAGTGTCATTAAGCAAGATGAGACATGGACTCAGAAGAAAGAACATCACCTCTTGAAACACCGACACCACAAAGATTGTCCTTGGAGATCTTCCCATTCAGGCAGTGATCCCAAATAACCCCGCTCCTTTAATGCAATGTGGCATCCAGGGCTCAGGATGATAGACTGCAGGCCATATGCTAGATCTTTGTATTTGCTAAAAATAGGACATTTTTTTCTATCCCGCTAGGGACAAGTCAGTATAAATGTGACCAGAAACCTGGCACAAATCCATAAGGCTGAGATGAACAACAGAGGTCCTTCCTTCAGGCTTGTCAGACAGCAGCCTAATCAAAATTCTCTAAGGACAGGAAGGAGGGTAGAACTGATAGCTAAGTTTATTTTTCCTCAAATGCTTCACTCACTCTTTGATCCCTATTCTGTAGAGTAACATGCACACTTCAGCCACTGATGATGATGATTGAAGAGCCAATGCCAATGCAAACATAATTTTCTCTGCACTCTCCTTCCCTTTCTCTCCTGGACACTGCCAGCATTAGACATCTAGCGTAAAAGATTTCAAAAGGGTAGAAAATGCTGGCAGAGTAACTGTGCACACAGCTGCTTCCTCCTTCCTTTGCATTAGCACCTATTTCATGTTTCATAGAATGGAGCTGAATCTCAAATTCACTTGAAAACTATTAAACAAACACCAATTATTTTTGAGGGACATAATCTCCCTTTTGCTGACATTCCCTAAAAGCCCCTTCCTGCTGTGATTCCCGGAAGCTTCTTGAGAAGTGCCACCAGGATGAGCTCTTATTTCCTGAGTGCTGTTATTGCCAGTCCGTCTACTACCTGTCCAATTTCCTACACATCTGATGTCCCTGTCTTTGTACTTTTGAATGTGATACAGAACAGGCTATAAAACACAGTTTTTATGCCTAACTTGTGGGTGGATCACAGTTCTTGGTGTTACTCCCTGCTCATAAAAGCAAGGCCAGTTTCATCAGCTGATCCCTCCCACTAATACAAACTAGTGCAGATGACTGGGAAACAAACTGTCCATCAAGATTTTCTTGACCAAGGGAGTGAATCACTTTTCTTGGTTTAAGATGTTCCTTTTTCCCCACCATTGTCAGATCCTTGTCCTTTTCTCCCTCCAGGTTTCCACGAGCATGATGAGATGGCAGCTACACAAAGAGCTCAATGGCACCCAGCACAGAGGTGGGGGTATCAGACTTTTCTGAGGAGGGAGGAGGAATGTGCAGGAACCCCAAACTGGATAAGTTGCTGACTAAAGAAAAATGTGCTTCATCAGTGGCTGATCTCCTTTAGGATGCAGCCCATATATCCACCACCACCTTGCTGTCTACTTGCCCTTGCCAAGATTCCTCATCACCTTGGTTGTGCCAAATGTCACATTGACTCTGTGCTGCCATGATCCAATCGAGGCTGCAGCAAAGAGAAAGAAGACAGGAGTGATTTTTTTCTTTCTTTTTTCTTTTTTTTTTTAAAAAAAAAAAAAACACTTTTTTTTTCCTCCAAAATCACTTACAAGTGATAAGCCAAAGTGAAAAACCCTCATGACTGCTGCAGAAATAAACCTTTGTTTTCTATCTTGAAAAAGGATCTAACCTAAAAACCCCCACAGATATACGAGATTAATTTTCACTACTTTGTTTCATACTATTTATAAGAAGCTCTTGCTGAGTTTTAGATTTTATGGCTCAGCCTGCTGGCTGAAAATACTTTCTGTCCACTCTTGAAACCTGATTGATTAGCGTTGCTAGCCAAATAGCAGTCTGTATCAGCAGACCCAGGCACGCAGGCTGGAACATGGCTTGCAACACTTGTTTTCAATTCCCATATTTATACAGGAGCACACTGCAGAAAACGCCTTAGTGCATAAGCAGAGACAGCATGAAGCCTTCAGCTTGGTTCCCTGATCCCATGTTTTGAAAACCTCAGGCAGATACTGGATGAGATCAGCAAGGAGCACTGTGAGGACAGAGGCATTGTGTCAAAGAGATGGTCAAGCTGATCTTCAGTAGGACAGTGGCAGAATGACAGAATTAGACACAAAGCTTGCAATGGTCTTTCTGCTTTAAGGCATGATGCTCACACATCAGGTTGTACACTGAAAGAGGTGGGAGTCACCTGAGTGAGTTATGCTCTGGGGTGTGATACTTGACCACTCTGACCATGTCTGTAAGGATGTCATAGCATACACATATCTGCTTGAATGAATATTTCTCCCAGTTCTGCACAGAAGAACTAACATTGTAAGCAGATAACCCAGATTAAAAGACAAGGCAGTTCAGCAAAAGATATATATGCTCCCTCTCTCTATCTCTGCCCCCAACATGGCTTGATCCTCAGAAATTATTAAATTAAACAGGAGTTCCAAGCAGTAACTAGAAATTTGGAAATGTGTTTTGGAAAGAGCTATTAATTTGTACACAGAATAAAGAAATCTGTAAATTCATTGAGTGGCCTTGAGTTAAAATTTTTACATCACAGTCTAATTTATTTTAAACAATTCCTCAGAATCAGGTCACTGAATCTGGAGTGTCAATAGGAGTCAAGAAAAACCCCTGAGCTAAACTTCCAGAGTGGAGGAGTGGGAAATGGGAAGGGCCGCTATACAAATACCACCTGGCACAAATGCCATGTTTGCCCTCCTGCAGCATCTATCTCTGATTTATCCAGATGCTTAAAATGTCCCTTCCTCATTGTCATAATCATTACAGTGTCTGAGCACTCCCGAGTGCCTTACTCTGGCACTTTCTCCCACTTTACAGGTGGGAACAGAGACAATAAGACTTAGACAACTCACTCAAGAATCCAGGAACAAAGGCAAGAACTGCCCAAATACTTGCGGCACACTAGAATTAAGCAGCTCTTCCCTTAAGTGCGTACTTTAAAAGTTCTCCAAGGACTCCGGTATGCTGTCGTAATGGAGCATTAGTTACAGCTTAACTCTAATAGAAAACAGTTTTAATGATTCACTGGGTGGTTTCTTAAGATTGCCTTGCCTCAATGGCCCTAATCTTCAGTGATATTTATAGACCTTATTCCCATTGATTTCAGACAGAGTTATTCATCTAAATAAAGCCAGACTGCTGAGTTCTTGAGCAGTGTCCTATGCCTTGGTTTCATGTCCTGATAGTTGGATAGAAACATTTGTCTCTAGTAGTACTCAGGACAGAGGATGCTTTAGTTAATCAAATATCAACCTTTACCTTCAGACTGGTTTTTTGAGTTTTGTCTCTGTGCACTGCAGTGCACTTTCTCTTCTGTGAGGGCATAAATTAGCTTCAGACTCAGCAGGCAGCATCTTCACTTAAGTGGTACCACTAACAGAAGGGGAAAGGGAGGCCAAGTGGTTCAGCTCTAAGTAACATCATCCAAGCAAGCAGAAACAGCAGGTTTTGGTGTGTCACATGCCTCACACAGTGCTCTGGTTTCCTCCCTCAGAGCACAAAGGAATAGTCCACATTTGTGCCAGTAAATCAAAGCTCAGCATTTCCGACAGCAGACTGTTCCCAGCAATGCAATACAGTACATGGCACCTTCCCTGTGTAACCACATTTTTGTGGGGGATTATGCATCTGTTCCTCACCTTCTAAGAATTGTTTAGACAGGACCAAGGTTATGAGCACTTTTGAGGCGTGGATTCCCTATACACATCACACGAAAACATTGTGTGAGTCAAGTCTGCAGGCTGGAACTGTTGCTCCTCTACCGTTGGTCACCTTGAGTCTATAGTAAAGGCATTATTCGATAATGCAGCTGTGAAAACAAAATGCTAAACCTAGAAACGTTAAGCACTGCTAATGATACCTCTGCTTATAGTGGTGTTATAAACAAGGATATAAAGAAGGATATTTGTTAAAAAGAAGCTTATGTGTTCCTCTCCCTTCATCCACCTGTGAAGAATTGTGAGGCAGACCTGGTGCACGTTTGCAAAGTGAGTTGAAACAGTTATTAATTATGGCAATGTATTACTATTCATAAAGTTAATTTTACAGTAGCATATTGATGCTAAAGCTCATGGGGGAAAGCTCTTCTGCTACCCGAGGAAGTAGAGGACAGGGAGGAACAAACTGGTTCATTTCCATAGATGTGTCTATGTATGCTGATGCAGAGCTGCTTTGGTTAAAATCCCTTTAAACTTTGATGATGCAGATAAGAAAATCAAATCATATCATACTATTAGTAGACAATAAAAAAAGGACTTGATATGAACCTGGGGAGATTTAATAACCTAGATCCACACACTGTCCACATCTCATCTTCATATTAGGGCAAGACTTGGGTATGAAGCAGACCTTTCTTCCTTACCCCTTGTTTCCCACATCTTGATTTCAATACACTGGTGCTATCCAACAGATCCTCCAAGTGCTTGGGGCCTAGAGCTTGGAGCATCCTGGGTGATGCTTAGACCCACAGACATAGTCAAAATGAATTTGAGATTTACCCATTAGCCTTTTTTACTTACTGTCAGATAGGACAGTCTGGAGTAAAAGGAAAGAGGTATCTAGGGAGGAGATAACACCTCCTGTAACGTCAGTGTACAATGGTTCTTTAATCTCCATACTGGGATAAGAGTTAAACCAATTTATGTAGACACACGGCTCTGATGCCAGCCAAGCTTTGCAAGAGGCACAGATGCTGTAAGCAGATGAGAAGGCTGAAGACACCAGATGCCGGTGACACTGGGAGAGGCAACCCAAATGAAGTGACACACACATCACCAGAGAACAGAGCTGCTGCTCACTGCATGAGATATAGGAGCTGGAAGTCTCAGATATGGAGTGATAACAGAAAGGCAGCTTGGTGGCAGATTGTGTCTTTCAAATAAATACATGTGGAGGAAGCAAGAAAGCACAGTCAGCCACTATAGTGACTCTCCCCCCTTCCCTCTACCACCCTCATTCACTCACAGAGATGCAATTGCAGTGGTGGGCTGAGTGACAGCCTTTGGGCTCACCCAGGGGATGAACAATGCATCAGGACTGGATAAAAGGCATAAGACAGACTTCTTTCTCCCAGAGACTTCATCAGCCAATGGGAACAAGCTATTCACCAAGGGCAGTGGAAAGCCAAAGGCAAAAAACCCCAACATTCTCAAAAAAACCCACATTTGGTCAGGAGATATTCTGTGGCAAAATTGCAAAAAGCCACATGTGAGCAAGTGTTTAGCTTATTTGTATGCTTATACTGGTGACTCACTGTTGTGGTGTTTTTAATAAATTATTGCTGTGTCCTTTTCTCTATTGTTAAAACTTCCTTTGTTTTATATACTCAGGAAAGAGAGCTTAAAGTCGTTGAGGACAGACCTTTTTTTAAAAAAAACACATCAGTTCTGTGCCCTGCAGCAGTCAAAAGGCAAATGAAACATTTAGAATTATTAGGAAAGACACCAGGTACACATTCTCTTTGGGTCCCTGCATAAATTCACAGTGTGACATGTCCTGGATACGACATTCAGCCCTGCAACACATCTTCAGACAACAAAGATACAAAAAAGGACAGCATGGGTAATTTTTGGTATCAAAAAGTCTCCACACTAAACTTTTGTTTGGAAGGCACATGAGAAGATGAGGAAATGTGGTGAAAGAAATGGTAGGAAAGGAAATAGTAGAAAACCATGAGTGGTATGGGAAAGGTGCAAACTTGGAAGGGTGTTGGAAGTATCTGGTAACAAATTTCAACTGATGTTAGCATGACTTAAAATTCAACTGCGGAACTTACCGTCCCAAGATCTTACAGAGGTCAAAACTGTGAAGGGATTTGGAGGGAGAAGGCATATTAATGGAGGATCAGCAACTGGTCAAGAGGCAATCTCCAGCCCTGGCAGGCTTCCAAACTGATGGGGTATTACATGTGTAAACTCTTCCGTACACTCCCATCAAATACATTTCATTCTCTCCTTTCTGATAGATACTAACCTAACAGCTTCATTATTTCTATTATATACCAAAGGAGATGAAAGCTGTTCCTATTAAAAATTTCTCTCTGGGCCCTTCCTTTGAGTTGGAAGGGGTGCCCATCTGAGCAGAGCCAGAGTGGCACCTGGCAGGGAGGTTGCTGCAGCATCACCCTGAGCATGGTCTTTCAGGAGGTAGACATGAAAGGTGTTTGCAACCCAGCAGAAAGACTGATGTGTGCCCCATAACTGACAGGTATTTCTGCAGGTGACGGCCCCCCATGCTCTTCCCAGCTCACTGCTGCTTCAGTGACTGCTGCAGAGAGAGACACATGGTCTACCCAGTGCAAAATGGAAATGATGTTGTTCTTCATTTATTAACTAGAACAGAGTGTGAAGGAAGAATTACAGAGACCAAGTGCACAGCTTGAAGCTCCACACTGTACCAACAGCAGAGATCTGCAGAGACTCTGACTGCAATGCTGTATGTGCTGCACATATTAAAAAAAAAAAAAATCTTGGCTTTAAAAAAATCCTTTACTTTGTACATTGCTTGCACTACCTGGAAAACATCAAGTATGTAAGATATGTTCCCTGGCTTTTAAGAGAGTCATCTCAGGCCTCTGAGACAGCAAGACCTCGCCATGTCCATGTTTACAATATTTCACCCAGCAATGAGCAGACACATGATGAACCCTCTCTGTTAATTAATACCCATCATGCCCTTTCCTGTCCAGGGTAGTCAGCACTCATTCTGCTCACAGTTGAGTAGCTTTAATACATAGATGTGTGATGTGATTTTTGCATAGGATTAGTTACTATCCACTCAAAAGCAGATCCTTCAAAGAGTGCCTATTGGCAGGACAGTGAACTTTCATTATATTTAGCTGCAAGGGTGTTTTTTCTGGGCTACATGAGACTTTGCATACAAAAATATATCCGTTTGGTTTGGGTTTTTGGTTGGTTTGGGTTTTTTTCCTCTCTTAAAAAAGCTTGAGATGTTAATTACAGGTATCAGAAATATACTGCCTGGTTTATTGTCACAGCAGAAAGAGAGCAAGTGAAGGGGATGAGGGAAGATAAATTTGTCTTAGTATGTATTTGGAGACCTTTCACTGATTTACAGTCCGACTAAAGCTAAACATTCACAATACCATAATCATGAAAACAGTTTTGTGTCACCTCAGCCAGCTGGCATGCTGTATCTCTTTAGCCCATTTTTTCATACTTTTTTTTTTTTTTTTCTTGCTACTGTAAGACCATAATTTTCTTCAGGACTTGGATTTTATTTCTTTGCCCTTTACAGAAAATAAGGCAGTTGTGGGCAACAACTCAGCAGTAAAGACAATTCTGGCAGAAATCAAACCTGTTCCTGATGCGTACAAACATCTGCATTCCTGCTAGTATCCGCTCCTCACTTTTGTGGATTTTTCTCCACATTCCCCTTAACAGCTGCTTGAGACACCTAATGAAAAAGAATACTTCTGTATACCCCATTTACTATCTGCTCCATCGTTTACCCCCAAAGCATTTTGAAGCCCTCATCACACTGGTGATACAAGAGAAATAAAATGTAAACGAATATTTATGAAAATAATTATGTTGTTTATAGTGATAAAACTACTGTATCCAGAAACCTACATGATGAAAGTTTATCATATGCCTACAGAGAATTTAGATATATGGAGCTTTTAAGATTATTCTCTACCAATATAGCACAGCAGTCTGTGATTCACACGTGTTTCTAGATTTCTTTCAATCCGTGAAACAAAAAGGTGGTAAGAAAGAGTTTACCGGTAAGTAAATGGTTGACTAATAAAATGTCTCTCATGTCACTACATCAGTACAAGCAAGGGATGTACTGTGGCCTTCACCCAAGTATTGTCATTCTAGGGACAGAACTTCTGCTGCTATCATCTTTATAATGAATTTGAAGCTTTAAATTATCAGTGATTCAAAAAATTACTACCTGATCCTAATAGAGAGCAGCTTTCTGCTAGACAGTGTATTTTAAAGCAAAACTAAAACCCAAATATTAGACATGGAATTATATATGGAATGCAAAGATTTATAATGATTTATAATATTTACAATATCACTTTTCTACAACAATAATATAATCCAGCTACCAGTGAAGAGAAATTGTTTGGGGATTTTTCCTCCAATACAAAGGCTTTCCAATGATTAGTTTTTAGGATAAATATTAACCATCTGTCTTTCTATCCAAACTATTTGTAACCCACAATTACTGTCTTTACAGTGGTTTCCTACTGATGCTTGTATAACTATAGCCAAAGCTAAAGGTAATTTAAGAATTCATTCTCCAAGAGTTAGACAGAAATTGGCATGAAAAATTCAAGATCCAGTCCCTGCACTAACATTTATTCTGGTGGTGTTGGACGGCAAATGATTTGTGTTAACCTAAAGCAATTTGGCAGCACACTACCTTTTCCTCTAAAAAGTAACGTGTTTTTTTTCTGCCAGTTTGTCTGTAATCCAAAATCTAAACCTTTCATTTCATAAGAGAGAACAATCTTTCATCTTTGTGATCACTGAGATAACCTTCAAAACAACAATGAACAGTAAACAATGCAGCGATGTTTGCCTCAGCAAGAAACAATAACCATGAGCCATTATTTGCTTCTAATCATTCATTAGGTAGCTTGATACACTAATTGCAATGTCTTCAAAGGAACTAAAATGAAAACATGTTACTACGCTACTTAAGATTTTTTCGAAGATGAATTGCCCTAATTGAAGAAAAAAAGCAAACCCATGCAAATATGAACTAATACCTGTGCAAAATATTTGTTTACCAATTGACCTGTACAGAGAGGTCCCGGTGTTCCCATTCAGTGCTACAGCTGGGACTCAGTCCTTGTGGAGCGCAAGGATCAGGGTTTTTCCTCTGCTTTCACCATGAGGTGCCAGGTGGCCGTGGCATGTATAGAAACATTTACAATGCTGTGGGATTTTTTTATCATGTTCTTTGAAATGAAACACAGGCAAATAAAATATAAGTAGGCTGCAGGAGAGCAGAGAGCACCATGCTCCAATCCCAGTGCCAGGTGCAGTCAGTGTACTGAAAATGCACATATCCACTGGGGTGCCTGGAAATGGAGCCCGTCTCTGAGCGCCTGGGACTGTCAAGCTTGCTCCCAGCAGCACTGGCTTTAAATTATCACAGGCACGTACCAAGCTTCAGAGAGATGCAACCTACAACTTCTAAGAGAGAAGAGCTTCTCAGCAGAGTCAGGCAAAGATGAACTGTGTCCCGTGCAACATGCATTATTAAGGGCACGACAGAGATGAGAAACAAGGAGACAAGTGCCAGTTAATTCCTTGAAGACATCCCAAATCCTGTGTGAAATTACTGGGTACGTACTAAAAATTTCAGGGACAACAGAGAAGCTCATTGCCACTTACAAGAACTGCCTAATTAATATTCACTTTACCTCAGCCAAATTTTATATTCTGCTGCTCAGTTATGTAAATTGGGCAGCATTTTTCGCTATGATTAATAGGTCCTTAAACAAGCAGATTTTACTGCTTGAGATAACACTGTCAGGAGCCATGTTTTGGGTTTTTTTGTTTGGTGAGGGGTTTTTTTCCAACTAGCTTTTTCTGCTCCAAATTATCTTCTCTTTGTTTAGCTTCAGAAATGATTCTGATGTTATTCAAGATGATATCTACTACTAAGTATGCCTTGTATGGTTCAGCATTTCATTCAAAGTCATGTTTGATATTTATCACAATAATCTCTCATTACAAGTAGAAAACTTCATCTATTGCATACAATATGAATGTGAGTAATTTGCTATTGGAAGAATCTTGATTTCAGAAAGAGTGAGACAGGAAAAGAATCTTATTGATTTTTAGTTAGAAGTTGACATTACTGATGAAAACATTAGTATCTTTGAAAGGAGAGCTAGAAAACTGTGTTTGAGAATTTAAGTGAGAGATATTAAACAAATGCAATTATAATGGAGACATACTTCAACATAAGCCTGTCTATCAGAAGCTGAGACAGCATCAGTACTGGTCAGATTAACAACTATATTATAAACAACCAAAGGGAGGGTGTTTTTAGCCTTGGAAACTGGACATGACTGACAATGCTGTAATCCTTTCAAGAAACAATTTTCCAGGGAAAAACAATGACATTTTGTGAATACAAGTATTTTTTAAAGCACATATTTATTTCGATATATAACATGATATAGTAATAAAACCGTCTATGTAACTTCTATTCAATTCGTATATAAAGTAGTAGGGATTTTACTTTTAATATAGTTCTTTGCCAGGAACAATTTTTCTAGGATACTACAACCAGCTGCTACTGTACTACCAAGTAAACAACTCCTATTTTCTTCCTCAAAGAATCTTATATTTGTTGTAAAGAAACACCTTGAAACCTTGAACTAAAATAGCTCTTTACAGAACTTTTAATATTTTAAGAAAGAAAAAAACAAACCTTCTTGATATGCCAGTAGATGTCTTAGTAGTAGCACATAATCTTCCTTTGTTCTCTCTTCAGTAAGGACATACAATTTTGTCTGTAAAATGTTGAATGTGTTTTAAAATGAAAGCCTATTCAAATCAATGTACTTTTAATTTTATATCAGCTATTATACATAATCCATTTTCTGACATGCCAATAATGCAGAATTTTAGAATGTTTCATTTTAAAACAAAGTTTCACATCAAGTTTTTAGGTGTGGGCTTCCAAAGGAGGATCTTTCCTGTCTCAAAGTGAAGGTAAGTGTCCCATGGCTTGTCACATTTACACAGCCTTCTTTCCTCACTACTTTAAGTTTTTCCTCTTGCCTGTTGTGTCCATTTTCTTCCGTTTCAAGGGGATAAATTCCTCCCTAGATTCAATAGTTGTCAGTTAGCTACCTCTGAGCCCTTTGCTCTGAAGCAGCTCCACACACCTTTGCCTTCTATGTCCTAGAGCTGCTACACTGCTCTCTCTCTCTCTTCTCTCAGGTATTTCGAAACACATCTCAGGCAACCTCCCTTTCTTCCTTGATTCAGTAAGTTCTCTCCCTAGGCCATCTCAATAGTGAAATGCTCATCACTGCTCTGTGTCTTAGGTGAGGTCCCCCAAGGTCTTTGGACTGCACCTGCTGTCCTTTTTCTCAGTTAACAAGTGAATCAGTCACAAGATACACACCCACGGGACACCAGTTTGCATTTATTCCCATGCTCATGTAACTATTTGCTTTTCCATTAAGCTTTCCAAAAGTATTTTCATTTTTTGCAGCCTGACTTGCATAATATTTCTGTAAGATCTTTTCTCTTTGCAGTTTTCCACAGTAGCTTCTCTTCCGTCATTCACACATATTTCAAGGTCACAATGCCAGGCAGGTCAACTTAAAAAAACCCAAACCAACAAAACATACATACCACAAGAAAGATGTTTGACAAAGAATTCTAAAAGCACATTCCTAAATCAAATCGGGATGATGAGAATGCCTGCACTAGTTACAAATTTATATGGTTTAGATATATTTTAAAACTTCTAAAAATCCATGTTTGTTTGTTTCTTGTACATACAAAACTTTCCACAGCTACAAATTGGAATTATTTTTTTTTGTAATACTTGTTTACAGTTTATCCACCAAAACTAAAAAGGATCTAGGAATTAGAGTGCACCAAAATTCTGAAATTATAATATTAATTTGAAAATATACTAACTAAATCATGTGATAAACTCAAAAAGCTCAGACTTGCTTCATGCAGGGGCTCTATAGTTTTATTTTCTTATATGGACCTCTGGGATTGCAGAATCTCATGAGAAGAGGCTTTCAAATAACTTTTCTGGTACTTCATGTTTTCAGTAAGGCCTGTAATACTAAAAGGAATGGTATTTTCCAGTCTGGGCAAGAAAGTGCAACACAGAGAAGAAAGGAATCAAAAGAAAACAAAGTTAATGTCACTTTCCGCAGAAATGGTGCAGGATTTAAGCATGATTCAGTTTCCGATTTCATAAAAATGGAATTGTCCATCACTAATTAAAATGGTAATTATAACAAGGAGTGTGTCTTCATTTTTGTAATAGATATTGTCCTGGGTTCGGCTGGGATAAAGACCACTTTCACAAGAAGCTGGGAGGACACACAGCCAGGACAGCTGACCTGAACTAGCCAAGGAGACATTTTCAATACCATATGACAACATGGTCAGTATATAACTGGGGGAGCTGGCTGGGGTGAGGCGGGATTGCGGCTCAGGAATGGGCTGAGCGTTGGGTTCCAGATGGTGAGCAATTGCATTGTGCATCACTTGCTTTATACATTCTTTTATTAGTGTTATTGTTATTAATAGTTCTTCTCTCCTTGTATTGTCCTATTAAATTGTCCTAATCTCAACCCATGAGGTTTTACCCTTTCCTTTCAATTCTCCTCTCCATCTCACCCAGGGGCAGGAGTGAGCGAGTGGCCATGTGGTACTTAGCTGCCAGCTGGGCTTAAATCATGACACACATGTAATATTTTCTCTTTAAACAGTCTAGAGTAATAGAAGGATGAAATCTGCTCATAAAGAAAAATTTTGTCCAGGTCACGCTCATCTTAGGTGAGTTACAGTGAACTGAACACTGAGTAGAGGCTTCATGATCTGGCCCACAAGCAGGAACTTGTTAGAGGATATCAAGACTCTTTTAAAGTCCCAGGCTTAAACAATAAGCAGCTCTTAATGGATGTTCCTAAAAATAGAAAATCCTCAGGATGGATGCTAAAAAGATCTTGTGAGAGACATCCCCACAACAAGAAGAACTGGGAGAAGAACCTCTCAGGAGTGGGAAGTCTTCAAAGGCGACCCCTATTAACAAGAAACTTCAAAAGTAGGATGTGACATGATGTGAAAATCCTCCCACTGATGTTGAGCACTTTAAAGATAGAATCCCCTGAAGCGAAATGGAGCCTTTGAAGTGGCAAGTATCAGCATCAACTTTCAAATGCATAAAGGTGCAGCATACAGCAGGACTAGTGCATCAGTGTTACAGAGCTCCTGGTGACATGATCCCTCGCTCAAGTCTGATAAGCCTAAAGGCCAGCCAAGAGGGCAAGCAAAGAGAAATAACATTTAGCTGACCCTAACAGACCTCTTTGATCTCTCCCAATTAATCTTCCTAATGCTGAAACAAAACCGTGTTCAAAACAGGAGTGAATAGTTAAAAAGATTTGCCCCTGTAGAGTTGCATGTTACAGTACTCTTCCAGATGAGGCGGGGAAAGGTTTGCCCTTCTATTTTTCTTTAGTTTGCATAAGTGTAAGACATTTAATTGATTGATATATTTGTTAATGTTTCGCCTTTTATTCAGAGCAGTTTGGTTCTGTGATTCTGAGCTCCCTGAAATTCATTAGACAGAATACTTCATGATTTTGCTAGAAGACTATTTCTCAAGTAGCAATCCCACAACAAGTTAATATCTTTTCAAAATGCAAGCTGCAAAGAAAATACGGCGTATTTGCTAATGTTCACACAATGGAATGCAAAGTTGTGATTTTAATTTAAAACTGTAGAAAAACGTAATGGCAAAACCAAGGTTCTCTGTCATTTCTTTAAACAGAAATGACCAGAAAAGAAAAGAATAGTATTTTACAGTTAGGTCTGCTCTTGGAAGTAAATAAGAAAACCTTTTGTCCTGGGGACTAGAATATTACTAGAATAATTAAACCAGTCAAGACCCAAAAATGGATGAAATTGTACAGCTATAAAGGTGAGATATATTAACACAGAACAAAGGACTAGAAAATACAAACAAACTCGTAGAAAGGCTATTCTGAGCCAATTAATTAAGTCTCCTATTACAAGTAATCATGTAATATTTCTCTGCATGAATAATTTCTACTCTAATTCTTTGTATAAAGAATTATTTCTATAAATATGAAATAATTTAACTTCTGCCCCTTTCTGAATGCTGTTTCAGAAATTTGCTCCTATAATGGTTAAAAATCCTCTGATTTGCAGCCAGAAAGCTTTTGTTCATATCCATTCCATCTTAAAACACTGTTCTTTCACTGAAATAAATGAAATACAACTCTTTCCACTACACAGACATGCAATTTCCCTTTCTCAAGGAATATACGGACAATATCTTTCCAATAAAAATTACACCAGACTTCTGGAAAATGCGTAACACAGTGTAACAACGTTGGCTAAAATTTTCAGGATACTGGCATGTAAAACACATTCCTGAATAATCTGGCAAAGTTATCCACAATTAAAATCACAGGAAGGGTTAGGAAACAAAATACTAATGGATGTTGTAGTCCTGTCCATGATGACTTGGACATAAGGATACCCACAGGCTTGAATTTCTCTGCTTGTCCTCTCTGCTGGGCAGATCTGGGGCAATTCCAGCATAAAAAGCATCAGAATCCGATAGCACTTTGTTGTGACTAAACTAACATCTGTATCTATACTGTTAAGGAAAAGCATGTCCCAGCCAAAGCTTGTTTCTAAAGGACTGATCAGCACCTTCATTTCTTCAAGAGGGCTGAAGCAAAGCCTCTCCTGAGTACAGCGGCCAGATCCCCATTGCATAGCATTTGGCCCTCAATCTCCTCTGAGTTTGTGGTGTCCCTCTGACACTAGGACGGAGCTAATACACTGTATGCTTTTTCCATTAGAAGTATCTTAAACTATATATATGAGGGGTCCATACTATTCCACCAGACTGGTGTATTGCAGTATGACACCAAGGGTATATCATGCCCCTGAAGATGCAGAGAGTCAAACCTAGAGGAGCATTTGCCTTGGAGACGGTTAGTTGAAGCAATCCCCAAAACAGAGGCAAGAAGTGAAAAAGCAGTTGGGGTTCAGTGTTGAAGGTCACTCTCCTTCAGTCTGTAGTTCAGCGCTGTAAACATAACCAGCATGCTGCTGAAGGGCCCTGGGCGGTACAGTGTGAGTGTACCACTGGAATTGTAACTCACTGATACAGCTTCTCAGCAGAGTTATGAACTGGGCAAATTTTAGCCAGGGATGTCTCTGATTCCACTCCAAAGTTCATCTCTTTTCTAACAGACGTTTTCACTCTTTGAAGTACATACCGGACAGCTAAACACTTCATAAAAGTTCTCTCAAATTCTCAGTGTACCCTGTTTTTCGTATTTCCACCTTCAATGATTACCTGAAGAGTGTAAAACAACCTACTCTGCAAATCCATACTTAACCTAACAAAAGGTTAAGGCCAAGTTCCCCCAAAGAAGGATTCTTACCGTAATACCTATTGAATTGTAGAGTATAAATAGAAGTGGAGAGTGCTCAGCAAAACATGTGCCTCTTAGGAGTATCTGGGGAAACTAAACAGGGAGAAAGGTGAATATTATCCTGCACAATCTAACCTGCTTCTGTGGAACTCTCAGACAGGCTTGTAGAGATAGAAAAGCCATGAGGTTCCTCTGAGCATGGGCAGAGAGGGGATTTTGCATACGCATAGCTGAAACCAGTTCTGTGCAGTAATAAACCATTTCCTCAGAGAATTATGGAGTTCACAGCCCCCATTTAAAAAAAAAAAAAAAAAAAAAAAAAAAAGCTGCTTACTGTGCCAGAAGGATTTTTAAAACCTGCTTTAGTTCTCTCAGTATTAGGACCTTGTCCTTCAGGCAACCCTGTGCTCATATAGAGCTCATTTACTTCAGGAGCACTGCACAGAGGGTTCCACCCATGCAGAGCAGGCGGTAGGGCTGGGGGAGTTAGCAGGTGACTGTCTGCATCCAGCTAGCTCATTTACCTTGTACTAAAGGAATCTCACACGTTTGTCTCTCCTCCCTGTGCATTTGGTGGTAATGTTTGGTTGCACATACTCCGAGGGGAACATTTAAATCAAAAACTCTTCACTAGGAAAAAAAACCACAAAAGCCTTTGGAGATAGTTACAGCAGAATAATACCAATGCTTAAATGCTGGGATTGAACATGCCTGATTTAAATATGCCCTTAACAGCCCATGGAAGATCTCCAAGGTGGATCCTCATGAAAATACAAGTGTGATTTCTTTGACCTTACAGGGCTTCTACAAAAACAGACTGAGTGTTCCTCCAGTAGCATCAGTCTAAAAACCAGGCTTGACAGTTGTAGCCGACATCAAAAGCAGCTGCTTTAGGACTGTTTTTACAGAAGCCCGTATCACTTCTGAAACACGAAACAACACTTTCTGCCTCCTGATGAAAAATAATTTTTGTAGTTCTTGAGATTTCCTGAGCAGTCTATTATGTTAACAGAACACTTTGCAGTTCAGATCATAATGTGCTTTTTTCGGTAAGAAACTTCAAGCAGTCCCAGTGAAGACTGACATGAGAAAGCAGCCTTCAGAAACTGCAGTCATGGGAATGCATCCTTCTTGCTTTACCCCACCTTCTTTCTTCTTCTAATAAGGGAGAGAATTTGGTTTTCTTCATTTCCCTATAGCCACTCTTCTATATCCTCTTCTTACCCCCTTGCTCACTCCCCCAGCTCTTGATATTTTCCCTTTGCGAACACCCTGATTACCTCTCTTCCTTTTTCCAAATCTGCCATCTTAAAATCCCAGAATTTCTCCATTTCTCTCTCTAGTTATTGCTTCATCTTGCCATCTTCTCTTACCATTCTGATTCTGTTGGTTCAGTTTGAATTCTTATCTATCTTATCAAACCTAGACAATCCCCAGCCTGGGTCGCCTGTTGCTACCCCCCAGCCCCCAGAAATGCTTGATACCTCAACCTTCCTGGAGCTGAGAAGGGGTATTCTGGTCTTAGCATCATTAACATGTCAGTCATAACTGAGACTGCCTCACTGCAGAAAATCTCTAGGTTTTAGCTTTTCTTATCTATCCACACAGAACCATCTTTCCATCCAAGTTCTTATCCTCCTGTGCTGCAATCAACAAATCAGAGCTACAAGAGGTCAGGTAGTCTGCCCTGCTCTACCCAGTTCTTAATCAGGATCAGATATATCTACTTTATTCCTAACAGATGCTTTCCTAATCTGTTCTGGGTGACAGAGACCCCATAACCTCCCTGGGAAAACTTTTCCAGTGCTTCACTGTCCTGACCAATAGGAAGACATCCCCTTATCTAACCTAGATGCAATTTAAGCTCACCACTTCTGGTCTGGTCCACCACTATTCACTGGTCTTGATGGATACAATTTTTCTCACCTCAAAGAAACTTAGTGTGCTACCACAAAGATTACTTTTACTGGCTTATTACTTTTCTATAAGAACTTATCTTTTCATCCCTCCACAGCAGCACCTCTACCCTCCCCAATTCCCTGTACATCATTTGGTTTCAGAGATCTTTGTCACTTTGCCCACTGCCTTTCATTTTTTATGTCAGCTCTTGTTCAATACGTGTGTGTGACAAGAGCCAAAGTCAGTCACAGCTATGACATGAATGGGCTTAGACCTGTCCCTTACATTGACATCCCAAAGGAGATCAGAAGGCTTTAGAATGCAAACACACTTTTTCTTCACCCTAATAGGTTTAATCCAACTAAAAAATACTAGGTACTGTATAACAAAAGCTAGAAAAATATCCTTTTAAGTCAATAAGAAGCAACAAAATCCAATGCAACATAAATAGGAAGGTTTGAGCTTGTTCCTTCCCCAGCCCATTGTAGGGTCTTGCTTTCAGCAGTTCACCACCTCACCAAGTGGCAGGCTCCTAAAAATGTTCTTCTGTCCTCTATGGAAGATGACTGGCTCATTCCTGTCCCTCACCACAGCCTCTACAGGAGGTACAGGCTACCCACAATGACCATCTTGTCCCCAACAGTTGCTGTCCCTGAAACCTCCTGAATTACTGCTGAATATCTTCAGAAGGCATGAGCAGTCTCATTCATGATAGACCCAACCATTCTCTTGAAGCAACATGTTTGGATAATCTCTATTTCCAATCAGATTCATTACACACATCCCAGTTTTGAAACCAGAGCATTTGTGTGTTGCAGAATCCTATGTCAGTTCTCATTGCTGAGAAGAAATCTTTATGAGCACATCCCAAACCACTTATCATCTTACAAAGCATACCTCAGAAGACTTCCTCTCTACAGTGTTTCCAAAAATCTTGAGAGCAAGTAGGGTCATGATTTGCTAAGGCCACTGCCAGTTGTGCTTATCAGTACTTAAACTCATGTCTCAGATGGTGCCCACCATCTCTTCTCAGACCACTAGAGGAATTTTGAAAACCTAGTACATGGTGCAAGTTTTACCATGCTACAGTAATAATATTTGGCTTATTATTTATCAATTTAATATCAATATGAAAGCAGTTGAATAAGGTCCCTTACTTTCTGAAAATAAAGCAACTATGATTCTAACTGGGGAAAAACAGTGAAACTAAAGAATGGCATTTTGCCCCTACCTTCCAGCAATATGTCAGCAATGTCAAGAAACTTCTCAGCAGCGCATGATCATAGACCGTGTACAAGTTGCAAATCTCCAAGGAAAATGGAGTGTCAGACGTATGGTTTTCAATTAGGGTATCTTGTCAGACTGTGTCATAAAATACTCCCATCATCTCAGGATGATGTTATTAAGTTATAGGGCACCTCAGCTCTCTCCTTCTCGCTACATCTGTGTGCTCATGAAAACTGCTAGGTTCACCAATCCTGAAAATGAAATCCAAAGTATTGCTATGTTCAGCCAGGGAAATGGCAAAATATACTGCTGAATGAAATCTTGCCTCGTCTATGACTCAGAGGAACAGGATTACTTTTAGCTCTGCATTCATTTGATGACATGTCCATCAAGACTCTGAGAGTGACACCAAGGCCATCATAGGCCTGATTATGGTTGGATTAGACTATTAATGCTTCAGAGACAGGATCATCTTCCTGTACAGGTAAATCTGGATCCTCTGTACAGCCCTGACCCACTGCTGCTAGCTGGATGCCTCAGTACCACAAGGCACCTGTACCAGAGGCAATGGGGTTTTGTGATTTGGACTTGTCTACAGAAAACCTAAATATCATGTTATCACCATGAAATTACAGAAGATATTGTGTGTGCTATGGTGACAGACATGCTGGGACCATGAATTTATCACAACAGCTGGAGTTACATGAAGATCTATTCAGACTGAATATAAAAAAAGAAATTATTTTGGTTTGCCTTGTGACACACCAGAAGACTTTTGACACTACACAGTTTCCTCCTCCTCTGTATTTTTACATTTAAACACTATAACATTTACTGAACTTTACAGGGAAAATACCTATGTAGATTCTGCAGTAGGCTTCTTTCTTGGGGAAAAAAAAAACATAGCCATTTCTATTTAAAATATGTTAACGAGCATTACTAACCTTTTTTTTTTGTATTGTTTTGCAAAATGTTTACTACATTTGTCCTTTACTTCTTCCCACATGCCATGTTTTACAGTCATGAAATATGAAGAAAAGTAGTATACTAGAACACCTGGCAGAAATGCATAGCCACAAAATAACCTCTTTCTTCTTGTTATTTACAGGAATTTAGGATATTTTCTGGCTTTCAGGATGAAATCCAAATTCCCTGGAAGGCAATAAAATTCTATTGACTAAATTGTTTTCAGAGAAGACATTGATTTAAAAGCAGGGTAAAAGGAAGCAGGTTTGTGACATGTCAAAATAGTCACCTGATATTTTTGAGAAATGCACACAGCCAAAAGAATCAAAAACCATACATGCTGCTTTTAGTAGTTTCTATTACTATGCCTACATAAGCCAGAAACTACAGTATGGGTAAATATGTAGCGAAAAAACTAGCATGCCAACTACAGATTGGAAGCTGAGGACTGAAACTTCTTCCTCATTAATTAGATGTCTAACCTTTATTTTAGTGGCATATTACATTTTTTAAAATTATTTATATTAATAAAATGGACACACAAGTTTACTAAACCCCCTACTGACAAACAGAAGGCCTCAACAACCTTAAGAGTTGATACATTAAACGAGAAATCTAAAAATTAATTCAAAACCAAGACACAGCATAAATTGGTGTTAGAACACTGGTTGCGATATTTCTACTTTTAATTTTTATAATTACAGATAAAATATTCATAGTAACGGTTTCCAAATTAAGTGTTATTAATTAGGCATGCATTTAAGTATATACCTAGCTTCATTCAACCTAGAAGTCTCATTGCTTTCATGCTCAGATATTTTTAAAAATGAATATATGCAAGCTGGCCGGTGTCTTACAGGAGCCAGGGCAACAAGGAGATCTTCAGCAGCGATAACAGCACACAGCTTTCTGAGACTGACATGTGGTGTTGCCTTAACTGATAAAACTGTGGTTCCACTGGAAGGGCTCATCCCGGACTTGCCCCAGTCATGCAGTCCAGGTGCCTGCCCTGTGTAAGACAGGAACTCAGAGAGTCACACCAAGAGCTCAGTCACTGTATTGGGCTTGCATGTCAAGGTTCTGGAAGCGGGGTGGGCTGCAGGGGTGGCTTCCGTGAGCAGCTGCCAGAAGCTTCCCTCATGTCTGACAGAGCCAACGCCAGCCGGCTCCAGGACAGACCCGCTGCTGGCCAAGGCCGAGCCCATCAGTGAGGGTGGTAGCACCTCTGTGATAATGTATTTAAGAAGGGGAAAAAAAACCTGCTGCACAACAGCAGCTGGAGAGAGGAGTGAGAATATGTGAGAGAAACACCTTGCAGTCCCCAAGGTCAGTGAGGAAGGGGGGCAGGAGGTGCTCCAGGCACAGAGCAGAGGTTCCCCTGCAGCCCGTGGGGCAGCCCGTGGTGAGGCAGCTGTGCCCTGCACCCACGGAGCTCCATGGGGGAGCAGAGACCCCCCTGCAGCCCCTGGGGGACCCCACGCCGGAGCAGGGGGATGCCCAAAGGAGGCTGTGACCCCGTGGGAAGCCCACGCTGGAGCAGGCTCCTGGCAGGACCTGTGGCCCCATGGAGAGAGGAGCCCACGCTGGAGCAGGTTTGCTGTCAGGACCCTGTGGGGTCCCACGCTGGAGCAGTCTGTGCCTGAAGGGCTGCACCCCCTGGGAGGGACCCACGCTGGAGCCGTTCATGAAGAACTGCAGCCCTGTGGGACGTTCATGGAGGACTGTCTCCCATGAGAGGGACCCCATGATGGAGCAGGGCAAGAGTGTGAGGAGTAAAGAGTGACAGAGACAATGTGTGATAAACTGACTGCACCCTCCATTTGCTGTCCCCTGTGCTGCTTGGGGAAAGGAGGTAGAAAGATGGGGAGTGAGGGAGTGAAGTTGAGCCCGGGAAGAAGGGAGGGGTGGGGGAAGGTGTTTTAAGATTTGTTTTATTTCTCATTATCCTCCTCTGATTTGATTGGTAATAAATTAATCTAATTTCCCTAAATCAAGTCTGGTTTGTCCATGATGGTAATTGGTGAGTGATCTCCCTATCCTTACCTTGACCCACAAGCCTTTTGCTATGTTTTTCTTTCTCCCTGTCCAGTTGAGGACTGGGAGTGATAAAGTAGCTGTGGTGGGCACCCAGCAACTAGCTAAGGTCAACCCATCATAGTCAGAGATGTGATTTGGCTCAAAACTTACCTGCAAAATTTCTTCTCACCAAAATCAAAAAGTGAAGTGATTATGGTGGTATGGTTCACAGAGCAGCTGTCTTTTGGAAGCCACGTATGTTGACCTACGCATGCAGCATCTCTAGCCTCTTGAAGATAAATCCCATACAGCTTTAATCACACCTACTGTGTTGTGCATAACAATCATTTTATTAGCAGAGCTTCTTTCAGGCTACAAGTAAATAAAACAGGGCCAAGGCACAGACACTGGCAATAGTCCACTATCGTCTGTTCTATTTAACTGTTAGCAGAGCCTCTTGCATGGTTTTGGCTCATGCCAAGTAGTACAGCCCAGACAACACCCAGGCATAGCTCAGGAGACACCAGATGCCAAGGATTGTTTCCAGTAGGCAGTTTGGTCATAGGCACCATGTTTTGAGGATAAAGAGAGCAAGCTTGAGCATATGGAGGTGATCCATTGCCATGATGCTTGGACTCACAGAGTACAATCCCTGGTCAGATCAATTTAGTGCCACAGAGGTTGTTTTCTAGTCCAGCTCCTAAAGGCTGAGTTTTACAAATGGGAGCTCGAGAGTGCCCCTTCCAGTATCAGTGAAAAACACTGCATTGCTGGGAAATCCAGCACTGCAACATCTGAGATGTTTTTGGCTGCCTCTGGATTGCTCAAGTCATCCAGCAGTTACAATCAAGTCCAGAAACAGATGGGGCACTTCTGAGTATGATCATCTGGAAGGGTTTGTTTGATGAGAGCCTTTGTACACTATGTTATCTGTGTTGGACAAGGAAATAACACACAAAGGAAAGGGCTACTGAAACAATATTATGCGGGACTGCTATTCTCCCTTTGCTGTTCTCAAGCCCTTCAGTTTAAGTTCAAGCTTTCTCCAGGATTTTGTACTTCTATCCACTAACAGGTACATTCCCCTCTGATCTTCATTCATATGTAATTTCTCAGACTTTCCAGCATGACCAGAACAAGCATGTCACCTAGATTCTTCAGCATTTGGGAAAACAAATGAGCTGTTGGCAAAGAATTCAGAGCCCTCCTGTAAAAGTCACAGCCAGCCACCAAACCCACAGCTAACAGCAGCCCAGGCTCAGGCTTAATAGGTGACTTAGGCTCAGTTGGCAAGGAAAGAGAAATCTATAAACTGTAAGCTGACGCACATTTTCATAGGAACTCAGAAAATATTCATTCCCTGACTAAAAGATTTCACATCTGCAAAGTGGTCTCTTTCTCCTGACAAGCTTGTCAACGTGTGTGTCTGTCCGTGTTTCCTTTTATGTTGAGTCACCATTCAGAGCAGTTTACTGCAGCTCCACAGATGACACTGTCAGCTCAGGAGTCAGTCATTTGTCCCCTCACAGTCTTTTCTCTAAGTTCATAAAACACATGTCAGTCCTAGCAACAGGAAGCTCTTGAGACATACTAGTATGTATTTTATACAATTTTCCAAGGAAATTTGCATTAAATCCTGCACCATGCAATCCTGAGTAAATTATGCTCTTGACCTAACAGTAACTTCACATTTGCTTCTCATAACTGAATGTCTATTCCAGCTCCTGACTTTTCACAACATCATCAGAAATTGTGTCAAAAAAGGACTCAGAAGGCAGTCTGGGCCATCCCTTGCTCCATAGAAGAATAACCTGTCTGTACGCACCCATCCCTGCCATATGTGTTCCTGCACTGTCCACAAAGATTTCCAAGAGAGATTATCATTCTACCTGTTGAAGTGACTGTCTGATTTTATTATAGGAAGGATTTTCCTGTTTTTTACAGTTTAAGCCAATACTTCTCTCCCATCCATCCTGGACATGGAAAATGGATACTTTTCTACCTCTGCAATATTTTTGCATTTTCTAAGACTCATGTCTTCTGTTCCCTATTTTCTCCTTGTTTATCTTCTCCATTGTTTCATCATTTTCTCTTAGCTCATGTTTTCTAGACCTCTGCCTGCTCTCACTGCTATCTTCTTTTAAACTGGTCCGTATCTTTCCTGAGGCACAGTGTCCAAAGCACACGACACTACTTATCAACATGGAAGGTGCAAAAAGATCACTTCACAGTTCCAGTAGGATGTTATCCCTTCTGCTTATTCATATCAGGATGGTGTTCACCTTGCCAGGGCCTTATTTTGTGAACTGCGACCTAGCAGGTTGCTGCTTGTTTTGTATTTGTTCAGTTCATTCTCCCTGCCTAAGTCCAATATCTGACCTGAACCTGCTGAATTTCCTCCTCTTCTTAGACCATTCCTCCAGTTTTTCAAGATTAGTTCGTATTCTGACCTGGTTCTTAATTTCCTTTACCGGCTCCAGATCTTACGCAATTTTAACAGCACCTTTTTAATTCTGTCAATCAAACTGTTATGAAAATACTAAACAGCACTGACCACTGGAAAGGTATCAAAGTAGCTGTTCTCAGGAAAATTTCAGTTAGAAAATGACAACTGACGACTACTCTTTGGGTGCTGTTTCTTCCTGTTTTGCAGTTGCCTGTTTTTCCTAGTTTATCTGTAGTGTTTTATAAGATACTTTTATAAACTCGAGTAAAACAAAGTAGTGTCTAATTTAGAATAAATCCAGATTCTTAGCTCAGTGACCTGTTAAGTGAATGCACATACCATAAAAATTAGATCAAAGAGTAGCAAGAGCTTCTCACTCTCTGATTTTTACTAGCCACTCCTCTGCAGCAAATCAGCCCATCAGTGCTTTGCTTATTCGTAAAACATAATTATCGTGCAAGAGAAGTTCATTATAAGCTGTAATTTGTTTGCTAAGGTTTTACAGCATCTAGAATGAGCAGAAAAGGATGAAATAAAATAGCAAGAAAAGAGAAGCACTACAACACTAAAGACTTTGTTGAAAATGAGATCTCCTTCAAATTTCTGTTTGATCAGCAATTATCCTGAACAAGAAAAAGGCTAGACAAAGAGATTTCTTTTGTTTTAGGAAATGATGATTAATTTAATACACCTTTAAGAATGCAAAAAAAGGCTTTGATTATTAGAAGTTGTTCTTAACAAAGAAAGAAAATGTCTTTAAAATTACCTTTGAGTATTAATTTAGAGGCACGTTCATGGGCTAACTTAGGGTAAAACATCTACCCGCTTAACCCTGGAACTGGAAAATTAAAAATAAACAGTCACCTACTAAAATGAGTAATATCCATTAATACATGGAAACCAGTGAACAAAAGAGTTTAGAAGAATGAAGAAAACTTTTAAATGCAATTTCCACAGCTGAAATTATTATGCCATATTTTAGGCTACGGTCACATCATGTTCCACTAGAAAAGTGGAAGTCCCAGAATTTATATATATATATATATATATATATATATATGAGTTCCAGGAATTGTAGTTCTGCAAAAGTATGTATGAAAATAAGGATTTCAGGTTCAGTACTGGCTCACAGTAAAATCTGCAGAGACTCCAGATTAATATAAATTGCCTGAGGAATCCACTCTAAGCAGCAATAAATGCCTGTTCACTAGAATCCTCTTTTTAAGCTTGTGTTCAGGGCTGGTCAAGAATCACTAAAATTTAATACTGACTCAGATCCATCTCTGCATAAAAGTAATAAGACATCTGCTATTGCTTTCAGTTGTAATCATGTAAATAATTTATCATCACAGAAATTCTACTAAAAATATGTTACAGAAGTAGAAGCCAGTGTTTTTTCCTCAGACTGGATACCCCTCGGTTGACAGTGTAAGAATAAGTCTCTGCAATGGGACAAATCCCTGAACATCTTTCGGAGAATACTGCATTACTAAAGAGAAACTTTTGGAGGTGATACAAAAAATGAGGCTTGGATGCATGTCAGGACTAAATACACCACTGCAGGAGTGGGGATGTCCTTGCTGACTTCCTGCACCATGGCTCAGTCTCCATGTTATCAATGTCACACTCCCTGCCACACAGCCTCCTTCTCACACAGGAACTCACTGAACTCCTCCACAAGACCTTCTTGCCATCTTCACAATCAAATTCACTTTCAACACCCAGACTTTTCAAGCTGTGTAAGCAAGGTTTATTTGCAGACATTAGAAACATCTGCCAGTACATGGCACTTTTTGTTTATAACTGGAGATTTTACCTAAGAGAAATGAGAAATCTGAGTAACCCTTTGATTCTGAAAAAGAACAGTCAGACCTGTCAGACACTTCTTATTTTCAGCTTTCTAGATTATCCCTTTTTAAGTTTAGAACTTTCCAGCTTAGAGCAAAGAAGATAGTTGTAAATGCTTTATTTAAAGCATTAATTCTAAACTTCTTATTTATTTATTTTATTCTAACAAATTGACAGCCCCATTTTCAAAGGGACCAAAGAAACCAGGCATTTGTTTCTCATTTATGTTCACTACCTTCTGGAACCTAATTTTCATTAGAAAGTGCAAGTTTCAGTGTACCCATCTGCTTTCTCTATCTAAAGCTGGGTTTGGCCAAAATGATGGATTTTGCTCTACTGTATGGAGCCTGGAATTGTGTGGTGTGGAGGGAATGGACATTCCAAACAGATGACAGGCTGCTTTTCCAAGGACTCAGTCTTTGGTTGTGTTTGTACATTTAGGTGTGAAAGTGCTTAGGAAGAGGCAGAATCAAAAGACCTGACAAGACCAAAGGGGCACAATCTGCTCCAGGAGGGCACTTAGATTTTGGAAACACAAAGTGAGAATTAAAAGCTTACACGATGTGGCCTTCAGTTGGCCTCTTGAAGTAAACCAAGGCAAGATAAACCCATGTATCAATTTTTGCTTTTAACTGTTTTTCCCTTAATTGTCTTACTTCTATTTCTAAAACTAAACTCATTTTAAGCAGGGCCTGTTAGGTCATTGCCCATAAAACCATGGCACTCAAAACCGAGTTGAATTGTTGGCGACTATGGTGGAAATTCTCCTGTGAGTGACATTTGAGACTGGGCAAGGACTAGAGAAAGCATCCTAAGATGTATGAAAGCACAAAACATTACAGCTCAGAGAAACAAAAGGAAGAGACAAAGATGACAAAGATGCAGTTAATCCTACTAATGACACCAAGTCATTCTAAAAATCAAGTCCAAAATTTTGTTTCCAAACTCAGCATCTATTCTATGTGAGCAATAATACTCCTTTGTTTGCTTCTTAGCTCTCTAGCACTCATCAAATGGGATTTCTAAGCACATCGCATTACAGTCTCTTCCATCATTCCTCAAAATCTCTCAGAGTAAGCAAAGGCATTTTGTTCTCATGTTTGCAGACAATGGCAATTTTCCTTTATCCTTTAAATCTTGGCTTAAAAAACCCAAGACCAAGTCAAAATCTCAAATACCAGCTGAATTTGTGTATGCAGAATATCATTCTTTCACATAAGAGGTGTTATAAACAGAACTTTGATAAACGGAGGTGCATGATAAATAAATATGATATGTAAAGCTGTCAGGGACATGACAGAAAGAAAGTTTTGATTAGTGGGAAATCTGATAACCAAGCTAGTACTACAAATGAAAGACATTGGAATCTTCTTTGTTCTTCTGGGTATGCTTATTTGTATAGTGAAATTCAATATTTGACATGTTTCTTATCAGTTGGTTGGCAATAAATTTTAAATTTGAAGTTACCACCAAGCATTTCCACCAAGTTGGAAAAAAGGAAATTGTTGAAAAAGTGACTGCTAGGAGATGACACCAACCTTGTCTTCACTTTCAGCCACAGCCCCAAATTAAAGCAATTATTTCAAAATGACTGATGCAGACAAGTTTTCATATTGCACATTTGGATGGAGAATAATACTGTCTATGTACACAGTCAGGAATAAAAATGCAAAGTTTTACCCTGGGCTTTTAATATGCATGACAATAAAGAAGCATTTGAGTGTTGACTGTATTCCCTTTCAATCTGTTCAAAATCTAGAGAGAAGAGTAAATGCCATAGCATTGCCTCTTCCACGTTTAGTTTGCTACAGTTTTCAAGTAAATCCCTACAGCTGACTACAATCTGCTCTATCAGATGCCTTTGCAAGGTCAACACACAGTGTTGCACTATATTTATTGCTAGCTAGTGAAAACTGAGTATCATTTAAAAGTTTCATCACAACTGCAATTTGGCAAGAGATTCTATTAAAGTTCGTGTCTGTGGGCATTCAAACATTACAGTCTTATAGATAATTCTATAGCCATTTCACTTGAAAAACTTCATTTTTGCTATTTGATGCTCAGTGTTCATTTCCTTTAAATTGATGCAATTATTCAAAAATGATTTTGAGATTATTGGGTAGGACTTTTGAGAAGGAGAAAGATGGGAAAATAAGAAATGAGCATTTTAAAGTAGAAATTGAAATATGTACAGCCTTATCCATTGCAGAGGAACATATTGTGGGAGACATGCCATTGGCCATGGGCTATTATGTTTTCATTGCCAGTTCATTATTCAGCTCTCACATTCACAGCACCACCACTTTTTTTGCTGGGAGTAGCACTGTCTGTGGTTCAGCTCAGAGCTTCACTACTGCAAGGCAATGATATTACAATCATTCCACTGAAAGTCATCATATGCAAAGCAAATGTCCAATTAGCTCAAAGCTTTAAAAGGTAGGTCTGACTTTTTACCAATTGTATTATAACTCATAACCCTTCAATGTCAAACTAAAAGAGAACTTAAAGATGGCTACTGTCCCTTAAAAACCAAGAAATATCTCAGAAATTTTTTTAAATGTACAAGCCTAAGCAAATTTGTCAGTCAAAATCACCCTACAAATGTTTTTACCATTGTTTTCTTCTGAACTGAATCAAAGATGTTGCTGAGTGTCAAAAAAAAAAATAAAAAATCCAAGTGTCACAGAATCACAGAAAGATTAATGTTAGAAGAGACCTCTTTATCAAAGCAGGACTACCTTGAAAGCTAGATCAGGTTTCTTAGGGCCTTGGACAGATTAGTTTTGAAAATCTCCAAGGATGAAGATTGCACAATCTCTCTGAGCACCTCATCCAGTGCCGGACCATTCTTACAGTTAAAATGTTTTTCCTAAACTCATGACCAATTTGTATACCATCGGAATTAAACTAGTGTAATCCTGTTCCTCCATCTGAAAGGTGACTTGCTATCACCATCAATCCCTGAAAAGATGCATGAGCTAAGCAAAAGTAGGATTTTTTGTTACACTGTATTTGTGGGGTTTGGATCTATATATTAAAGAGTTGAGTCCTCTATGAGGACATAAAATCTGGAGCTTTGTATTTTCAGACTTGAATCTTCCCTCTGTAAATCAAACAAACTGACTCTGTTCACCAAAATAAACCAAAAGAAAATTGAAGTCTCTATGTGCAGTGTTGCCACTGTTAGTACAAGAGGGAAATAGAGTGGCACTCCATTATTATGCACTATGTCAATATTTTCCAGGTTATTTTCTCTGCAAATAGCCTTAGTTGTTCTGGTTTCCCACTACATTGGATTTAAATTAGTGTACTTTTGATGTTATGGAAAAGTTTATCCCTAAATCTTCCTGAACTCTTCGGGTGATTACCTGCCCATTCCCCACCCATCTCTACTCCCATTAATCCTTGGTTTATATTTTAGGAAATGCTAGATTTCAGATTTCCAAAACATCTGTCCTAAATGTGAATTATTTTAACAGACTGAAACAGGCTTTCACATCAAAACTATCTCCAAATTACCCAATACCTTTAAAGAAGTAACTGAACAAGAGAAATGATTAACCAGGAGACACCTTGTAGGGAAAATTAACTCCTTTTCAAAAAGCCTGCCTAAGTCCCATGGCATGCCGATGTGCTCAGAACTACATAAGGAAAACTAAAGGAATTTTGACACTCCCAGACACTTCACTTGAATTCTGCAGCATTCCAAAATATAAGTTCAGAAGGGTGAAGATAGTTTCTTCCTCTGTCTGTGTCTATGTAAGGACTATGGAAGAGATTAGAGTGATAATTTAAGTTGTTTCTTTTGGATATCTTTAAAACTTCAAGATTTGTACCAGTTCTTAGATAACTCAAATACATTGTGCCATCACTTAAATTTCTTTTTACAAATCAAAGTCATACCAGTTTTCACAAGTTCAGTTGCATTCTAGAGACGGGGTTATATGCCAAATGTGCATACTTCTATTATCATCTTCAAGCCTGTATCATTCATCATTCTTAAACTGATATAATTTTATAATTAGAGTATTGAATAGGGCATTGTACCAGGTTTTATACGACATTAATTCTGTTCCCAACTCTGCAGTGGACCCGTGGGGCAAATTGTTTCAGTTCTCTGTGAATTAGTTCCCTTAGCTGTATTGGAAGGTAAAGATCTATTCTGATGAGCTTTAGATATAGCATTTTAAAGTATTCATCTTTCTTCCCTATGCCAGACCAAGACTCAAATTAGAACACCTTTTCCCAGAGAAATCTAATTGACGAAGCAGAGATACAGGCTGCCAGCTTAAACTTCAAATGGAGAACAACACAAATTTCTTAAAATACAGTCCTACAACCCCGATGTGAATTGCCTGTTTATAACAGATTCAGATTCCTGGTTCTCTCGTATTAGTTCATTTGCTGACATAAGCTACTCTCTCTCTATGTGCTACTCTCCCTCTATGTGCTCTTGCCAAGAAAAGATAAAAAAAAAGTGAAAGGTACCATCATTTGATACCTGACACAGTTCTGGCCTGTTAACCTGCAAATTTTCCCACTGAGACCACTCAGCTCACCCAACAGGGCGATTCTGCAAAAGGTGATGTAGCATGCTGAGGACACACAACATGCAAATTAGTCGACCACCAGTAATGTCCGGAGAGCAACACAGTGCAGCTCCATGGCTGCAGTTGTCCACCGAGCTCAGCAGCCTGTGTCACACCACACTGGGGCTATGAACACCTCTGGACATCCACGCTGGTACCTCTGCACAGCATTTCCCTGCTCAATGTGGAAGTACCCGTGTGTCCAGATCTGCTTCAGAGCCCCTTGAATCATAATCCACCATGTGGTATTAAAATAGCCCATGTCAGCTATTTGAAAATGTCTCTCTCCTGTATTACAGCACCATAAAAATTATCAATATGAAGGCAAACAGCTATCAGTGAAGGGTCCTGTGTGACTTCAAATGACAGTCCCGATTTAAGTCCTGATGTAGCCACTAGAAGGACTCCCATGAAAGATCCCAGCTTCGATAAACAAAATGCACTTTTAATTCCTCCATTTTTATCTTCTAAGCAATTCCTTAGCCATCTTAGGCATTCATCACCTAATCCATATTTAGAATGTTTTATGCAGTAATCCATCATGTGAAACCTTGTTGAAAGCTTTCCGGAAAATCCATCTGTAAAATGTCTGCCAGATTTCCCTCTATGTAAGCCAATCATTATTCCATTATTCCAAAAATGTAATCAGAATTGTTTGTCATACTTTCTTCTTACCAAACCTGTGCTGATTCATTGTTATTACATTTTCATTCTCCAAGTACAGCTTTAAACTCTTTGTGAACATTATCACAAAAAAGTCTTAATGCTTTTGTTGGATTTAATGAACTTAATTTTCATCACTTTTCCAAGATTCTTACATCTATATGATGTAAACATAGTTAGTGTTTTCTAGTCTCCTGTTGCTTTTTCAGTGTTGAAGGATATTCACCAAAAAAAAAAAAAAAAAAAAAAAAAAAGAATCATAGAATCATTAGATTGGAAAGGATCTTTAAGATCATCAAGTCCAGCTGTAAACCTAACACTTCCAACTCCACCACTAAACCATGTCCCTAAATACCATGTATTTAAATACCTCCAGGGGTGGTGACCCCATCACTCCCCTGGACAGCCCGTTCCAGTGCTTGACAATGCTTTCAATGAAGAAATTTTTCCTCATATCCAATCTAAACCTCCCCTCAAGAAACTTCAGGCTGTTTCCTCTCATCCTATCCCTTGTTACCTGGGAAAAGTAGCTGACACCCACCTTGATACAACCTCCTTTCAGGCAGTAGTAGAGTGATAAGGGCTCTTTTCAGCCTCCTTTTCTGCAGACTAAACAACCACAGTTCCTTCAGCCGCTTCTTGTAAGACTTGTACTTTTGACCCTGCACCAGCTTCATTGTTGTTCTTTGGACACACTCCAGCACCTCAATGTCTTTCTTGTACTGAGGAGCCCAAAATTGAACACAGTATTCAAGGTGCAGCCTCACCAGTGCTGAGTACAGGGGAACCATCACTTCCCTGTCCCTGCTGGCCACACTATTTCTGTTACAGGCCAGGATGTCATTGGCCTTCTTGGCCACCTGGGCACACTGCTGGCTCCTGTTCAGCTGACTGTTGACCAACACCCCCAGGTCCTTCTCCAGCAGGCACCTTTCCAGCCACTCTTCCCCAAGCCTGTGGCATTGCACAGGATTGTTGTGACCCAGGTGCAGGAACCAGCACTGAGCCTTGTTGAATCTCATACAATTGGCCACAATTCAACCTGTCCAGATCCCTCTGTAGAGGCTTCCTACCCTCAAGCAGAGCAGCACTCCTGCCCAACTTGGTGTCATCTGCAAACTTACTGAGGGTGCACTTGAACTCCTTGTCCAGAACACTGGTAAAGACATCAAAGAGAACTGACCCTAGTATTGAGCCCTGGGGAACACCACTTGTGACCAGCCACCAACTGGATCTAACTCCATTGACCACCACTCTTTGGTCCCGGCCATTCAGCCAGTTTTTTACCCAGCAAAGACTATGCCAGTCCAAGACATGAGCAGCCAGTTTCTCCAGGAGAATGCTGTGGGAAATGCTGTTAAAGGCTTCACTGAAGTCTAGGTAGGCAATATCCACAGCCTTTTCCTCATCCACTAAGTGGGTCACCTTGTCACAGAAGGAGGTCAGGTTATTCAAGCAAGACCTGCCTTTCCTAAACCCATACCAACGGGGCCTGATCACCTGGTTGTCCTGTACGTGCCACGTGATGGCGTTTAGGATGATCTGCTCCGTAACCTGCCCCAGCACTGAGATCAGGCTGACAGACCTGTAGCTCCCTGGATCCTCCTTCCAGCCCTTCCTGTAGACAGGTGTCACATTTGCAAACCTCCAGTCAGCTGGGACGTCCCTGGTTAGCCAGGGCTGCTGATAAATGATGGAAAGTAGCTTGGTGAGCACTTGTGCCAGCTCCCAGTACCCTTGGGTGGATCCCATCCAGCCCCATAGTTGTGTGGATGTCTAACTTGTGTAGCAGGTTGCCAACCATTTCACCTTGGGTTATGGGGGCTTCATTCTGCTCCCCATCCCTGTCTTTCAGTTCAGGGGGCTGGGTACCCCAAGGATTCTCCTTAGCCCTCCTTTTGTTGTTAATGTATTTAAAGAAACATTTTTTTATTGTCTTTTATGGCAATAGCCAGATTAAGTTCTAGTTGGGCTTTGGCCCCTCTAATTTTCTCCCTGCATAGCCTCATGACATCCTTGTAGTTCCTCCTGAGTTGCCTGCCCCTTCTTTCAATGGTCATAAACTCTCTTTTTCCCCCTGAGTTCCAGCCAGAGCTCTCTGTTTAGCCAGGCTGGTCTTTCAGCACATAGGGATGGCTGCTCCTGCGGCTTTAAGACTTCCTTCTTGAAGAATGTCCAGCCCTCCTGGACTGCTTCGCCCTTCAGGACTTCCTCCCAACCCAGCTAATAAACAGGCCAAAGTCTGCACTCCAGAAGTCCAAGGTAGCTGTTCTGCTGATCCCCCTCCTTATTTCTCCAAGAATTGAAAACTCTACCATTTCCTGATTGTCATGCCCAGGACAGCCTCCAACCATCACATCACCCACAAGTCCTTCTCTGTTCACAGACAACAGGTCCAGTGGGGCACCTTCCCTAGTTGGCTCCTCACCAGCTGTGTCAGGATGTTATCTCTGGGCTACTTTGGTCCATTGTTTAGAAACAACATCCAAACCCTCATCAGTCATTTACACAGGTAGTGTGTTTATTTCTGAAGGATGTAAGCCATTCTTTTGCCCAAGATTTACATAGCATTACATAATTTAGTTTACAACTATTTCCTCATTTATTTTTTGATCTTTATTTGTATTGAAATTTTAAGTATGACTCAGCCAGCATGCATGGGTTAGAACCTTATTATTTTAAATAAAATAATAATAGGGAGAAGGAATTATAAATTTTAACCACACTGTATCTGGCTTACAAGTGTTTATATGCTAACCACTGTCTAAGTACTAAGAGAAAACAAACAACAAATAAGCAAATTATGTATTTTTAAGCAAAAATCTGGGCTCTAGTTTTGTGTCAGCACAGATATCTGCCATAGATGACTCCCATTTTTCTGTATTAAGCCTTATAGTTATTCTTCCAATGTCCAGACTAAAAATGAATCAACATAACATACAGTTCACATTGCTAGCAGTAAGTAAAAGTCCCAAGATGGCAAGATAGTGTCATTAACAAATAAGGAATGATTTGGAGAAATATACATTTTGGGAAAGTCTGCAGAGTGAAATGTGTAGAGAAAATAAATATGGTCTGAGGAAGAGGATAACAGAAGGAAACCTGGATGAGCACTATGATGCCAGGCTTGTCTCTGCTGACCAATTTCTGGTTTGCATTTCACTTCCATGGCATCACCAGCAGCAGCACCCATACAACTGCAGAAACATCCAGCTACAGTCAGGATTTCATACATCATTTTTGTAATTACTGTAACTTCAACCATCCCTCACTGCCACAGAAGGAATCTGCTTATGAGGAGATGAAGGCACATGCCTACATATCTTTCAGAATATCCCCTGAAGAATGCCATTGAACCCCATGCAGTAATTGGCTGACATTCTGCCTCTAAACCAGCCTCGCTATGACATTGTTTCTGTGTTTCGTTCTTTTTCTCCATCACAGTTTCTGCAGCCTGTTGCCTGTCTGCTGTTAGTCTGGAAAAAAGCTTATTCTGAAAGGGATCCAACCTCATGGCAAATTACAATAAGAGCAAGGTGGCTGTGCCTTTGGGCTTCATCCACCTTAGGCCCTGCTGCTTTGTTAAAAGAGACGTAGCCGCGTCTGGTCTGTCTGCTATTGCCAGTGTCATTTCAGAAAAGGGTCAGCAATTTGCAGTCCATCTCACAGGCACTGAAATCCTGGCATCACATGACTGTCTGCCAGCCTGACATAACATTGGGCCTAAGCTCCCCTTGATATCCTCTACTGCCCAGTTAGAAAAACATCATTCTAGAGAGAACAAACACAAGACAAATACGTGTCCACAGAAATGCCTGGAGCTTTTACATGGGAGTCAGCAAGCATCACAAAAGCAGCCCTGCTCTTGTGACTGCAGCTAAAAAAAAACCCTGAATCATTTATCTGAAGCATGACAGAAATTTTGAAAGCATACTAATAGCTGAAAGTTTTAAAAGATCATTTATCCTCAGTCATTAACCTTCCTGTCATTTACATCTTCCACTTTTCCCATGCATGTACTAGAGGCAGCAAAGAATCAACCTGAACTGCAACTCACTTTTGCCTTAGAGGAAAACAAAGCTTTTAACTTCATGGTAGTGATGAAGAAGAAACACAATGACTTGTAATGATGATCAGATTCCGTGGCCTCAACCCCGATGCTAGTGGATCTAAGTTCATATCTGCAGTTATTTATCACTATACCAGCCACATATAAAAAGCAGTAGCAGAAAAAAACAATCGGTGCAATGAGCATCCTTCTTACAATCTCAACGCAAGCATCAGGCACAAAACTGCCCACAAACTAGGAAACAGAAAGGAGATGCTGAGGTTAACTCTACAGCTCAGGGTTAAACAGAGACAAGGGTGGGCTTGGACTGTTACTGCTTGGACTGCTGCAGTGCTCGGTGGTGGAGAGGTCTTCAGTCTCTGAAAAGTTCAGCCTGTCCTTCCAAAAGCAACCTGCTGCTAGCACAATGAAATCCATAGCAGAAAGAAGAATAAGAAAATAAAAATTTAAAAATCCTAACTAGTGTTAGGAAAGAATTGCAATTTTTTTTTTCAAATTTCAGCTGCTATAGTCATGGGTGGTGATCACCTCCTTCTTCCAACAAGCCATTTATGCAGGTGCATGGTTGATGTTTAAACACCCATCACCATTTTTCCTCCCTTTCCTTTTTGTGCATTGTTTTGTGGTGGGGTTTTTTTGTGGGGGTTTTTCGTGGGTTTTTTTTTTTATTGCTAAGTCTTATGATGATTTGTGAACACGCTTAGCGTTAATAAGTCGGTAAGCTGTCTCACTGAGTACAAGTAGTCTCATTGAGTTCCATTTGACAGTGTTAGTCGGGGTCACACGGTGTAATTCACAGTAAGGCACGAGTTTACAATCCAATGTTATAAAATAAAACAAGTTATACTGGGGAAGTAAGAGGTGTACTGAGATGGGAATACAGCCATGTGGCCTTGCATATGTGCATATATGTACATGTATTAAAACAGATGCAGATCAGTACAACAGTTAAGAAGAAGGGAGAAAAAGAGCTAGCTAGGTAGTTTTCAGTCACTTATATCAAAATGAATTGCAAGAATAAACAAATTAATAATGTAAATATCAGAATATTAGATTATCCTAGAGAACTGGCTTAAAGAAGTCAGGTAATTTTATTATTGGCCCCAGTGGTTGGGTTATTGTTGCAGAATACAGAAAGACTCCTTTCAATTAAAGGCAACTATTTGTTCTGCAGTTGATAAATTATTTGCCAGCTTTGTCTAATACTGAAATTTTGGCTTTATGCATTCAAAATTATTTAAATTATTAACACACACATAAAGGAAGCAAAAGCTAGAATGCAGAATGTGTTCCACCTCATATGGTTCTGTTTTTCCCATGGGCCTGAAGTAGGGAAAGTGATTCTCAATGCTTTTCTTTTTTTCCCTCACGGCTTTTATTTGATTTAATGAGGTAGCCCCCCTGCAACTTTATATTTATGAATTCATAATGTGAGCCAGCAATTTCTTATGCAAAGTCAAGTAATTTGGTTGCAGACTCTTTCTCTCCCTCCCTGCCCCCAAAGATATTGTTATCTGTCACATTTTATAACAGCACCATCTTTCTTCCATTAAAGAAATTACTTCAATAAGATTCCAGCTTTCCTAAGGCACACTCACAGGTAAAAACCTGAGTCATCACTCATTAAGTAGTTTTAAGCTTGGCTACTGAACAACTGATGCGTAAGTTTAACTTCTGAAACAGTATTCGTTTCCTTCTGAAATTGTTTATTTCTAGCTTTCATTCTGATTTCTGTCAGCACATGATTTATGGTGCAGATCAACTCTCTTCAGATCTGAGACATATGTTTCAAAGCACATATGTTTGGCTTCCTCTTACTGCATGATGCCAATATACGCTGCTCAAAAGCTTCCTAAAATCAGCTAAAGCTGTCACAAAACCTCACTTCAGGAGATTCTTTACTCTGCTTGTCCTCTTTCCCCAAAGGTTAGAGGGATCAGCTAGCTATTCACTAAGAAAAAGTTGCTTGCAAATCTTTATTCAAATTCTCTAAAACATTCACAGATATTTGCATGTTTATATTTTCATATTTTCCACATTTATTCATTATTTTTCTATATTTTATTTGTGTTAATCCCTTGATGGTCATTGAGTTGAAGAGTAGAAACAGGGTGCTGTGATTCAGGTGACTTTCACATACTGGCAAAACAAGCAGCTCATGAAAAACTTCTTGAAGACACTATCTACAATTAACCTGTGTGGCTCTCTGTGATGTTCCATAAATCTTTTTATGTGCTGAAATCAAAAGTGGTCCATTAATAGGAGAGAGGAAGGGTCAACTCATTTGTATTTCTTTGTCTAACTGCAGCTGGAAATATATCCCTGAAGACTACAGATACACAAAGAATCCTTTAAATCTGAGAATTCTACAAGAACATGGCAATTGCCATACTGGTTCATATCTAAGGTATTCTGTACCTCCTAGCTGTCGGCAGCAAGTGTTTCAGAGGAATGTTGTAGTGTATGCCTCAGTTTTCAGCCTTCCTAGGTAGACTGCATTAAGATTTGTTCTTTCTACTTGGGCAAAAAATGCAACAGAAAAATAAGGCCTTTAAAAATGGACATAGAAAGACACTTCCAACACCAAGGCCTAAAGGAAAGGTTAGGACTTCTTGATTTAGAAAAACCAAAATGCTATACATGCCAAAAGAAAAAAAAAAAAAAAAAAGTTTCAGTATTAAAAAGAAAAACAACCAGCAAAATAAGAGGAGTTGCTCAGTCAAACAGAAAGGCAACATAACTGGAACGGATCAAAGACTACATTTTTTGCACGTGTTGAAGTTTACCCATGCAGAAAGTCAGCAGAAGGCCTAGGCTCTCCTTTAGCTGTCAGTCCCTACCCTGACAGTTTTTCTGGGACTTCAGCAGTTCAGAGGTTCTATGCTTGTCTACAGAACAGATATTTATCCACAATACATAATCATCTTACAGGAATAACAGTCCATTGTGTTATCAAATCTAAGAGTTTAGCAGGATTTTTTTTTTTTCTTAAGACTCAGATGTACCTGTAAACAAGGAGAAAAAGATTATTCAGAGTTCCACTTTCGTGTAGTAAAGGAATTAGACCTGTGATCTGATGTGTGTCAAAATTACCCCAGTGATGCCCCTCAAGTATTCCCAAGCTTCCTTACACTCTGCCTAAACACAGATCTCCCTGAGCTCAATGAATCCCAACCCCTACACCATACACCCTCAGTCAACTCTCATTTCTTCTGCCAGTCCAGTCAGGAACATTTCCAGATGACAAGAGATGGGCAGATACAAACCCGTGTGCTAGTCTCCATGATATTTATGGGTATTTCAACTTCATCCTCTAGCCCCAAACATTCATCACCAGTAATTCCAGCCCCAGCACTAATTTAGATTGTGTTCCTTAGGGCAGGGACTGGCGCCTTCTTATCTAAATCAGTGAATAATTGTGTTCCAGGTGAGAACCCACAGGTTTCCATAAGAAATGAGAAACTACCGTTACAAGCTGTTGCTGACAGAGACAAGAAAATTCTTCATGGGCCCAGAAGTGATGAGTGACAGTTGGACTGAAATGTGGAACATTATAACAAACTCATCACCAGGTTGGTTACTTATCCACAGTTTTACTGTAAAGGGAGGGATATTTACTGAGATTAAACACAGTGAAGAAAAAAATAAAGAAAGGAAAACAGAGGACAAGAAATTTCTGTTGCTTACCACCTGTCCACCTACGATCATTTTGTGCAATTTTGTTGAAAGCCTTGAACAAGTGAGTGAAGACAGAACTAAAGAACAAGTGATAAGCACAGAGCTGCACAAAAAAAACTTGATGTGGAGCCGGAAAGGCTTAGGAGGCTGGGTAGTGTTCCAGGCATTACCCATGTAAATAATTCTCAGAACTGGATTTTTTTACATCATTCAATGTCTTTTTATGACATCTTCTGAAAAGACACCAAAGCCTCCTGTGTACAAGATTCTTATGGGATGAGATGATGTCCCATCTTTGGAAGCAGAACTTTTAATGTGTCCAGTTGTAGAAATGTTGTAGGATGCCCTAGGGATTTCTGTCTACCTCATTTCCTAGCATGAAGGAGTTGCTGTCAACTCCAAAGACAGAACATTAGTCACTACAATAAAGCAGAACTTCTTCCTTTATTGCAAACAAGCCTGTTTATCAGCTCAAGGAGACTCATAAAAGGAAAAGCCATATCAAAATGCTCAATCAATGTAAGAAGTAATGGATCAGTGAAGTGACTAGTTGTCCCACAGAAAACAAATAAAAACAGAACCACTGGTGTACTAATTCTAGTACAGTACATTAAAATCATCGGTTACCAATATCTCAGTGCTAGTACAAGGCTTTACACCTGCCAAGTAGGATACAATTTCAACTGTATCATCTGTATTTTAATTATTTTCATTAAAAGCAAATAGGCTGGGGAGGAAATAGTCCATATATTATTATTGCATACCGTAACACACCATGAAGCTTACAGCATCCCACTGCAATGCAGACCCCTAGCAATACTCTGTAGCAATCACCCATTTAGATGGTTCAGAAAAAGTCATCCTGATTCATACAGTCCTGAAGAAAAATGACTAGGCAGGAGTGATATCAAACTACTGCACAGGAATATCAGCAATAAATAAACAAACTGAAAGAATTGGATACACAAACTTCTGTTTGCCAGAATAATCCCTCTACTGCATTGACACTCTCAGATTCTTCAGCTCTTCCTCGTTACCAGTTTTACCTAAACAGAAATTCAGTTTCATCTCTTAAGATTCTTTATAAGCTTCTCTGCTATTCTTATTAAGTCAAACCAGATTTTTATTACTTTAACAAATCAAGCAAATAAACAGAGAAATGAGAGCATCTCTTTTTCTGAGAGAAGAATAGATATTATCACCTCATTTTATCTCTACATCTAGTACTCTCCAAAGGCCTCCTGACAGCTTTCTAAGGCAGGCCCAGAAACAAGGTGACCAGCTAAGAGGAGGGCATATGTCCTTAATGAAAGCACAAACTTTGAGCAACCTGTACTCAGAGAGGGGCCCTCCCTCCTTTCCTGTAGGTTGTCCAATAGCCACGTAGATTTTTTGAATCTTGTATTTTTTCAATGCTTGCATAGCTCCTTTTCAATAATTATATTAAGAGAAAAAATCTCTCTGAGAAGCCACTTTATTAGTGAGCCTGTGTTTTGACAGCTACTCCTACAGAGATTATTTCATACTTAGAGGAGGAGAAGGCAAGAGTCTTCACCTATTTAGGTTTGACGTGGGCAAAAACAATACATCTAGCACAGACATCATGTCAGGAGCATAGTCTTTGCATCTTAGGGGGACAGGAAGAGAGGTTGATTGAAGTGATGAGGCTGAAGTGCAAAGGAGGAGAAAAATAAAAGAACAAGGATAAGAGAAGACTAGGGCCTAGGAAAATCAAAAGGTAGAGCTATTTTTTTCCTAGTGTAGGTTTTTAACATTTCTGAAAACGTCTGCTCGTGAGCAACATCTGCTAGCAAGCTCTCTGCTCTGCAAAGGCCCAAGCTACCTTTAACCTATACTGGGCTTTGCTCAGAAATGAACTTCTGAATATGGTGACACTTCACATCTATTAAAATCTTAGTGTAGTCTCATTTTTCTTAGAACATATGTTAGAGACAAGCTCTTATTTGTCTCTGAAATTGCAGATACTATTAGTACCCAAATTGACAAGTCCTTAAGAAATGTTGCAAAGCTTTTAGCTTGTTGTAGGAAGTTTCACAGTTTCTATATGACTATTAGAAAAAAGTATCCCCTTGCCAGGGTACCTATGTCTTTCTTTGAGTGACTGAAGTATCTGAGTAACCTGTGAACAGAAACCTTTGTTTCAATATCCTAGATACTAGCAGATGAGCAACAAGATCCAGCTGTTCTATATCTAACCTCTGAAGAAAAGAGCAGGGGATGTTTTCTCTATTTTTTTTTTTTTTTTTTTTTTTGATTCTGCTAATGTCTCCCTCAAGACAAGTTCCCAGTGGCTGTTGTAAAAGCTGTATTTTCCCCTCTGCATTCAATACCTGGCACAAGATCAACAGCAGTACAAAAGAAGAATAAGTCACTTTAAACAAAAGGGGAATGCAATTTTGCCAAGGATCTGCCCCCCCTCCAGTGCTTCTTTTTATGGGCATGAAAAGGGGAATAGAGCACTTTTCAGCTGTACATATAGTACTGAGATGTCTAAAACAATTATTCAAAAGCATGTGGGGTGGTGGAAGAGCAAAGAGGAATCACAGAAGAGGAGAGGACAGGAGCATCCTAAAGGAGGGTCCCAGAACCACATTTGCAATCCAAGGCAGCCAGTTCAACCAATACCTCAAACACGTTGACACTGCTCCCTCCCTCCGTTCCAGGCAGTCCCTCTGCGGGACTGGATGCCTGTCTCCTCAGCAAGGTTTGACAGTGGAGTGGTCTGCCTGATACTTCCCTAGTCAAGTATTTTGTCTTCAGTGCATGGGGGATTAACGGCCTGCTGAGGGAATTACTTCATGACACATTGACTTCTTTTTTCCTCCCTGAGATTTGAGACAATAAAGCTCAGTAGGTAGGCTTGTCCACAGGGAAAGAGTAATACTTAACCACAGATAATTTCCTAAGCATCTGAGCAATCTCCATTTTATTGAAGCCTTTTCTCTTTTCCACATCTTTATACCTTTGTTTACACCATCCATTGTCAGAAAATCTTCCATCACTTCTAAATAAAACCCTTCCCTAAGACTGGTATACTTGGGCAATAATCTATTTGTAACTATACTGAAGTGCACGGGATTACTTGAAGGAAGCAGAATACAACATAATTACAATCTTTGTAGTAACTGAGGACCACACACCATAGGTGTTAACCTTTTCCATATTTATTTATTTTGAAGAACTGTATTGTTCATCTGAGCCCTTAGGCATTACTATATCAAGCTTTCTAGTTTAATTTAGAGTGCCAGTGATCAACACCAAATGGGAGTCAAGTGAAGGACATCTTATACGATTAATTGACGTAATTACATTAAATTATTATTTTACATCCTTCCTTTTTTAGTTATTTACCTTTCTGACTTTGACAGGATACTGGTAGAAATATCAAGTGCTTTTCAACATTTCGGTCATTTTAATTATCATGGCATCTCAAAACCTTTACTGACCTCTTTTGATTCAAGCAATAAATTGCAGTAAAAAAGATGATCTGTAGTAAAGACATAATGACAGAATTGCTGATCCAAAACAGAAAAGTACAAGAATTGGCACAGTAAGTCAGTGAGGAATGGTTGTCCTGACCCATACAAAATAAACTCAAGGAAAGACCTTCTGTGTGGAAGACAGGTTGCACACAGCCTGTTAATAACACTCAGAAATCGAGTGTGGATGATATTCCTCAATGCATCTTTTGGAGACATAGCCAGATCCCAAGAAATCCAAAGCTTGAAGGAATTGCATGCCTTCATCTTAAGGTGAATGCAATACAGGATGTTCATCACTACCTATTTAACTAGAAAAATACAGATAGTGTGGGTGAGGCAGATGGAAGTGCTCAGTACAGATTCCACAGGCATACACACATATATGTGCACACCTACACATACGTAACGCCTCTGACACTGGGCCCTTCCTGACTCAGTCTTTCCCTTCTTCTCAGTAACTTTCAGTGGTTTCCTGGTTTGAAGAAGTTTTACCTAATCCTAGAAGAGTGTTCCCAGGAAACTGTCCTGCCCATTACCTCCCAGGTTTAGTCTGGGGCTTTCTCCCTACTGCAGTGTCTTCTGAGCATCCTACTGTTTTTGCTGAGGCTGCAGGCTCCCTCCATGCCCCATCCTCATCACATGCTTGCTTATCTCTGACCTCCAGCATGGTTTCCAAACCTGAGAGTGCGTAAGTGCTCATAGGGAATATACGTTATGCCCCTTTCTCCTAGAGAATACTGTCTGTCTCAAAGTGCAATACAGCCATAGTCATATAAATAGAATAAGCAATATCCAGGACATCTGCACTAACCATGGAGCAAATACAATTTTCTGTTATCTATCCCAAAAGTCTAGTCCAGAAGTCCATTGTTCTGCCTGCTAGAAAACATTTTCTAATTATTCATCTAAATTTAGTCAGATATGATTAGTTCTCATGACAACTCTTACCTGTAGCAGTAGTTCTAATAGGTCACACAATGAATCAGATTGAAGAATGATCCAGGTGAAGGCCAAACCTCAAATCTATGTTCTGCAACTGTACAGACTGTTATTCATGATAAAAACCTTCTCTGAAACTCTTGCTATAAAAATTACTATTTCTTGAAAGTAGGTGACCAAAGATGAATACAAGATTTTAGATGCCTCCTCGGACTCAGACATAAACACAATGCTGGAAATTGCTCATCAAAGACTACATTTGCTATTTCCAAAGTTGAGACTTCCCATATTTTCAAAAATCAACTTTGTACTATAATGAAACCAAGACCGTAAAAAGTTTCTTACAAAAAAAGCCACATTGTAGCCAACATTACACAAAAAATTAAAAAAATAAGTGTCATCTGATGACTTGTTCATCTTGTGAAACAAAGACAAAGCAAAATCCAAATGAGGGACAGAATGCCTACAAACTAGGTATGCACTTAGATCACCAGGCTATTTGCTTATCTGCATAAGTCCCTGAATTGCACCAGAAATTAAATCCTAACACTAAATCACATTTCCAAACAAATTTCCTCAGAACAAGCAGATTTGTGCAAACAGCTTGAAAAAAAAACATAAATACATATTGGCAACGTTAACTGAAATACTTTCACCCATTTTTCTCCTGTCATACACAAGAACTACCTCCTGATTCACAGTTTAATAGTTTATTAATCCATTCTGATCTAAGGTGTTTCCTATCTTGAAAATATCTAGACTTCTCCCATCTTGTTCTGATTAACTAAAATAATTGTCTGATTGCTGTGCAACTTATGCTCCAATTCACCCCTCCTCCAGGTCATTTGTACACATATTTCATAACAGACTGATAGTTCCTAAAGCTCAGCTCTGGGGCAACTCACTATTAACCTTTTTTTCTTCTGAAAAATTGGTTATTTATTTTTACTTCATTGACTATCTCTTGCCCACTTTTAATCCATGGCAGGATGTAACCTCTGACCTCCAAAGTTTCTTAATAGTCTCTTGTGAAGACTTTCAGCCAGAGTCTTTTGTTTGCAATTTTAAGCACATTATACTCATCCATTCTCCTTCACCCACTGCTTCTTTCAACATTTTCAGTGAGTTCCAGCAGGTTAAATAAGCTTCGATTTACCCTTCAAAAATATCTGGTATCTTATGCCATAGTCACCTTGGGTATTAAAAATTTGAATAGTTTCTTAGTTTATTTCATAGTGCTGCATTATTATTCACCAGGAGGTACTTTTTAGAAACAAGCTTATCTTAATAAACACATAAGGGCTAGCCTAATTCTACTAGGTACCTTCTCTGCAATCTAATGCAGACACAAAAGTACTTTTAGAAAGTGATGTGCCCATAACTGCACGATGGGTATTACAGATAATATCTTCAGTAATATTTTTATCTTCCCAACTAAACTGTGGACATTTATAATTAAAAAAACCCCAAACAACTAACAAACAAAAACCACACCAAAACCCATAGACACTGTAGCATCAGGTAAACTTATACAAATATTTTAAAGCTCTCTGTGTTTTTCACTAAAGAAATTTCCTCTGTCCTGCATCATCTTTGTGTCATTGACATTGCAGGTGCTTTGGGAATTCCTAGACTTGCAGATTGAAGCTGACCGGGAGGTGAGGCATGCAAACATTTGTCAGTGTGGTTAGACACGCACAGGTCCCACAGAAGGAGCTTCTACACATCCTCGTCATGCAAACATGCTTTTGCCCATGCAGCAGACAGGCAAGGGCACGAGGGGGCAGGCTGGAAGGAAAACTTAACCAACTCATGACCTACTCCTTGTTTGAGCAGCACAGATGAAAGGGGTTGTCAGAAAGCAGCCTAAGGACACATTTAATTGTTCTGGTTTCCACAGTGGCCATAGTGTGCATAGCCATATCTTTTAAAAAGTTCTCCAAAACGTGCTAAATTAATGGAGGTGCCATTTTGACTCAGATGAGCCCGACTGAGTGTACTCTGATTGCCAAAGGCATCTCACGATGCCAGAAATGTGGCACTGTAAGACAAGCTGTCACATCTTTGTTACATTTCACTGTCATGTTGTTTTTGGCTTTTTTACCTGGACAGTAACCAAAAAAAGGTATCTTCTCTTTGTAGAGACAGAATTAGAAGAGGATTATTGTTTGGCTGCTCAGGGAAGGGAAAGGAGGCAAGAAGAATTGCTGCGCAGGTTCATAAACAAATTAAAAAGGCGAATAGCTGGATGAAAAAATGTATGTCATCTGGGGTTTTGTACTGAGCAGTTTCCATAGCTTTACATGATTGTAGTTAAGAGCATCTAGAGTATAAAAAGTACTTCAAGGAGGAACTAGTGGATATGGGCATACCTGAGATACAGAAGCATGTTTAAGTCTATTCATTCTGAAATAAAGTTTTCATAAAAACACTCTTCTTCAAATATAAGCCAGTACCAAATTGTTCCTTCTTCTTCCTAACTCAAAGAGAATATTAGTCTCTTGACAGTAATCCTTGCACTGCAGCCAGGCTGTAAGGATAAGGAAGGATCTTGCCCCTTGGGACATTTAGTCCCACAAGAAGCTGATATTAGTAATGAGTGTTATTGGTAATAGTTAGCGACTGCCCTGTCCTTCCTACAAAACTGGTGGATTAGTGCTGCCTTGTTCAATTACTTTTTCTGAGTTTTATGATGTTACTTTGCTCCACCACTTCATGTTTAAAATAGCCATGAATGAGGTGAGAAGAGGGATGTTCTCCCTTACCACTCCAGCATGTCTTCTGATCTCCGGAACAGCCTTGACTTGTGTTCAGTCACTTTCCTAATGTCTTCATAGCCTTAAAGTACTTTATATTTTCTCACGTGCTTTGATAATTTGTTCTTCAGATTTTCTCATCATCTCTTAATCTCCGTTTCATATCCATGTTGAGCAGATGCTCTGTTCTGGTGGAACTGATGACAGGTTTTGTTTCAATAATTACTTTTACCCTTTTGTTTAAAATCCCTGAATTAAACCTATTTTTTGTCTCATCCATTTGGGTGAAATGGAAATAAAGTCCAAAAGTTCTTCTCAGATTTTTCTACGGCAGTTCCATCTGTTTTCAGTGCCTCTTGAAGAATATTAAACTTTCCCTCCCCCAGCTTGCATAGGTTGACAACCATGGGACTGAACACAACTTCCACCTGAAGAATTAAAATACACGATGCCTTTTTCATGGTAGAACTGCATCACACTTGGCAGCTTTGCTGTCCTCATGTGACATACAGAGCTGCAGCCCACCTACTAGTGTTAGGAGGGAAACTTCTTGTTTGGTGTATTGAGCTGTTTTATCTTCTGAGATAAGTATCTACAAATAATATATAATCACCACTTCAGTAGAACCCAAAGACCTCAGATAAGATTAAAATTCGCAATGTGGTAGACAGTTTCAGTAAACTGTTATGACACATTCCTTGATATAGAGAATGTTTAGTTCAGTGCAGATGAGACAACCACAAGGGCAGGGGAGGATTGTCTTTAAAATGAAGCATAAAATGGTATTTATTTATTTCACTACTTTTCTCTTGTTTATCACAAAAACTTCTTTGCACTACATCATAGCTTATGCAACCCCTGCAGCCTCTGGTACTTACTAGAGCAGCATGGAATAAAACAACCCAGACAGATCCAGGACTGCTGCAGAATTACAGAAATGAATGCTGAGATCTGGCAAAAATTCCACAAACTTTCACCACCAAAGGCTGGAGGTCTCTCCAGTGTTCACTCTGTGCAGATACCCAAGTGCTGGGTGAAAGATAGATGGCCTGTAAATAAGAGAACAGGAAAAAATGAATGGCAGCAGGGACCTACACTGTTCTGCTGCCAGGTGCGAGGAGCCAGCCTACATAAAGTAAACTGGCACATTTGGTTCACAAAGGAGTGCTGGCGTCTGGTGCCAGAGGTAACAGAGGCCTGAATTAGACACCTGCTCTTCTCACTGAAGTACTTACAGGTGGTGTGTGTGCTGGGGAATAGGCTTTCCAAACTGATACCCATGTAAAAACAAGTACACCGACCAGGGCTGCCCTAAGCTAACCTGCAGGGATGTCACTGGAACCAGAAGGACATCCAGAGACATACAAGAAATCTGGAGCAAAGCCTGAACTTGAAGGCCCTTGTCTCAGGATGGTTTCAAAATAACCACCCAGTCCATCCTGCATGCTCACCTGTCCACAGGAACCCCCTCAGATCCCTGTCTCTGTGACAGAGGCTGAAGGACAAGGTCCAGCTGTCTAAGATCAGGGGTTTGACCTAGAGAAGGACCCTGATTTTGAACAGTGTGGGGCTGTCTGGGGTAGCCAGGCAGGACCCAGCATGGGGAAGGGATTCTGGCAGAAGCAGGATGCGCTGTGGGGTGGACAGGGGCTGTATGAGAAGGCGGCGTGCCAGCAGTGCGGGAAGGCACTCAGCAGAGGTCAGGGCCATCTTTGCCGGAGAATGGCCACAGAGTATGAGTGATGTTGATCGCAGCCTTTTTTTTCACCTCAAACACCCCTTCCACTTTTCCTTCCACACCTGTTCTCCTTTCTTTGACTGCAGCAGGCCTGAACAAGAACATGAACAGATCACAGCACACTTCTACCTTCTCCCTCCTTGGTCATTCAGCCAGAGCTCATGAAACTTTCTATAAGGTCATCGACATAAAGGCAAACTCATATAGCAGCAGTCTGGACCCCATAACCATCTTAGGGGTAGCTGTATGCTCTGCCAGTCTTGTGGCAAAGGGAGTTCCCCCACTACCTGTTCTCTCTGCAAGAAACTTATTTGTTGTAGTTTAAACCCAGCCAGCAACTAAGCACTACACAGCCATTCACTCACAGTGGGATAGAGGTGAAAAATGAAAACAAGTAAAAAACATGGGTTGAGATAAGAACAGTTTAATAATTGAAATAAAATTAAAATTTAATAATAATAGTAATAATTATAATGAAAGGGAAGATAATAAAAAGAGTATGAAATAAAACCAAGACAAGTGATGCAAAATGCAATTGCTCACCACCTGCTGAATGATGCCCAGCCAGTTCCCAAGCAATGATCTGCCCCTCCCAACCACCTCCCTTTAGTTTATGTTTATATACTGGGTATGGCATCGTATGGTATGGAATATTCCTTTGGGCAGTTTGAGTCAGCTGTCCTGACTGCACAGCCCCCCAACTTATTGTGCCCCTCCAGCCTTCTTGCTGCCAAGACATGAGAAGCTGAAAAATCCTTGATTTAGTATAAACATTACTTAGCAACAACTAAACACATCTCTGTATTATCAATACTATTCTCATACTAAATCCAAAACACAACACTGTACCAACTACTAGGAAGAAAATTAGATCAATCCCAGATGAATCCAGCACATTACATCAGAACAGAGTTTCCAATTCACAAGCCTGTTGTCCAGTTCTTCTGGTTCTTGTAGTCCTTGTTGGGAATCCTTTTGTGGCTTTTCTTTATTGTCTTCATACATACGTTCTTCTGAAGATAGCATTTTGATCTGATTTTCCATAATCACAGATGGTGTTGCCTGTGTGTTTATAAATATACATGGAAGTATATATATTTATATACAAGCACTTCCTGATCCAAAGGAAATGGGCAATCAGAGGGCACTCTGAGATCATGTAGGTAAGATGGGTCGCAACCAGCCAGTCACGGAACAGTGTGAAAACATGTAGGGGAAGGTTGTATCAAAAATGGTACATTAGGGGCAGGACCTTCCTGTTTTGATGTACTTCCAGGTAAACTAGAAGGGGCAGCTGGTCCTGCCAGCCAGTTAGAGGGAAGTCTGCAAACACAAGGGGTATGATGTTTTACAAAATGGCAATCCCTGGGGGAAAGAGAGGTGGTAAATGGGACACACGACTGGGAAGAGCAGGAATTCCAGGGCAAGTAGGATGATGACAGGTGGCAGGGGAGGGACTTCCACCAGAAGTTAGGGGCACAGCATCTGCCCCTTCTGGTCCCTTGTAACAGTTGTCCTTATGGAACTTGACAAGCTTATAATGAAGATTTGCTTTATTAACTGTATCTGGAATAGGATTAAAATGTCGTTAGCACCTTAAAAGAAACAACAAAAAAAATAACATCTGAGCGGGAAAATTCCTACAAAAAGTAGCAGATGTGATTCAAAAAGGCTTCTCTGAAAAGCATTTTGAGTTTTAATTATTTATCATATCTCACTGTGTAGAAGCAAAACTCCCACAGATTTTTGAACCATAATAAATAGCAGATTGAGATTACATATGAAGAGATTAAATGTCAATGGAAGAGTGGACACATTTCTACAGAATAAACTATATGAAATGTCATTTGTGGGGGCATATCCAAAAGAAATCTAATTTAAATGCTGTACAAAAAGCATGGCAAAATGCAGGTTTTGTACAAAGAATAAACTCCAATTCATTCCCACAAATGTCATGAGGAAATTCCCAGTTCTTACTACATTGAAAAAAAGGAACGGGACAAAGTGCTGATGATTGCAGGGAAAAAAAAAAAACAACACGTTCTGACAGGCGTATGGAGTACATGACTGAAAAGCTGTTTTTATCTTGTTTTCATCTCTAATTTCATACTCATTGATTAACAGATTTACTCTGTGCTTCATATGATATCATGCATTATTCAAGCAACTTCTTAAAATGTAACAAAAGCACAAGGAACGAGAGGAGAATGTCATAATGCACAGAATTTTAAATCTTGTTAAACAAAAGGTATGCTATAAAGAAAATATCTACTAAGCATACCAGCATAAACAAGCGGGTTTCCACACAGCATGAAGCCTGGGTTTGTTTGCCTTGTTTACCAGGGATTTTCCATGCCAGGAGCCCTGTGTACAAAGCCATGCAGTAGCTGAATAACGTGCTGCAAGTAAACGAGTCATTATAGAAAGGAAAACACAATTCTTACTCATTAGGCTCACAATTGTTACTCATTACTATATTCTTTCCCCTTGATTAAGTAGTAAAAAGGAAGAGAGGTACACAGGTTTTTGCGGCAATTCTCACAAAAAGGCTGCAAGGAGTTAAGAAGAAACGAGTGATCTCTGTGTGCAACCCCACACTTTAGTCAATCCAGGTTACACGATTTCTCTGCAGGTGAAATTCTATATTCTGAAAAGATACAAAGCATGGCAATGTCAGGCTGGTACAGGGCCTGAAGCAGTGAATGCAGATAAATTATAATTGCTTCCAGTCTCCTTTCCTGGAAATCTGTTGTATAATTAAGAGTTTTCCACTTGAGTGAAAACTCCTATGGTTTCATTCCTTTACTGACCTTTACTTTGCCCTAAATAATCTTGTTTATGCTGTTTGATTTCAGGCCTGGTTACATTTTTTCCCTGTTTGCTTAAAGTTTTCTATTGAAATAGTTTTGTTAAACAAACAAACAAAAAAAACCCCACACAAACACACACACACACACACACACACACCAACTGCAACAAAATCTGAACATTACTTGATTACAAGACACTTTTTGTCTAGAGAACTTGATCACACCCAGCAATAGTGATAAGTGAGAGACAGCAGGCTTCATGATAAATTCATAACAAATAGACTGAGATTACAGAGGGCTCCTGAGTTTTACAGACCCAATTAAAATTAAATTGCAGTTGAGCTCTTGACTCCCTAGGGAGCCTTTCACAGCTATCACAGTCTAGTATCACAATTATTGTGACTATGCCTATCACAAGAGAATCTCACAAGCCTCTATGAGTCATTGGAAATAAATACCCCAAAGTGCAAATGCTTCACCAGAAAGGCCTTATTGTCTGCCTCACATGCCCGAGAATTTACTATTACAGAATTTATTATACACAAGTGTAGACACTGCAGTTTTATCCTGCAGCAAGGCACTAAAGAAAGCTGTCAGTATGGCTAGTGAAATTACACAACAGTAATTTTTCTCTGTCTGTGGGAGTGGGAGCACAATAAAGAGACACATCTAGTTTTGGAGGGGTTTTCTCACATAAATGTCTTTACCAAGTTGCCTTATGCTGGCTGGATATGTAGATGATACGTGGATTAGGCAGCAGACAGATCATCTATCTAAATGCCATCATGAAACAGCTGCCCTCTTCTTTTTTATCCTGTTAATGCTAATCTTCCAAATCTCAAGCAGGCACTGGTATTATTCCTAGAAAGACAATAAGAGCAATGGACCCAACAGAACACTACGCAAAAAGACACGCCACATTAGAGGAGTACTTTGTTTTCATGTGAGGATTCAAAGTGTTGGAGGCAGCACATTTAGAAGAAAATTCCTAAACTGAAACCTTGAGAGCTTCACAAATCACATTTTCTTTGCAAGCCAACACAACATTTTTTATTCTAATTGCCAAGCTGCTGATTTTAATGTAGAGTGGACACTGTCAATAGGCTGGGATTAATGTTGTGGAGATGCTGTAAGTACCTAACAGGAAATAACATTCCCTCTGATAAAATCATCTTCATTACTTGTACCTGAACTTTTTGGTTCTAATGAGAAATCTCTGGTCTGGGATAATTTCTAAGCATTTGGGGAGATGTTATGCATTTACCTATGGCTTATTTATTATTATAATTACAGTCGCTGTCTGGAACTGAAACATAATGGGCAGTGGGTTTTTTCCCCTCTCTTCTCAGATGTGCTGAGCTTCTTGAAGTTTGTGTGAAACCTTCTAATCCTCTTTGGTGTTGCTACCCAGCTGTGAGCCATCGAATCCCTGGAGTATGTCTGCATATGTTTTATTTTTGTGCCTTGCCACGTCTTTTCTGCTGACTTCTGTACACTGGAGACTGTAGGGATACCAGTGCAGTCCTTGTTTGGCTCACAAAACATGAAGATGCGAAGATGCTATGAACAGGGAGTTACATGACATGGGATCATCTGATGTTAAAATCTTTGATGTCTGGACACTTGTCATTAAAGACACATCGGCATTTCTAACTGTTGCCACAAAAAGTTCAAACTGTTTTGGTAGAAAGACATTTATAGGTAAGTTGACTAAGGATTAGAAGATGATTTTGTTTTCTTTTTACAGTAAGCATGAAATTCAAACTACCTGAAATCTAACATAATGTGGGTTTAGGTCAAGTTTTTGTGTTAGTCCATCAGATCCCTGGTGTGAGCTCCACATTTGCTTTTTGTTGGCACAACTGAATAACATGGTACAGGCTTTACAGACACACACATAACCCAGTCAACAACCTGGCCATGTTGTCAGCAATGTCTGGAAAAAGACACTTCCTCTTTTTGAAGAGAGGTACGGACAGCCACATGGTCAGGTGCATGAATACATGGTTCCTATAAACCGGTGATGTGAAATTAGAATGCAGGTTTTTTTGTACTGCTACATATCCAGCTGGTTACAACTCTAATCAGAGCTTAAGGCTTTCCATATTTTATCCTCCAGGTATAACTTTACATGTTGACACCTGTAAGAGGCAGCTAACCCCTATTAAGCAGTTAATAGTCTATTTAAAATGCATATAAAATACACTTGTAATATAAAAAGTGACCAGATGAAGTTTTTCTTCCACTGTTTGCCACCAGTTTTTTAACATTTCTAACTTCTCCATTTAGGCCATTTGAACACCAGGCATGCTTTGGCTTGGCAGAATTGCACAAGCATGTGCTTGAAAGATGACATTGGCCCTCTCTGCTAAAGGGTCAGTAGTGTGTACGGTACTAGTTTCTCTTTGCTGCAGCAAAGTGGATGGAACATGATTTTTCTAAAACCCAATCAAGTCTCATCCCTATTTACCTGGAAGAAGCAGGTTGTGGACGAATACACTGTAACAGTGACACAACATGTCTCTGATGCTTCAGGGTTTGGGTGCAGTGCCCAGGCAGTAGGACCCATCACGGTCAGTCCTGTCACGCGCCAGGGGAATGTCATGGGGCGGTGCCACAAGTGCAGTATGATGGGAAAGGAGGGGCTTTAGGGCTCTTCCCTCTTCTTCCTTCTGCCAGATAACATCTGCTCTCACCTGAGTGCATATTTGACCGTGACACACTCTGTGGGTGCCAAGCACAGTGTGTATTGAGTCACTGCCATCATTTTCTCTGCAGAGAGCCACCTGTGTGCAAACCAGGCTTGATCTTGCAAGCTTATGATGTCTAGCAGCGGTGACAGCTGAAGGCATCATGCTGTAGGATATCTTTTACCCATGTTCTGAGTAAATTTGAAGACCACTGTGCGGTGAACAAGTTAGCAGATAAATATGACCCTATGTGATGTAGCACTGATGTTTGTTTCTTGTGGACCAGGAACTCACCCCAGTGTAAAGTTGATACATTCCTGCATTGGACAGGCACTGAGCTGATCCCTCTGACAGCCAGCTGAAGGGGCTTGAATAATTCTTATAGGAATTTATCTTTTTGTTCTTCATGACAGGAACTGTGAAAAGTCAGTCAAGAAAATGACTTCCGAATATTCTGGTGTCTGCTAAAACACTTACTCATTGTACTGGCAATTTCTCTGTCCTGGCGAAGGAATGGGTGACACTTCTCAGGATTATACACTGCTCCATGTACTGTGGCTGAGCTGCCGGCTGAGTCCCCAAGACAGGGTGGTAATTGGCTCAACACGTATCAGGTTCTGTTTGACTTCCCTTTGTGAACACAAATGCTGGGATGTAGCCAAGGAAAGAAAATGTACCACAAAACACAGCTGACATGAATGGCATAATAAACAAAAGCAAATGCGCCTCTTTACAGTCAGTGTGAGGAAGGTGGGAGCAAAACATATTTCAACAACAACAAAAGAAAACTGGTACCCGAAACCAGGAGGTTTTGCAGACAAAGATGCTGTCAGTGATTTTAAGTGAAGTAGCATTTGCAGATCACTAGAAGAAACCAACTGTGAGGGAATGACTGTTGTGGGTACCAAACCCACACAACAGCCCAAATAAATGACAAAAGCATGATGTCCACATTTAAGGTTTCCAGTGAAATACTGTTGGCTCTTGGGCTGGCAAACCCAGAGCCCTTCACAAATCTATTAGATGGATCAAAGTTGGTTGTTACCCTGCCATGTACTCTGCACTCTCAGATGCAGTCTGCTTTTTTGGACACAGACCAAAAGGAAACAATGTAAGAAATTAAACATGGTTTAAATTCAAATTACTTCCAAGCACAGATGATAGCACTCTTGAAATTGAAGATGCCTTGAAGTTCTAGATATGCCTGGCTTATGGGTTGCTATAATGTTGCTGTTGCTATAATGTCAAGACCACTGTTAAGTACTGGCCTCTGTATTTACTGTCACACAGAGTTTTCCCTGCATGTCTTAGTGGTAATAAGCAGAATGATAATGGATATTTTTGATCCCACCTAAGTCAAAGGTTGCACTGAGCTAGGAGTTTTACCTACCAGTTTCACATATCACCCTCACACACTAAGAAACCAAAAACCTTACTCTCTAAAGACAGATGATGAGTGAGAAAACTGATATGTAAGTTGACTTTCCAAGGCTATTCCAGTGTCAGAGATGAAGTTCTTATCTTAAGTTATATCTTATGTCTAAATAACCTTTGGGTTAATTTCCTTGGTGCTGCTGGCAGCAGGGTGCATTAGAAGAATCAGAGTATTCAGAAGGAAGAGAATTACTTTAACAAGGTAAAAGGTTCTGCAATTCCTGTACTTAAATGACGATAAGAATTAATGAGATAATGGTTCTTTTTTATTGTTTATTTCTCTTAGACTTAATAGAGGAAGCTGATATATTCCCATTTTATATCAAGCTATCCATGTCTCAGGAGTGAGATTTCCCTTCCACAGGGAAGTTGGTGAAGTCTGTGAGGGCTGTCCTTAGACTGCAGGTGTTTTGGGGTAAGTAACAGGTCTTGTTCTTCATTTGCGCATCATGGTCAGATACTCGGTCACAACAGGGATGCCTGAGCACCACTTCAATGCAAAAGAATACATGTTCTCCTTTCTGAGTTCCTAAAAAGGTTTATTCTTGGCTCACATGCAGAATTAAGCACCCTTATTTTGGTAGTAACTGCCTTTGAAACTACAAACTTGTGTCTACTGATTTTATAGTGGAATATCAGGGATGCAAAGAATTCTCTGTAAGTGAATCATTATACTGTTAATAGTAACACTGTTCATTCATATCATGAGAAGCCCTAGATCACGGTCGTTATGCATGACAGAAGTTTGTGGTTGAGTTATGACTAAAACAAGAGAGAAAATTATTTCAGTGCTACCTATCTAGAACTAAATAGTATCTTAGTATTGTAACACAGAGACAAGTTGGCAAATGAAGAGTTATACATGAAAAATACACATTTATATGCATTCAGAATTCAGTGTGCAGTGCACACACAGAAAATTTCTACTTAGGTTCTTTAAGGAGCAGAAAAATTTGTTTTGCAACGTTATGCTGGAAACCTTAGTTATTTTATAAAAGGACACATTATTTCTTTGGTTTTGCTTATTCCTTACATTCCTTTAATGCCAAATGGCATTTTTCTTTACTAATGGCACTGTAGTCCAAAAGACCAGAAACAGCAGTAAGCTTATTAAAAATTAAAAAGGGTCTCTGAGGTAAAATAACAAGAGATGCTTGACTATGCTATCAATGATTTTGGATGGGGGGAGGTATTTATTTCTCCTTAAACTAATTTATTTTCAGCACACCTGCAAGATTCAAGCCAGGTTTCAGACCAGAGGGGATATATTTCTTAAGAAAAGACTAGGAACTGAATGACTTAAAAAAAAATATATATAAAAATTTATGGTTTAAACTTCCCTCTTTGGGGCAGTTGCTGTTGTTTCAACTAAACAATCAACACAGCTGGTTTAACTCTCAAGGCTGAAATACTCAGCACAATCAAAGAATTAAAATAAGACCTGGGAATAAGATGTGACATCCTACACTTCCATATGATTTAAGGAAAAAATAAGTTTGCATCTACAGTGTTGAGATTTATGATGGAAATATTTACATTTCTATTTTACGCCTGGTAAGAAAAAAGCCCTATGCATTCTAATAAGAACTCTGATGTCTGAACAGCAATATATACTCAGAGAATTTATTCATACAAGATAATGGTTTTGGTACCAACTTAATTCCAAAACTTACTTTAAAAAGAAAAATCAGCTCTCTAACTGGTAAAAAAATTATATATATTACAGTCCAGAGACTTATAATTTATGAGCCCAAACACGAAAGATCGCACCTGGTGACAAAAATTTTGTTTAGCTAGTAAAAGAGCAAATTGCTTTTGAATCACAGACACAAAAGGAACCAGGGAAGCACAAATGATTTGCTTAAAATAATTCTAACTTATCTGTGAGCTGAACTGCAGTATTTTTTGCTGTATAGTTCAAATAAATGCTTTGTGTTAGTGTTCAACAGGTGGCAACTAGCTAAAAAACATACCTTGAACATGAATAAAGGTAAAATATGCCAAGAGTTATTAAAAATTTAGATATAATGGATGCATATGTCCTATTATTAATGCTTCTAGATAAAAAAGATTTATCTGATCATGGCAATGTTTACTGTTTCTTTTAGTGAGGGTATAAATCTTTGAACATGCTCATTAATATGTTTGAACTTTTTTCCCCTTTCCATCTAACATGTAGGTAATGTTCCCCAGAGGCTATAATGTAATATTTAATTAAGTTATTTACTTTGATTCTGAAATTGCAAACTATCTACAACACAAACCCCTAGTCAGTATTTAAGCAGTAAAAATTTAAATTTAATAGTAATTTTATGCATACTTTATATACTAGGAATGAATTTAATAATTTCTTAGTGGTGATGAAGATATTTAGATTATCTCTGACCAGTGTCCACAAAGGTGTTTCATTTTCTTATCATGGGGAAAGAACACAAGGGGAAATTGATTGCTCTGCAGAGAGACCTGGACAGGCTGGAGCCATGGGCTGAGCCCAACTGGAGGAGTTTCACTGAGGGCAAATGCCGGGGGCTGCCCTTGGGCCACAACAACCCCCAGCAGCGCTACAGGCCTGGGGAGGAGTGGCTGGAGAGCTGCCAGTCAGAGAGGGACCTGGGGGGGGTGATTGACAGCCGGCTGAACAGGAGCCAGCAGTGTGCCCAGGGGGCCAAGAAGGCCAATGGCATCCTGGCTTGTGTCAGCACTAGCATGGCCAGCAGGGACAGGGAAGGGATCTGAGCCCTGGGCTCGGCACTGGTGAGGCCGCCCCTCGATTCCTGTGTTCAGTTTTGGGCCCCTCACTACAAAAAGGCCATTGAATGACTCGAGCGTGTCCAGAGAAGGGCAACGGAGCTGGTGCAGGGTCTGGAGCACAGGTCGTACGGGGAGCGGCTGAGGGAACTGGGGGGGTTTAGTCTGGAGAAGAGGAGGCTGAGGGGAGACCTCATCGCCCTCTACAGCTCCCTGACAGGAGGGTGCAGAGAGATGGGGATGAGTCTCTTTAACCAAGTAACAAGTGATAGGACAAGAGGGAATGGCCTCAAGTTGCACCAGGGAAGGTTTAGACTGGATATTAGGAAGCATTTCTTTCCAGAAGGGGTTTTTGGGTGTTGGAATGGGCTGCCCAGGGAGGTGGTGGAGTCCCCATCCCTGGAGGTGTTTGAGAGTTGGATTGACATAGCGCTGAGGGATCTGGTGTAGTTGGGAACTGTTAATGTTGGGTTGATGGTTGGACTGGATGATCTTCAAGGTCTTTTCCAACCTAGACGATTCGGTGATCAGTGCACAGTATCATATATTCATTCCCATTCTCTGCTATTTGCTCCATACAATTGTCTTCTTTCAGTGATTTTTCATCTGCTCATTTATGTTATTACACTGACATACAATAAGATTGTCTGGATGTCAAGTGTGCATTTCTATACCTTCCATTTCTTTTACATTCAACTTTAACTGTCTTTACAGAAGTTATGCTGTTTGTTTATTGGACAACTGTAGCATTAACTTTTTTAAAAATCTTAAATTGTATTTTTAAATTTTGACTTCAATTTTATTCCATTATTTTTACTTTGTGTGTGTGTGTGTATTTGTCTCTGGAGGTCTACAGACTGAAGAATTTATTTTGAGATATTTTACGAATAACTGTGTTAGTCTAGCCACTGCTTGATTCATAATTCTTAGTGCACTTGAAATATTCAAGAATGTTAAAAATAAATCTAAGTATTCCATTATAAACCATTTCAAGATCACACACTTCTGTAACTGAGAACAGAATAATATGATAATCTGAATAAAGGAAATGTTGAGACAAAATATGTGTAACATACTAAACTGAGTATACAGTGAGAGTTTCCAGAAGGTGTTAGGCACACTCTATGAATTCATGAGAGCCAATAGAGGATAAATCTGTGACCTTTTCATTTATCTGTTCCTTTCCTCTTTCAAAAACCTACTGATCTTTGGGGAATAATTAAACTTAGTGAATCTAGGTATGGGGAACTTTCCTTTTTCCTCCAAGAAGGAAAATTTAAGGTTACTAAATGGAGTTACAGACATAGAAAACACCTCTGCTTCAGAAAAAAAAGTGAAAGAAAGAAATGGCTCTGAAACTCGCCTGATGTAATTTCAGGTGATTCCACTGAAATGGCTGATAGAGACATCAGTTTTAACGTGAAAAAATGCCCATTAGACCATCCTAGTCTGACCTCCTGCATAATACAGGCCAGAAAATTTCATGTAGTAACTCCTGTTGAGCTGATAGATCTCTTGATTTACTCAAGAAGAGGATTTGGATTTCCACTTTTCGAAAGATCAGTGGATTTTCTCCTAAGGAGGTAGAATTTCATGAGATAGCTAGATGGCTGCAGTATTTGATACAATATTTGATTTGAAAAAAACATTTACAATTTTGATCTGCGGTGACTGTGAAGGTGTCCTCTGGACACCTTGCTGTCCACATGCTGGCCTCTCAAGGCATAGGTTCACTGCAAAAGCGAGAAGGGCAGTTTTTCAAAGAAGATGAAAACCTTTTTGGAATCCCAGGCTGACAGAGACAAATGTCTAGATGACAAGGTCACACAGCAGGTATCTTTGTTACTGAGTATAAAGAAAGGTCACATATGGGATGATTTTCTGATTTTTAAGAGAATTTTAACTGGCACCTTGTAATAAGACATCAGAAACAAGGATTTAAAAGAAGCCTAGCTATGTATAGAAATGGTTTACCTTATAAATGACATGAGCACTAGACATGGACACAAAACAGAATAAAGAAATATAGAATTTATTTCCTGAGAATTCAGATAGCCCTCCATGAAATAATTTGTTTTCTCAGTGGTTGAATTTTCTAAGGTTGAGATTAGTTTCCTTTATTTCTTTTCTGCATGCTAGAATTCACAATAGGCAGAAAGTGCTATTGGCTTCAGAAAAATGTGTGCTTCGTGTTTAAATAGATATAATAAATGTGGTTTTCTTAAAAATTGAATATTTGTGGTGGTGGAAGTCAAAACTCATTGATTCACTTCAATGAATTGATAGTCAGAACGAGAGGTTAATTTGCAAATGAGAAACCTGCTTATTCAAATTATTTTACTTCTGTTGTCTTGCTGAAGTTACCTTGAACCAACTGAAGTAATTATAGATAATTTTAAGAAAAATAGACTTAGATTTTGGAATTATAATAATATGGAAATAATGCCACAATGGCCTTGAAGGACATGTTGGATAGAAGAAGCGAATGGCAAGAATGGATGACCTAGATTTTAGTAGGAGCTGGGCACCTCTGAATAGTCCACTGGGGGCCAAAGCATGTGAGCCAGATGCTGCAGGCAGAGTTGCCAAACATCCTGATAAAATAAGAGACAACTCTGATTTTTTTGTTAGATCCCCCACCATCCCAGTAAAAGAGTATAGGTTCCCATTGTTGCTGTAAATCAACCATAACACACACATTTTAACCCAGCACACTGAAACCAACCCGTAAGTTATTCAGGGACCTTGTGGGAACCCGTCCAGCTGGTGCCGGCTCCAGCTGGCTGGCACAGGGAGACACTGCTCAGGCAGTAATACATCTGGACCAGTTTGACGCCAAAAGGAACACTGTCTGCCCCAACAGTACTCCTCAGTGTATTTGAAATTGAATCCACATCTCCTAGCACCTAGAAGAACACCCTGACATCCAGCTATTGGGCTGTGGCAATGATATTGCTACCTGGCAGAGACAGCACTCTGGCAGACGCTTCTGGCTAAGGCAAGTTTCCTCCAGAAATTATGAATTCTGCATTGTGTTCACTGAGTGAATATGGAGAGATTTCTGTCCTGTCTGATTTATTTGCTGTTTGAAGTGACTTTCCAATTCCTATGACTTGCATGGCCTGAGAAGGCAGTGGGCCAGATTCTTCACTCGCTGAAGTCAGCTTTTGTCCATGGTTTGTGGGTAACATGGAACTTTGCTGATTTAGGTTAGCTTAGAATTTAGCCTGACACATTTTGATAGGCCATGACAAGTCAAATATCTAATTCTGGTGCCTCATTAAATAAGCAGACCCCTCAGAATGGGACCTTGGATGTAAAGTATCATCTGGATGTTCATTTGCCTGCAATATCCAGTCACATCTATTTAGGTATGACAGTAAGTCTAAAAGGGATGCACAGATACTGATCTGATTTCATTTAAAATACTGGTATATCTAATCACTGAATTTTCTGCTTTCATATCTAATCAGACTGTATTAACAAGGGTTGGGAAAACAGGTAAAATCCATGTGTGCAATTATTTAAAACACACTGCAGAGGAAGGAAACTTGAGCTAATTAGATTATCCTTTTTGTCCAGTATTTCAATAATGCTGAGAAATAAGCAGTTTCTGTAATGGAAGGTGCAAAGAGCACTCTAGCCATCATCCTGGGCAGAAAGAAGCTTTGAAAAATAGAATAAAATATCCTCAGGGTAGCCAGAATCTGCTGCCACATACCACGGTCACCTGCCTCACTTTGTGTACAGTGGGGATGTGTTGCTGTGGGCCCACAACTGATTATTTTCACACTGCAAAGGACCACTAAGTCACAGTAATTTCAGGGATACTTTATATGCTCTGCTCATAGCTGTGTTTATAGTTGTAATGTTGCTTGCAAGGGCATGATGGAAAAAGCTGGATTGTGGTGGACAGCATCTCCCCTACCCGTGCCTATGCCAAGGGCACACTAATGGAAAAGGTGTTACCTGCGCCAGTAACCACACCACAGCAAGCCCACATGCTCTGCTGGGCTGCCTTTGGTCTGGGGTCATAATGAAATGGAGCATGTTTTATTCCAGATCCTCATTGTCTTTGACAACATCCCATTCTGACATCGTGAAAATGGCGTGGCAGCCCCTGTCTCTGGTTTCACATCAGTCACCAGGGCTGTCGCTCACGCTTCCCACCGCCTCCACACCCAGAGCAGTCCTGGGGCGCAGACCGACGGGGGCCACGGGCACGTCACCGTCACCGTGCTGCCAGCACCACCAACAGGGTGCTGAGGCACAGTGGAGAGGTCTAACCACCGCTTTAATCTCTCTTAAGCATAGCTGACCTTATGTAGCCCAGAGGAAGGAAGAGTTAGCAATGCAGAGACTTCATATGGTCCTGTACAGGCGAAGAGAAATACAGAAGAAAGGATAACACAGCCTAAGCTCCTTTTCGTTCCTGCAAAGCCTGGCACTGGATTTGTCGGTGCAAGTCTCTCCTCCTCCCACTCCTTCGGTCTCTTGCACTACAGCTATCTGAGCCCTGGGTTGGTTGCTGGTGACCCACATTTTGCACAAGGTCTGAAGTCCTGTGGCTGACCCCCTCGGTGCTACCTGAACCAAGGGCTTTTGTGCAGTTATTCCCAGGAGCTGGCCCTGATTTTTTACAGGACTGATTGCCTGATGGATGTGACTATATTTTTACTAACTTTTTATTCTTTTTCTTCCTTTTTTTTAGCTAATAAACACATGTAAAAATCTTTCCTCAAAACTGCCTCCTGAAAAAAACTGTAACACAAATATAATGTACATCCTTAGTCTGATGTTTTGTGAGAGTCAATCTGTCAGGTCCTTAACTGGACATCCTGATGGCAGGAGGCAGAGGGATGACATTTAATTCTGTCATCCCACAGACCTAAGGTGTGCGAGAATTTTATTATGATTGTCTCTAATGACATCTAGAGTGCTTATTCTTTCCTCGTCCGTCCATCACATCTGAGCACACACCTATGATACTCTAGAACTACTTCTGCATTAGAGCTTTGAGTTGCTAGTTTTCAGCTTTCCTAAGCAGATACAGGGCGGAAACCTTCCATTTAGCCTCAAATAATCCTTGTTTTTTCATTTAGCATTATCTTTCTTCTTCATTAACATATACGGTCTATAACTGTATTTGAACTTCCATTACCTTCATGTGTTTTCTTCCTTTCTACTGTATTGCTGTAGGAGGAGTGGATCAGCACAATACAGCTTAAGGCAGTCCCTGTAACCGATAAAGATTAGAGCAGTTTTCTGGGGAAAGTGTAAACAAATGGCCTCATTGTGTCTAGAAGAATTCTTCTCAGATATATTCCTTGTTCTCATAAGAACAGGCATCCTGAATTGCCTACCAAGTCTAGGGACAAACTAAATTCATCCAAGAAAAAAACTCACATTTATTCTTAGTTCACTAGATTTAAGAACATGATGCTATGTATTGGAAATCTGTCTTTTCTTCTTTAAAAAAAAAGAAAATCTCCCAACACTACTCTGAAACATACTTTATAGAAAACTATTTTCTCACTTGATAATGAGTCTTATCACTTAAAAGTCAGGCCATGAGTTTTAGATTTAAGTGCCTGCCTTCAGACAGCTAAATAAAAGTTTCTTGGTTTTCAGGGATGCTCACCAATTCCTCTGTTGATTTAATTATTATGGTGCTTAGCAACTCTGAAGAATTCAGATCTACCTTAATTTGGGTGTATAATGGTGCCTAGCTCTAGGCGTCCACAGAATAAAAAATTTATGTTAGCTTTAAAAACTCTGTAAAAAAAAGTCAGAGTAACAGTTTTGGCCAATCGCCCTCATCCACATTTCCAGTGCACATTTAACATGGTCTGAAAGTTAACCACTATTAGGAAGAAGGAGACCTAGGGGAGCAATACTGCACTGGCAAGGTGATAAACTACCGGCAGTATAATCAGACTGTTACAGCACAAAATTGAGAATGTGGAAATACAAGTTCTAATCTTGACGTGATGTGTGGCTTTGGCAAAGTAATTTCAGTCTCTCTTTTCAGTTTACTAGCTAATAAACAGAGAACAGTAAGTTATTCTGAGTATGCTGTGATATCTAATTAATTTTAGTCAAGCAAGCGTTTTGAAAACTGACCGTACTAAGCACAATTTTCTACTACTACTAGCAGAAGTAAGAGAAATCAATTAAGTGTGAGGTGTCTCTTGGGAGACACAGGTGGAGCACCTGTATTCTTCTGCAGGCTTCTGGTACACAAGTCTTTTCACTTCAAGCTTTCAAATATACTCAGGCTCTTAGGTATAACCATTTCAACTGGAATTCATCAATTTTACACCTTTATGGATCCACTTCAAAATGAAATAAAACTTCCTCCATACCATCCTCATAGTGTTGCTGGGCACAGTAAAACCTGAGGGATTTTCTAATACAAGGAACTATGTCTGTACACTCTCCAGCCTTTATATCTGGTTTTGAATATTCAAAAGATTCAGCTTTGTTTTTTTGCAAACTTTTTTAGCCTCTATGGAACCGCAGAACAAATCTGTTACATGTAACATGCAAAAGGATGGGACAGTTAACATTATCGCTGTAAATTAAATGTTTAAATTAAATACCTGGGCTTTAGAACCAGTGCTGAGAAAAAGAAGGGTAAGTTCTCACTTACTAGGTTTTCATTTTGGAGACTATCAGTTCATCACAAAGGTCATCAGCTTCATTATAATTAAAGCTGAGATTCTGTAAAATGAACAAGAAACCCACTCAAACTGTGGGTATTCTAAATCTGTAGAAAACAGACTTTAAGCATTTTCTGTTTGAGGTATGATCTTCACAGTTTTTTACAACAGTTCTGTATTCATTGTCATATCCTCATGATTACCTGGTTTTGCCTAATCTGCCCATTAAACTGTGTATCCTGCCCAAGGTCTTTTGACAGCCCACTGGCCAATCAAAAAGTTAACGCAAGCATCTTCTTGTGTTTCCAAAGCCACATAATAGTATTTTCCTGTTGTGACTACACTTCAGTGAAATAATTTTAGTTCTAGGGATGATTCTAGTGGTATAATACTCTTCAAACAATTTACAGGCTTGAAATAAAGGAAATAAATTCTGACAGCCTCGTATGTGAGGCATAGGCTAGTATAAATGATCTCCATATTCTTGGGGTGGAGGTGTTGAATATAGAACTGTGTTAATTGGCTAAATCAAACCTATGGTTATTGCTACATTGATGGCTTATCTCCAACAATATTCACTCATCATTACAAAGTTAAAGCTTATTTTGAGCATGACATTAGAAAAGCCAGTGGTGTTAAACTAGACCTACAGGTAGCAGAAGCAGTATTAAAGTCCTACAGAAGATGCAGATTTTAACCTGTCACAGACAAAACCAGACAGATTTTTCTTTTGAGAGAACTTTTTTTTTGAGAATGACAAGGAAAGAATTTAATTAAATTAAGCACTTGCTTAAATTTAGACCAACTGTTTAAAAGATGGGGAAAATACATAGTTCACTGATGTCATCTGTAATCTCTGAGTTAGATTTCAAGGTGGAGTATAGATAGGAATGTCAAAATAGAGGAAGAGGGCAGTTTCTGTAGATATTTCAGCTGTATCAAAACCAAAAACTAGACTTAATGTGAAAACGCTTATTTGCATGCCAGCCTTCCCGTTTGATACTAGCGATTTGGATCATTCAGGTACACATAGAAATTTACAGTTATTTACCTTTGTCCAAGTCTTTCAATAGCCACGATATTTCCAATAATACTTTCTGTGTATTTTTACTACATTTCAGTTTGAAAAAAATTCAGAACCATTGCAATAATTTGTTTGCATTTTAGCAATATTGAGTCTCAGACTACCAGGTCTTGAGGGCCCTCTCTCTTGTGCTCTAGTCTTCAAAACAGACGGGAATGAGACACTACAAATAGGGATATTTTCCTGATGAAAATGAATCAAAGACTGTAACACAACCAGTTGTCTTTGTCAGGAAGTGTGTGCACCAGAAACACTCCATCCTATTAAGTTTCAGAGCATAAAGATGAAAAGCTCCATCCAGTCTGACCTTTCCTGCTGCACTTCATTAGAACATACAAGTGAGAAGAACCTCCATGTTTAAGTCCAGCATCCATTACTGTGGGCCACTGTATTTGTCCTAATAAACTAAACAGCATCCTCAGAGCATCCCTGTTACTCTTAATGAAAGGATGTTTTAGGACCTTACTGCTGTAATAATTAGAAACTTTCCACCCATCTCCAGCCTGCACTTACCTATGACCATTTCATATCCACATAAGGTTCTTCAACCCCTCATACAATCTTTTATAACCTCTGCTCAAATCCTTAAATTAAATCTGCCAGTCACTTTTAGTCTTATCTGCAAAGGAAGGTTCTCTATTCTACTTTTGAATAAAGAAAGTTTTTGGATAGGTTTGAGACTCACCAGTACTGCAACGATGTGTTCCAATACCCCAAGCTCCCTACGGTTCTTTCGTACTTCATTGTGCCCTTTCCAACTTCCAGGTATCAGATTCTGTTATCCTTCCTCTTGAGGCATTAAACAGATATTTAACTTGTGGCATTTTCTCCATGTACACTGTAATCTAATCACCCTTCAACAAACCAGCTTCCAGCCTTGTAACACATGGAATTTTTTGCAGGTCTTTGGGACACTGCTTCATGGGTATTTTTTGTATACACTCCAGCTTTTATACATCCTTCAATTAATACAGACATTCAGAATATAAAAATATTCAATCCATCCAACGCTGTAGGCAGACATAATTCACCTCCATACATTCCTCTACCCTGTTCATATACTAGAAGATCACGTTTAGTGTTCTTTGTTGTTGTTACAGAACATATTTGTAAACTGATGCTGAACTGCTCACTTACCATGACCCCTAGCACTTTCTCAGAGTCAGGTAATTGGAGGACTTTCCTTTACGCTTTTCCACTCTTTATCAAATGCCTGAATTTCTGACATAGGTACATACTTTCAGACTTAATTGTATTAAAGCATATTTTATCTGAATTAAACAAATCACCCCAATCTCTGTATGTAATTAGCTCATCATCTTTCTGCAATTATCAGATTATTTTGCAATTAATCAATGGTTCAGTTTATGTTTATAGTATTCAGATGATCCATGAAAATGTTCAATAATTTAGACAAGCTGTTAGTTCCCAATGTTAAACCTAGCAACATCCCCAAATTCACTATTGACAGCCTTTTTTAATTTGTTAGTTATCTGACTTTTATCTTCTATAACATATACCTTATTTATATTATGCAGGAGCATTAAATACATTCCCTCTAAGTATAAATAACTTCATCAGAAAGAGGCATTCTGCTGAAAGAACAAAATCGGAGTTGTTTAACAAGATTTACTTTCTGTTGTCTAATTTTTAACTCCTGTCATTTAGCTCTGTATCAGCTGACACTGCAACAGTGAAGTGTTCTCTGGGTGTTACTAACAAAAGTGGGTTTTACCACTGCTGCTTCTTATTAGTGGCTTGGACACAGTAAAAAGTTAGTTAGCTCCAGTTGTCACTGCACAGAAAATCCAGTCTTCAGGCAGCTCTTAACAGCATGGTACGAACCCACATCGAAATGAGAACCTAGGCATAAGTGTCTGCTTTCTGGCTCTAAAATGCTAATGTCAGTGTCCAGATGGAATCCAGACATCTTATTAAAGATACCATTTTTAAATATTGGGCTTCAAAACCTAGTTTTAAACAAGAAAAATGTGCATGAATACTCCCATATTATATGAGCATAACTGCAATTCATCTGTGGTCTCACTGTATTGATCTTTGTGCCAAAACTTTTACTTGAGCAAAGAACAGGTTTATTTGCAGCTGCAGCTCTCTCCCCTGCTGCTTCACAATAATGTTAAATAGAGTCTTTATGCCAACCTCCTTGCGCATGTTTTTCAGGTGGCTGCTAATCACCCTTTAGCTCTGAAGGAACATGGCAGCAAAAGAAAGGTCACTGGAAGGTTTTCTTTTTCTTTCTTTTTTTCTTTCTTTTTTTTTTTTTTTTTTTTTTTTTTTTTTTTTTTTTTTTTTTTTTTTTTTTTAAGTCCTTGAACCAGTGACTTTAAGGCAAAGCTGAGATTTAGAATTCTGTTGCACTTTTTGCAACAGAGGTAAGAAATTTCAGGTTTTGGTCAAATCCCTCTCCCACGTCCTCCTCCCCCCCATCCCCTTCAAATGAAAGCTTTAGGTATTAAATTTGAAATTGCAATCCAGCCTCCACTCATCAACTAGTCACCTTGCATTTAGATGTGTGGTACAGCTCTTTTATAGTCAGATATGGTGATCTATCTGCCTCCTACCTCTCTCCTTCCAGAGAATATCATTCTGGTTTTGATAATATCACACATGTTTTATCTCAGTGGACCCAGCATACCAAGTTATTCAGCTTGGTTTACATCACTATCTTACCATCATTGCTTAGGGCTCTGTCAGGGCCAGCTCATCAGGAGTATTCCCACATTGAACTGCTCAGTCCATCTGGATTCAAAGCCTGTCTTCTTCTATGGCAATGCAAACCTGGGGGACAAAAATCACCAGCTGTAGAATGAGATGTGAATGGGTAGGTAGACCTGTCCTGTTGAAAGTGCTACGAAGACTGTAGGGTCCATGGGCCAAGAAGAAAGAATCAACTTAAACTGTTACCTAGTTGTTAGGGGATACAGAGGAGGAACAAATTATAAAAGTCAGTCCCATAGGGGCTTTGCTGTCAAACAGATTAATATCACCAAAATTTTTCCTGAAATGCAGCACTTCCCTAGTTCATTGCAAACAAAGAGGCTTTGAATGATCCAGGCTGGGTGAAAGCCTTGAAGGTTCCCTGGGACAGCCCCATGCTCAAAGAATGACTGAATTCAAATGTAGATTGCTCTCACAGTTTGGTTGGGCTGCTGTCTGTCCCATCATTCTACTCATTAATGAAGACATCGAACAATCTCAGCCCCAGTACCAAGCCCTGAGTAGCAGCAATGGAGAAGGAAGCAGAAGTTTGCCTTCCCCCATTGGCTGTCTTCCATAGAGGACTCACCAAGACTACAGACTTCCATCCAAAGACTTTCTCCAAGTGAGAGATGCTGAACCTGTAGTGTGACATACAGCTGCTTTAAACTGCATAAAAACAACCCATTTTCTTGAGGGTTAGAGCATTCATGGTGAATTACTGAACTAGAGCAAAAACTGAAACCTGAAATATTTTCCTGTTTTGTGGCTACAATATAGGAAATAGTATAATGAAAGTAATTTGAAGTATATAGTATATTAAGCATACAAGAAGCCTTCTATATATCTGCAAGTTTAATCCAAAGACAGATGACAAAATTTGTTCTCATAAAATTAATTTTGACGAGCAGCTACATTTTCCTAATGTTGATTCCATTAGTACTAATATTCATGTAATACTATGAGATCTATGGGTAGAACCAAAAATTGTTATTGTGGTCTTAAACCCCAATTTTCAGAAAAGTCTATTCTTCTAAAATCAGAAGTATTAGAACTGTGAAATAAGCAGAAATAATCTTCATCTTGATTTCCTGAGTAGTTCCATTGAAATCAATCTCTACAACTACGTGCATGCTTAAGTAACACCCTAGTGCTCTGCTGAAGAGAAGCTAAATTACCAACAGGCATAGTTTAGATGCTCAGCGTACTAATGCAGCACTAAATCCAGTAGAGTTCACTCCAGGGGAAGAAAGTCTTTCCTAGTTATCTCAAAAAAATACACATATCCCCCGGGAGAAAAGTTCTGGTCCTGACTTGACTTAAATATTTATTATTTTATATTATGTCTTGTAACAAATGAGCCTTCAGTGGAAAAGTATCTTCAGATAATATAACCCATGACTATAGATTTCCTCATGTATCGAGCTCTAGATCAGCTATAGAAGCTGCTATGCTAAATAAAGCCTTTTCTTTAGAATTTGTGTGTACATGTACATGACCACACACATTTTATGTTTTATTTAAGAACACAACATTAAGTGAACCTTTTAACTCCAACTTAGGCTTCAAACTTCTACAACTTTTTTGATAATAAGCTTTACAAAAAAGGGTATTAATATCAGTGACTTAAGAGTCAAAGCACTAATAATACTCTATTCACGTTAGGTTTCTAACCTAGTCTACCTGCACAGCAGAGACATTCTCTCTGGCTAGGAAAATGTACTACAACCTCTCCTGGAAATACCACATTGTGATAACTCCCGCTGGAAGACTTTTGTGAAGACCTCCATGCATACTTCACCGTGTGATGTGAGGCATGAATTACATCTGGAGTACTGCCAAAGCCAGATCAGGAGAAACACGTATCTTCACCGCAGTGCTGGAAGACTTCTTCAGCAATACTCACTTCATCTACTTTTAAACCATCTTACCATCTAAATTCTCTCTACAGTCAGTGAAAGGAACAGACATCTGCAAGGTTCAATTAGACTATTTTAAGTATATAACTTGGGATGACTCATGCATTAGAGGCACCCATTTCTCTGTATTGATTATACAGGCTACCTAGTAATTAGCTCAAATGCAGACATCTACACAAGATGCCCAACATAAACTGAAATGGATTTTACCCTGTCTGTGAGCCTTGCACAGAAGTAGGCCATAGGAAAGTTCCTAATAAAATAGAGCCAGTATTTCTGCTGGTTACAAATATCTTAGCTTGGCATTTCCTTGTAGTTTGATTCTTGGCATCCCACAAGGTATAATACAAATAGATTGAGTAAAAAGGATCCATAACTGTCTCCTATTTTAACATCACTGTCAAGCCAACATTTGCCTTTCTACAGTCCAGCCTCAAACAAAGTCTGGCATCACTGAACGCAGCTGAACAATGTTTGGGGAAATCTGGAGCTGCACCATACACATTCCAGCTGCATGTGATGAAAAAGAACCTGTAATAAAACTGATTTTGACACTGTCAGACAGTTTCCTGGTTGATGCGATCATACTAATATGAAGAAAGAGACTAGCAAACCAGTTAAAAGGATCACAAAGCTCAAATACAGAGACAGTGAGAACTGTATCACAGTTGTGTATCAGTTGCATGATAGTCAGAATGGTTTTAGAGCAAATGAACCTGCCAGAATAAAAAAAAACTAAGCAAAGAATATTCAGAAATACCTTCTTATAGTTGGACTAAAAACACATCTCCTGTGTTTTAAGTTCTTTCTGTACATGTTCATCTCCCCAAATTACTACACAGATCAAAATTTCGACTACAAGCCCACTTGTTTCAAAATATTTTGGTTGGTTTTAGTTCAAATGTTTGTTTTCACCTTGACTACTCTTTGTTAACATGGCTTAATTTAAAATTTGAAAGAAACTATTTACATCCCTCAAAATGGATCATAATACAAAGAAAAAAAAAAAAATTAAGCTATCTTGAACATGGATAACTTTTCTAGAATAATTATTATCTCTCCCAACAAACGGTTTGGTTTTAACAGAATGGTTAGAACCTTATATTTACCAGAAAATTCCCCAGTTCTGCCATTGTCTATCCATTTTGAGTCAAACCAGGGGCCTGTTTTTCTTCATACTTTACTCTCTCTGTCAGGAATAGGTACAACACCACAATGGGGACAGGCCAGTACACAAGAGACCTAGGTGGAGATTTTTTCTTTTGATATAGATTCTACAATACACAAGAGGATTCTCATCATCTACCTGTTAGGTGGAGGAGGATATTAACTATTCTGTGTGTGCTCTGGTCCCTTGCTCACAGATGTGCACACATCCACACTCACAGATCTTGCCTTGAATCACAAACCTAATGACCTGTTCCCTGTAAAGATAGATGCAGGCAGTAGCGCAGTCAAGGCTGCACCTTAGCCATAAGCAATAGTTAAAGCATCTTCTTTTCCTTCATACCTTGGGACTGCCGTCTAATACAGACAGTCTGAAGGAGATAATTTTTCTCATGATGCTCTTAAAAAACTGTGGCTTCTCTATCAGATGAAAAACCACTCAAAGAAAGAAAGACTAAAAATTAAGATCATTATGCTACGCCTTTTGTGGAAAGTATAGGAGAATGATTCAGTGAGGGATGTGAATTTAAGAGTATGATTCTTTCAATCAAAATAAAGTGATTCAGCAGGCCATCATCTCAGATTCTCTTTTTAAAGCTTCACAACTGCCTTTAAAACTTAAGGATCAAAAGCAATTGTATTATCTTCCCGTTAAAGAAAAGTAAAGCAATTTAGTCTTTGATGTTTAATCTTGTGCTGGTTTTCCGCCTGCCTGTGGGCACGATCCTGTAAACTGTCAGGAGCCTCTCAAGTTGCCTGCAGCACTTAACAGGGCTGGGCCAGCTCATGTCCCTCCTTGGAGTCAGAGCATGGGAGTCCTCCTCTTCATCTGTTTTGTGGTGCAGATGCTAGACAGGCACTCCAAATGTCTGAAGTCATGTCCTGTGGGTACCTATGACACCTATGACAGTGTAACTCCCTGTCACCTGAGTTCCCAATTCCAAGTGCCAGAGGTGGTGGTTTATTATTCAGTTATTTAAGATGCAAACTCTTTAAGGCAATGACTACACTACACAGGAACATCTCTGCTGGCCTAAACTAGTCTCCTTTCTCTCTTCGTCTCTCAAGAAATGCAGTTCTTGCAAATAGTCCTTTTACTTTTCCTTACCAATATGAACATGAAAATTAAAGGCACACAAGTTGCTTGTTCCTTTTTGTGTGTGTGTGACTCATGCTACTTCAAATCAGAGAGCACCTAGACATAAAATAATTCTTCAAGGCCCAACCTAAACACACAGAACTTCAGAGTGTATATATGCTTTTATATTTGTATATATAGAATTCCAATAAATACATACTGAACAAAAGTAGAATTTGATCCCATCTCCTGACTGGCAACACCCTGTCAGGCAAGGACACATCTATGAGCTTGTTAATTTAATTTCACTTTCCACATACTCTGACAGGTTAAAAAAATCAGACTCCTATAATATATATGCACATCAAGATACTCTCAATTTATTCATGATTCTCCTCTTGCACTCATGAAAATTATGTTCAGTTACTGTATTGACTTAAGGCAAGTTGTAAGAAATTGAGGAATTTGTTCTGAATTACTGTCTTTTTCCAAGGGTATTGCTTTTACCCATGGAAGACCCGGCACACTTAATATCTGCCTCAAATTGTCCTATCCCCATTACAGCCAAAAATGAAGAAGATCCTGCTGAAGATCTTTCACTGTTATGAGAGCAAAATCCTGTTAGAGGAATAGATGAATCACTCTGAATCATTTGCAAAAAAATTGGGCTTTTCTGGTCAGTCTTTTTTATTCCTCATAAGACAAAGTAAATTTATTTTAGCTGTGTGTAATGTCAGCCAAAAATTTCATACAAAAAGCAGAAAACAATTCTGCTTCTTGAGGTGATGCATTTGTTAAGGACTGATCCCACCACTCCTGCCCAGCATTACTGTAGGTGTGGGCTTTTTTTCCCCTAGAAACATCATCATTCCCACAGTGGTTCAAAACACTTTTGAGGTGAGACACTATGAGAGAGCCACCTGAGTATACTTCAACTGGCTGAGGCACTCTGCTGAAATTTTGTTGTATTTGTAACAGAAAAACATCATGTGTGGAGATGGAATTTAAATCAGAGCTATTAATAAGCTTAATGGTTGCGTGACTATTTAGTGTCCCTCTACTGATATCCTTTCATTTAAGACCTAAACTAGGTGAGACTGTTATCTCTTTGTTCAGGTCCTATATTCAAGAATCTTAGTGGAAGATCACCTAGATTGTGAACCTATATAGGACTACACTAGAGAAAAAAATGCAAGATTTCAGCTCTTTCATGCCTTAGATGTTAGACAAGAATTTTTAAGAATTAAATGTCAGATTCAGATGGATATTGTGGCTATCCAGCACCAAAAACCTTTATAGATGTACTCACAGCTGTCCTCGTTTTGCCATCTTTTTTTTTACTGTAATGCAGAATTTGATTAAATATTTGATTTCACATGGGGTAAAATTTGGTCTACATAAAAACACCAGTGGAGGTTTTACTACAGATCTCGTGAGGTTTCAGAAACTGACAAATTTAATGATTTCCTCATTAAGAACACACTATTTTTGGTACCTCTGGAGTGTCATCTCTCAGAAGCAAGAGGTCTATGAGAGTCTCTCTTTCCAATATACATGCAATACACACAGGTGCAGGTAAAGCTTAGAAATGTGAATACTACAGAACTCTGAAAACAGATAAAATGAACACTAACTGTATGATCTTTCAAACAAAATATCACCACAGACTTAATACTTGTAAGCCAGTCTCATGATAACACAGGGCCTGGAAATACAGAATGCATTCAGTATGTAAAAAATATTCCGTTTTATATGAAATAACTGGAAGGTTTGGATGATTTGTTTTGTTTATAAATAACCATGTTTTGATATGCCATTTGCATGAAGGCTCGTAAACAAGACCACTAGGTGATTAAAAAAAACATAGCAAAAGGCAATTTGGGGAATTTAATTTGAAGACTACTTTGCAAGTAATATTCAGTACATTTTCATCAGCTCTGCTCAGCAATCTCTAATCAGCTTTCAAAGTCCCCACAAATCTGATAGAAGATAGTAGCTCAACAAGTGAATTGAGCTGATGCTAATCTTAAACTTGGTGCTTTTACTGTACTTTCCAAAAGAGAATATATATCCTTTGCGGATGTCTTCATTTCTGTGGAAGCCGGACTTTTGCAGCATGAGAGAAGGACGTGTTGTTAGCATGTTTGTTAATTTAGGGGAAAGATCTGCTGTCTGTAGAAACAAAGCCATCATTCTCATACATATTGATATAATGTAGTCACAATCATGGCTGGAGGTGGCTTTTCTGCTTCCCCCAAATACTTATTTATGTGTTAGTGAGACTATGGTGGAAGGAGCAGTTCTTCATATAACCAATAACTTCAGTTAATAGGATTCTGAGCACCACTGTGTATCGAACCTCAGAAAAAAAAAACAGATGAAACAGTCAAAGCAGAGGCCACCATTCCCTTTAAATTGCTTTCTAAGTTGATGAATGATACCACAAGAGAAAATATATTCAGCAAAGTCTTCCTAACCCTATTAGTCCAGGAAAGGTCCTTAATATCTTACCAAGTAGGAAGAGGAGGAGATATCTGAACTGGACATGGTGTTTACAGCTTCTGGACTCTTGGAAATGTGTGGACAAGAACTGGTACACTGAGCCTTTCCTATGTACAGACCGACAAAGAGCTGGGGAAAGTTATAGGTTGATCTAAATAAAATGCATGAACACTGCTGGTGGCTAATAAAATACCAAATATGCAAATACCATTGATACATGGCAGCATTAAATTGCAAATGCATGCCGCAGTAAAGGGTGTTCAGCCACTAATAAATGTAAACTCTTAATACCAGCTCTTCAATAAATAAAGCCACAAATCACGCCAAGACTTATCGTGAGTGCTGCAAAGCGTATCAGCAACTGCTCAATTTCTGTTCAGGAAAATGATCATGACAATGAAAAGAAAAATGTGGCAGGAAAGCGTATTGAGATGTAATAATAAAAACATTAATAATAATCTTGCTTCTTCTTTAACAAAAGGTATAAGATCTTTGTTTGACCTGCGGGAAATATTTTTACAGACTTAAACCTTAAGCCTGATTTTTATTCTCTTCATAGTTCTTTCTGCATTGTCCTGCACACATGTAGAGCCTTATGGTAAGAATCAGGTTGTTGGGGGATTTATATTTTTTTTTTTAATCTGCTCTAATCATAATACATATTTTTATAAAACTTTTTTAACCAAAGCACTTTGAAAAAGAAATCCATAACCCAAAAATGGGGCAACAAACTACATGAAGAAAACAGTTCCCTAGCCATCACATAGACCCCCCAGGAGGTCAGGAGAAGAGCGGTTACCTGAGTGCCAACACAATTCACTCTCCAGTAGATCCCTGTTTAAAATCCTGTTAATTGTGGGGCTGGGATGGGAACCTGAGGGTTTGTACCTGATGCTACTGAAGTCAGAGACACCTTCTGCTTGAGGGTAATGGTGCAAGACCAGGTCTTTGAGGATGGGCTTTATGTTGGCGGTCTTTCCATGGCATAACATCCTGGTGCCTACAAGGTCTTGGCATGGGACAAACCCAGCTCCTCTTTAGTCAAGGGACTGAGGCAACTGAGAAGGAAAACCAGTGAAAACAAAGAATTGTAGATAAATAGTACTTCTGAACAATGAGGCTACATTTTCACACAGAGCCCAGCACTGAGTTTAATTAAATACTACACATATTTACTTACTGAAAAATCCTGTTTCATTAACATAAACAGATAGGAGAGCATCAGTGCATGACAACCCATAGGGCACAGGGGAAAATCTGTTTTGAATTTTGTACATCAATCAAGTGATTCATATACATGGTATTTGCAACTGATGGCTGCCTGAATGGAGTCTAGTGATTTTTACACCAGGGTACACCACTAAAAACCTCTCATTAATAGATAATCAGCTTCTACTGATCAACTCCTCGGCTGCATTCCAAAGCATCTGTTTCGCCTGTTTTGTGATTTAGAGCTGCTAAGTGTGATGAAAGCAGGTTTGTGTTATTTCTTTACTCATTAACCTTATTATACTATTTCACCCTCAGCAGTAATTTTTTTTAAAGAAAGATGATAAAAAGCAAGTGAAAAATACTCATGAAAAAGCGAGTGAAAATTAGCCCACTAACTGGCTCATTATTTCATTATGTTTGTGCTAACAATGTAATAGCAAGAGCCATTCTAAGCAAATATTTTTTAAAGAAAAAAAGTCATGAGAATAATTACTTTTTTAGCCAAATTGAATAGTTTGTCACTAGACTTTTAGACTTCAAGTGATTTTGGTGTGATTTTTTCCTACTAATGTTACACAATGAGATGAATGGAAAATTAGTAGGTGAAAAATGGCTTACAGGAATAACATTTTTTTGCTCAAGGCATGTAAAATGTTTATAATTTGCTTTTCAGAGTGGTATTCTAAATGTTGCTTTAAGCCTTTTTTTCCACTGCATGGTAATATACTTCAAAATGAAGTGATTTTTTTCAAAGGTGCTAGCTGTGTCTGTGAACATATGGCAGTTTCTAGCTTTATGTTACTGCACCTGAAGCTATTTATGGTCAAAACACTCATGCAACATCTATATGTTGTTTATATATTTGGGTTTGGAGGTAAAGTAGCTAAAGGCTAATCACACGTAGATCAGATTTGCCACCAGTGTTTTCTGGTATTTATTTTCATGCTCTATTAAGCCTGACATGATAACTGGAAAGGAGAGAGAAGACTAAATAAATAAGGTGACAGTAAGCTCTGAGGAGAAAAAAGCTCTCAGACCTGTTTGCTGTAGCTTTAATTTGTTTCTCTGAAAATCTTAGCTGCTAAAAAGCTAACCTACAGCTGACATACAAATTATAGCCCTAAAGTTATCCCATGCAGGGTTCTGAAAAGTACTTGCTTGTCCTCTCTGTCTAATCTTTTTTTCTTTTTTTCTTTTTTTTTTTTCTCCAGGTTGCTTTAGCTCTATGGATTAGGCAGCAATGCCAAAAAGGTTATTTGCTCAACAAGATCTGCAGAACTCAGTAGCAATCCAGGATCTCCAGGGTATACTCAGCCAAAGCGGATGCTGTGGCGCTGTCAGTGCTCTGGTTTGTTGGTAACCCAAAGGCTAAAGTGGCCCTCTTCTGACCAATCTGTGGTCCTTGGCCCATTTCCCAGGATGTTGGCCCAAATGGCAGCTTGCCTCTCTGTGAGGTGCCATCTCCTGAATATGTTTGCCCTTGCGCTGAGGGAAAGTATCCAGAGCCAGCTCATGCTGGTAGGAGCTCGGTCCGGGCTTCACTCCATCCTCACATAATTCTGCTCACATGGACAATGAGAGAATGTATGGGAACTGGATCCATCTTTAATGATACCTTCTGGAATCATAAACTTGTTCCTCACTATTTCTTCATGTATTAGAGCACATTAGGCTCCTACATCATACATTATTATTATCATCATCATCTTCCTGAAACATTTATGTTCTCAAGCTGCTGAAACTGTGTTTATTACAATCTCACAAATTCCATTTAGTGAAATACTGCCCATTCTCAGTAAAACCACCTTACTGGCAGTGCAGCTCTGTAAGTGGGCAAGGTTTAGCACAGGCTTTAAAACAAATAAGCATGGATAAATGAAAAATTTAAGTAAACCCATTTCAACAACAGACATAGAATGAATTACACAGCAGTATTGCTGGCTCAATAGTGAGTCTAGAGTTGTGAGGCTTTCAGGAGATGTGTCTGGCACATGACCCTCTTACTCTTCTATCACTTATACTTTCCAGGTTTAACCCCAGCCAGCAACTAAGCCCCACACAGCTGCTTCCCCCGCAGGGAGGATAGGAGAGAGAATCAGAAGAGTAAAATTGAGAAAACTTGATGGTTGACATAAAGGCAGTTTAATAGGTAAAGCAAAAGCTGTACACACCAACAAAGCAAAAGAAGGAATTCATTCATCACTTCCCACCAGCAGGCAGGAGTTCGGCCATATCCAGGAAAGTAGGGCTCCAATCATGGTAATGGGTACTTGGAAGACAAACACCATAACTCCTAACAGCCCTTTCTTCTTTCTTCCCCCACCTTTATATTGCTGAGCATGATGCCATACGTTATGGAATATCCCTTTGTTCAACTGGGGTCAGCTGTCCCAGCTGTGACCCCTCCCAAGTTTTTGTGAACACCCATCCTACTTGCTGGTGGGGTGGGTGAGAAGCAGAAAAGGCCTTGACTCTGTGTAAGCACTTCTCAGAAATAATGAAAACATCCCTGTATTATCAACACCGCTTTCATCACAAATCCAAAGCATATCCCCATATTAGCTACTATAAAGAAAATTAACTCTACCCCAGCCAAAATCGGCACACTGGGAAAGGGATGTGACATCAACAATTCCACATGTTGGATTTTCATAGCATCATGGAATGGTTTGGGTTGATCCAAACTAGAGATCATCTAGTTCCACCCCCCTGCCATGGGCAGGGACACCTTCCACCAGCCCAGGTTGCTCACAGCCCTGTCCAGCCTGGCCTTGAACACTGCCAGGGAGGGGGCAGCCACCACCTCTCAGGGCAACCGTTCCAGTGCCTCACCATCCTCACAGTAAAGAATTTCTTCCTTCTATCTATTCAAAAGCTAATCTCTTTCAGTTTAAAACCAGTACCCATCATCCTATCCCCACATTCCCTGATAAAGAGTACCTCCCTAGCTTTTCTGTAGCTCCCTCTAAGTACTGGAAGGCCACTGTAAGATCTCCCCAGAGCCTTCTCTTCTCCAGGCTGAACACCCCCAACTCTTTCAGCCTATCTTCATAGAGAAGGTGCTCCAGCCCCTGTGATCATCCTCTGGGCCCTCCTCTGGACCTGCTACAACAGGTCCACGTCCTTCTTATGTTGGGATCCCCAGAGCTGGACACAGCACTGCAGGTGGGGTCACACCAGAGTGGAGCAGAGGGGGAGAATCCACTCCTGCAACCTACTGGCCACACTGCTCTGAATGAAGCCCAACATACAATTGGCTTTCTGGGCTGTGAGTGCACATAGCTACCTCATAGTAAGGTTTTCCTTGTCACTAGTGGTTATTGGCAACCCCATGTAAATGAAAACAGTCCTAGTTTTTAAAACAGCTTTATTTACTCAGGTATGCTGAGTACAAGTCTGCTGCAGCCTGGAGATGGGGCCATCTTCTTCAGCTTTTCTGAAGTGCTGTGCAGGAACTTGAAAGCTTGTGTTTTCTAGCTGCTCTGATCTGGGAGATGCTTCTGTACTGAAGCTTCTACTTTTGATTTTGAATGGATTTGGCACTTGTTGCTTTGAATTCCAAGAGAGAAACCTTCTGAAAATTAAATTATCATAACTGAGATTTATCAGCAGTTGAGCAAAGGACTTTCTGCTTAGTAGTTTAAAGAACAATCTGAAAGTACAGTTAAAACATCTCTTACTGATGAATCAACTTCAGGTGCAGACCAGTCTTCAAAACACCCTCTGGTGGCTCTGTGCCTCATTTCAAGTTATGGCTCTAGTTTTCACAATAACTTAAGAAATACCACTATGTAAGTGAATTAATTTACTGTGCTTTGCAACTGAATCTCTTTCCAGGCAGAAAATTATATATTTTTTAATTTATTTACCTACTTACCAGTGAGAAGAATAATCTGTGTCAGCATAAACAAATGCTTTGTATGCAAAAACATTTGTAACTGCTACCCATTTTTTCTCTTTGCAGAGGAGAGAGAGATTTGTACATTTGTAATGTCACAGGCTCCTTTGGTTCAAGATGTGATTTATGTTTCAGGATTTGGGTAGAGAAAACCACAACTTTTTATCACTAGATAAAACTCAAATATCTCAAAGCAAGTTCAATTGCTTTGATCACCATTAATGAGCTAAATATCATGGACAATTTTGCTGGCTTAACTTCCTGGGAGTTGGGCAGAATGAAAACTAGATATTTCTCACCTACAGGGGCATGGTATTCAGCAGGTCTAGGTGTGATTTTTTCCATCTGCAGGATATTAACATTATTCACTATGGTATTTCCAATGATAAATGGTACATACCAAGTGTGGGATAAAGTATGTCAGTAACCAGTGCAATAAGATGTTAAAGAAGATGGAATTTTATCCTAGGAGGTCTTTTTACAGCACCAAAGTTAACTTGCCTTATTTTTACACCTACGTATCTTCCCACAGAAAAACCCCAATATTTGTCTGCTGTCTTTCTGTCCATGTTACAGCACAAACCTTTTAACCCAGAGAGACTCATATACTCAGAAGCCACGAACTGCAGCCAAATGCATGGACTGCCTCACTGCGTCAGACTTGCAGGGCATGAATGCAGACTCAGAGCACTGGAGGCAGGGGAGTCTTCCAAATACTGTGTAGGGACCTAGACGAAAAACTTCAGAGGCACAGGATGATAAATGTCCTTGTCTAAGACGGCCTCATCTGGACCCAAAGTTTCACTGAAAGTCATTGCTTCTTTCACTCTAGTGTGCCAAAGCTAGCTTTTGAAAATGAGATGTAAGTTCTTAAACCACATACACAATTACAATGATTTTATTTGCAATGGAAGTAAAAAAATGAACAAAAAAGAAACATCACCTGGGAGACAAGAAAATTAGCTTATATTAAAGTCTCATTCTATTAAAGTCTCACTTCACCTCTTTGTCTATAACCAGGAAGACTGATGCTTTGTCTCCTTTCAAAAACACTAAAGCAAATACTAACACTCCATGAGACATTCTGTGATTTATTTATTCTTTGTTCTATTTTTATGAGAGTAAAAAGCTGTCTTAGCTTTTCTGGCATCTGATAGGCTAATTTAAATTAATATAAGCACAATTAAAATTAACTAATTAGTCTACAACCTGATCTTTAAAGGCATGCCACAGTGAGCAGCCAAGCAGCCAGGCAGAGCAACACAGTCAGCATTCCAACAGTGTCAGCCTTAATCAGCATCCAGGCTGTTCAAATCTCTGGAGGATTTACTAGACACCTTCTCTCATTATCCCTTTCTTAAGAAAAATACCACATCCTCAAATCAATAAGAATATTTGATTGAACTATAAATATGCCAAATGGAAAATTCAGCTTCAAAGAGCGGTGTCTCCACAACAGCAATATCTCTCAGGAAAGTCATCTTAGCCAGATTTTTTGGTGTAGTTCAAACCAGCATGTTTTCCTCTTATTCTTCTGTTGCCTGCCCTTCAGATGGATGTGGTTTCTGTCACTTCTTCTACCCCTGTTTTGTCTAGGACTATGCTTCTTTTGTTTTAAACGTCTTCAAGAAGTAAATGGTATGCTATCCCTCTATGCTATTGCTCTTCTAGTAATGTGTTCATTATTTACTGCCTTAATTTTTAAAGCATGACTTCTTTTTGTCAGACTTCTTTTAAATCACTGTGGAAAAAATTTGCAACACAGTTATGAAGAAGGTCCATGGGTGGAAGCTCTGCAATCTTACTGTGCACTTCTCTTCCTTTTTCTGTTGGTTTTACCTACCAGTGCAAGCTTCCAGCACAGCTGGAGTGAGTATCTAGACCTGTCCTTGGCCCACATTGTCATGCCCGTAATTTTCAGCAGTAATGACTGTTACAGGAGTGGACCATGCCTTAACATATCACAGAATCGTCGAGGTTGGAAAAGATCTTGAAAATCATCCACTCCGACCACTGACCTAACACTGACAGTTCCCAACTACACCAGATCCCTCAGCGCTATGTCAATCCAACTCTTAAATCCCTCCAGGGATGGGGACTCCACCACCTCCCTGAGCAGCACATTCCAACGCCCAACAACCTGTTCTGTAAAGAAATGCTTCCTAATATCCAGTCTAAACCTTCCCTGTTGCAACTTGAGGCCATTCCCTCTTGTCCTATCACTTGTTACTTGGTTAAAGAGACTCATCCCCAGCTCTCTGCACCCTCCTGTCAGGGAGCTGTAGAGGGCGATGAGGTCTCCCCTCAGCCTCCTCTTCTCCAGACTAAACCCCCCCAGTTCCCTCAGCCGCTCCCCGTACGACCTGTGCTCCAGACCCTGCACCAGCTCCGTTGCCCTTCTCTGGACACGCTCGAGTCATTCAATGTCCTTTTTGTAGTGAGGGGCCCAAAACTGAACACAGGAATCGAGGGGCGGCCTCACCAGTGCCGAGTACAGGGCTCAGATCCCTTCCCTGTCCCTGCTGGCCACGCTATTGCTGACACAAGCCAGGATGCCATTGGCCTTCTTGGCCTCCTGGGCACACTGCTGGCTCCTGTTCAGCCGGCTGTCAATCACCCCCCAGGTCCCTCTCTGACTGGCAGCTCTCCACCCACTCCTCCCCAAGCCTGTAGCGCTGCTGGGGGTTGTTGTGACCCAAGGGCAGCCCCCAGCATT